>NC_140363.1:4810000-4845000 GCF_054491055.1 Hypomesus nipponensis | reverse complement strand
CACACGTCTCGTCATCGATCGGGATGGCGGAGAGCTCCTCTCTCTCCTGCCCTCGGACGAGGGAGCAGCTCCATGTCCACGGGATCCTCAGGAGAGCCGTGTTCATCAGCCAGGAACAGAAACTCTACCCCATTTCTATTATCCTACTCCCCGCTTATTGACAGTGTGATAGAATGTGGCGGGGGCGGGGGATGAGGGGTCAGGGACAAGGAGAGAAGAAATAGGGTGAGGGGTGAGGGAGGAGGGGTGAGGGGTGAGGGAGGAGGGGTGAGGGGTGAGGGAGGAGGGGTGAGGGATGAGGGAGGAGGGGTGAGGGAGGAGGGATGAGGGAGGAGGGGTGAGGGATGGGGGATGAGGGGTGAGGGGTGAGGGAGGAGGGGTGAGGGGTGGGGGATGAGGGGTGAGGGGTGAGGGGTGAGGGAGGAGGGGTGAGGGGTGAGGGGTGAGGGAGGAGGGGTGAGGGGTGAGGGAGGAGGGGTGAGGGGTGAGGGGTGAGGGGTGAGGGGTGAGGGAGGAGGGGTGAGGGGGGAGGGGTGAGGGGTGAGGGAGGAGGGGTGAGGGGTGAGGGAGGAGGGGTGAGGGATGGGGGAGGAGGGGTGAGGGGTGAGGGAGGAGGGGTGAGGGAGGAGGGGTGAGGGGTGAGGGGGGAGGGGGAGGGGTGAGGGGTGAGGGGTGAGGGGTAAGGGGCACGTTCCTGTTAGCCAGTCCTGCCATGCAGCCAGAGCTGTGAGTCTCCTGTAGACATCCAGTCTGATTAACCAAGACCAGGAAATACAGGACCCACACACACACACACACACGTTTCCACACTCATCCACGCACCCACATCCCCACACACACACCTCCACACATAGCCACACACACCCACACCCCCACAGCAGGCTTTCACATCCCCCTGGCTGCCTTAGAAACAGAATCTCTTCAAACATCACAAGATTAAAAGACTCCAACTGTCTGGATCTCGGTGCCAGTTTACCTTGTCAAAAATGTCCGCTGGCTTGTTTGATCAAATGAGGCACCACATCAGCTCACAGTTAAATGAACAGAAAGTGGTATTAAAATAGTATGGAATTACAATGTGTAGTTTTGACACTACATATACTCTAGGTAATTGCTCAATTAACAGTATGATAAATAGTGGCAAAATCAATGCGAGCCGTTTGGAAGATGTGAAGACATCAAAGACTGCATATCCATGAGGGGAGAACATTGGGGAAAAAACACGCATTTAAATGAATGTTTTAAATCTCTCCAGAGGAATGCATCTACACACACACATGTATATACACACACATACCTCCTCTCATACATAGAGCACTCACACAACTTTCTACACACACACAGAGACTCACAAACATACACATGCATTTGCATGCGCACATACGAACACTTATGAATGATCAAGTAGCCAAATACAGCTCATGCTGACGATATCAGTTCTGCATCCCATAATGATAATCACCACACATCTACACAACAAGACTGATTACACCATATGCCAGCGGCCTGCTCTCAAACAACAAGGAGCATAAATGACGAGAAAGCAGATCAGGAAGGGAGGGACGACAAACAGGAGAAAAGGATGACAGAAGACACTCATTTCTGGATGAGAGCAGAGACTCATCCCTGGCCTCCTTGTGGGATTGTGTTAAGAGATCAAACAGAATTCCTCCTCCTGGAAATTGTAATTAGGACTGCCTCTAGTCCCTCCAGCTTCCCAGTTCAGGACTGCCTCTAGTCCCTCCAGCCTCCCAGTTCAGGACTGCCTCTAGTCCCTCCAGCCTCCCAGTTCAGGACTGCCTCTAGTCCCTCCAGCCTCCCAGTTCAGGACTGCCTCTAGTCCCTCCAGCCTCCCAGTTCAGGACTGCCTCTAGTCCCTCCAGCCTCCCAGTTCAGGACTGCCTCTAGTCCCTCCAGCCTCCCAGTTCAGGATTGTCTCTTAGTTTTCTGGAGATATCTGGGGATCAATTCACATCCTATACGTGGATTATTGAGTCGTTCCCTCCCCGCCCAGTTTATGGATCAGCCTGAGACAGTATCTATGTCAGTCCTGCTGCTCCTGCTGTAATCAATGCTGCTCGCGGAGGAGTTCATACCAACACGCTGTAGTCTTCCCCAGGTCTTCCCCCGGCAGGTCTCCCTTACCAGCTGGTCTCTCCCAGCAGGTCTCCCACGGTATCTCCCATACTGTCTCCCCCAGCCCTCCTCCTGTCTTCACTCCGAAATTAATTTAACACATCTGCGTTTCTGAGTGTATGAAGGATGGCCCATCCACAATTCTGATAGGTCTCACTCTGACACACAATTACAGGCTGAGACAGAAATGGGTCAACACCTATACAGAAAGGGAGCACTGGGGAGAAACTGCTAGGGGCTTAAATAATAAATAGGAAAGAGAGAGAGAAAGAGAGGGAGGGAGAGAGAGAGAGAGAGAGAGAGAGAGAGAGAGAGAGAGAGAGAAAAAGAGAGAGAAAGAGAGAGAAAGAGAGAGAAAAAGAGAGAGAAAAAAAGAGAGAGAGAGAGAGAGAGAGAGAGAGAGAGAGAGAGAGAGAGAGAGAGAGAGAGAGAGAAAGAGAAAATTGAGTGAATTAGAACGATTCCGATGAAAAGAAATGAAGAGAGAGATAAAAGGAAGGACTGAAAGGAACATCTGGGCACGGTTCGTTGAAAGAGAGAATATCCTTCAGAGTGGAAGAGACGCAATTGGAATGAAATGAGCGAGAAAGCACGAGAGGTGGAGCACGCGCGGACACGATAAGAGACGCCGAAACAAGAATAAAAGAATGAGAAAAAATGAGAGTGAGAGTGAAGGAGGTCAGGAAGAGTGGTGGGTGGACAGAAAGAGGTTGGGGTGGTCATGGCCAAGCTGAGATCCGGACAGACTAACCTCTTCATCTCTCGCCAGCTTCCTCACGCTGACAGTGGTGTCCCTCTCCTAACCCACACTGGACCCTAGAGGGGCACCGGGGGCCATCACTGTCCACCAAGTCAAACAAATCCCATTCCCATCCTGCTCTCTCCTCTGCTGCTCTCTCCTCTGCTGCTCTCTCCTGTTCCCTTCTCTACTGTTCCTTCTGTCCGCTGTCTCCCCCAGCCCTCACCCCGCTGGATTTATGCTCCTTGTTGTGTGAGAGCAGGGCGCTGGCATATGGTGTAATCACTCAGGCAGATCAGGAGGACAACGAGAGATCCCTTTCCTCTCTGGATCAGGAGGACAACGAGAGATCCCTTTCCTCTCTGGATCAGGAGGACAACGAGAGATCCCTTTCCTCTCTGGATCAGCAGGACAACGAGAGATCCCTTTCCTCTCTGGATCAGCAGGACAACGAGAGATCCCTTTCCTCTGTGGAGTGAACCCCTTCTCCAGCACAAGCCTAGAGGAGCGCACACAAGCACACACAGACACACGCAAGCACCCAAACAGACTCAGGCGCTGATACACACACTCTCAGATACGAACACACACAGATGCACACACGCACCGGCAAACTCAGCACGGGGGCACTGGGGCTGGGGCTAGACGTGTGCTCTATGGAAGGCTGGGGGGGGGGGGGGGGGCACTGTGACGAGGGAAACCTTTCAGATAGGCTCCCTGCAGGAACGGATGTCGAGACAGACATAGACAGACAGAGAAAGAGAGAGAGAGCGAGAGAGAAAGAGAGAGAGATAAGTGGAGGAACAATGGAGAGGAGGAGGGTAACCGTATCAAATGAAGATTTCCGAAGCGTGATTGCTCTGCGTCGTTCTATGCCGAGTCCCCCCTCCCTCCTGAGTTGTCATTACACCCACACATCAAAGCAGCGACAACAGCCTGTAGCCTGACACACACAAAACGCACTGTCGCCCAGCAGGACGACGTGAGTGTAACACGACTGTCGATGAAGGACTACAACTGGAAGTGCATGTCGAAACAAATATGATTGGACGATAGCTAGGGGTGTCAACCCAAACTCCTCCTCGCTCCAGTGAAGGACGCATCAATAAACTGGAGCCACTGTCGCAATTGTAGATAAATGTAGGGTACTGTAGATAATGTAGGTATTGTAATGTCGGGAATGTTGTGCCAAGTGGGGGGTGGGGGGGGTTGGAGGGAGGGAGGGAGGGAGCGTGTAGGGTGGAGGGGGAGGACGTTGGGGGGGTGGTAATGTCTCAGTCAGGAACCAATGATGCGTTCTGGTGCATTTTCTGCTGCAGATGTGCCTGGGAATATGAAGCAGCCTGCCAGACCCCTTGAGTAGCCCCCCAGAGCTGCTGGTTCCACAGCACGAGGGGCTGGGGCTGGACCTGGAGTTTGGGATGGAGCTGGAGGTAGGACTAATGCTAGTGCTGGGACTGAGGACTAAAGTTGTGTGGTAAAACTGGAGAGGTCACACTGAAAAATCCACTTAAGCTCCACCCCCTACACCCCCACCTGACCCCCGACTTTCATGCCCTTATAGACGAGACACCTGACCCTAAGGGTCAAAGGTCAACCCAACCCCCTCACCACAGGCTCGCACCCCGACAGTGTAGCTGACTGGACCAGGACAGCAGAGGGGGAGTTAACCAAGACTGTACCCCTCAGCAGGGGGGAGAGGTGGAATATTATTCCTGTTCCCCCCTGAGCCCTTCACCTCCCGTCCCCTAGCTGTCCTGAGCTGCCCTTCACAGAAATATGCATGCAACATTTCAGTCAATTAGTGTCAAGGGGTGAGATCATACAGTGAAATCAGAGGACAGCACAGTTTTTCCCTAACAGAAAAATTGCCAAACGTGTGCTGTGCCACAAGTGCACTTTGTCGATTTTACAGGCAATGGAATTAATTCAAATGTCAAGAGAAAGTTAAAAAAAAGAAAAAGAAAAGCTAGCTTTTCTCTTCCTCTCTCCTGGTCCGTTCGTCCTTGCAACCTCTCTCTATGATGCCTTGGTTTCTCTCTTTCCCCCTCTTTCTTTCTCTTCCACTTTCTCTCTCCCTCTCTCCCTCTCTCCCTCTCTCCTCTCTCTCTCTCTCTCTCTCTCTCTCTCTCTCTCTCTCTCTCTCTCTCTCTCTCTCTCTCTCCCTCTCTCCCTCTCTCTCTCTCTCTCTCTCTCTCTCTCTCTCTCTCTCTCTCTCTCTCTCCCCCCCTCTCCCTCTCCGTCTCTCGACTGGTATTGATTTCTGGTCTTAATGCTGTGTTCTGCATGGTGGACAATGTTGTGGAACAGTGACCTTTATCAGAGTATGCAGATGTGGACGGAGGGGGCGCGGAGGGGTTGAGGGTGATGGGGGTTTGACAGGAGGTGAGATGGGGGGGGGTATGGGTAGGAAGGGCACCTCGACTGGGCACCACTGTTGCCCTAGCAACGGGGGCGGACAGCAGAGACGCGTCCTTCAGGTTTGTGTCCCGAAGGACAAACTTTGCACAGCAACTTCACTCAGACGGAAAAACTATTTTAGAGAAGACGTTCTGATGCGTTCATTAACTTGTAATCAAAATGAATACATATACTACCATGTTGTATTACACAGACCACAGCATGTTCAAAGATAATGTGTGTGCGTGTAGGTGTGAGTGTAGGTATGTTTGTGTAGGTATGTGTGTGTGTGGGTATGTGTGTAGGTATGTGTGTATGCAAAGGTATGTGTGTGTGTGTCGGTATGTGTGCTGGTTTTCCTCCCCACACCACCGGACCCAGTGTATCATGTTACTGAGGAACACTCTGCCCCGGTGCTTACTCTCCAGATATGCTCCTGGTCCTCTGATGTGACTCCCTCCACCCTGACCCTATTAGGGTGTGAGGCCCGTCTCTGTTCAGGGATCAGGTGTATGATGTGGGTAGAGACACGCCCCACTCAGGGGGGTAGAGACATGCCCCCTCAGGGGGTAGAGACACGCCCCACTCAGGGGGTAGAGACACGCCCACTCAGGGGGTAGAGACATGCCCACTATGAATTGTGTTATAAATAAGCTTTCGCTTAATTGCTTTTTTGGGGGCTGGGAGGAACTAGTGCAAGGCCAGCATATTCATTACCTCCCAACCTCTGTGTGTGTAGGTAGGTGTGTGTATGTCTGTAGGTGGTGGTGTGTACATGTGTGCGTGTGTTTACGTGTGTTTACACTACAGGGGAGCAAAAAAGTGCGAATGCCGTGTTGAGACGGTGCCAAATATGACAGAGAGGGAATGTGTGTTTGAATGTGTGTATGTAGGTGTGTGTGTTTGTGTGGGTCTGTGTGTAGGTAGGTATAAAGATGTGTGTGTGCGTGGGTGTGTGCGTGTGGATGTGTGTGTGCATGCCAAGGTTATAAGTGGCGTCAGAACCTGCCACCCAGTTCCCTTCCAGACAGATAAAAGATGAAGCACCCTTAGCTAAGCACTGACCAGCCTTCTGGCCTCTTCGGGTTCAGAGAATAACTTCATGTAATCTCCAGGCAAGTAATTACTGTTCCACCAGGGCTAAGAGGGCCACAAAGCTCTCTCCCCATGCCGACCTCCCCTCCCTCCTCCATCACCCCTCCTCCCAAGACAGAGAAGTGAGCGGGGCGGTGTGAGAGCTGTGATTGGTCGAGCAGGGAGGATAGGCCTGCCTTCCGGGTGTGTCCAGAAGCAAGCTGAATGGTCAGCAGGAAAAGGCCGTTCGGACGCAAGTCCTGTCACTCAGAACAGACACAGGAGACGGACAGGTGACAACGACAACCACAAGGGGGGGGGGGGGGGGGTGAGGGGGGGGCCAGAGAGGCGGGCGTGGCCTAACAATTTAAATAACCCTACGAATAACTCAGCATGTGATGTCCTTGGCAAGAAAGAGACAATAAACAAGCCCAGAATCATGACTGTGCATCAACAGCCATGCGTACACAGGGGAAGGGCGACCTTCCTCGTTTCATGATCTGGTTTGGGCCCGTTCGTAGAACATCACCCATTTGTTTATGAGCTCAGTGGCGCCTGGGTGGGCAGACATCTCTCCAGAGAGGCCGGGGTTATACCTAACAGCTGGGTTGCCTTCACTGAGCGAAACCCTCCACCTACAGCCATTCATTACACCAGCCAAATAAAACTCAGCGCTTTACCCATCCGTTAAATCCTGGCTCTGGCAACTCCCCATCTACCCCCCTAAAACACCTTGGGTCATGCTGACGACTAGGAGTTCCCCTTAATAATAAAGATAAAAAATGATCTCAGGGAGCTACAGGTTTTTCGGAGTCACCCATTTCAGCCTTCTAATAGGTGCACACCACCCCTGGATATTGATGAACCTGATGGTGGTTCCCATCCATTAGACCTCATTAACGTGTTGCCGTCGAAAGAGAAGTTCAACTCATACATCCGACTCAAACACACGTAGAGGTTGTATTCAATAGAGGATTTCGAAAGATGGCGCCGACGAAGGCAGCCGCGGTAGCTAGGCTCTGTTTTGTCTTTTTTATTTTAATTGCATTCCACTTAGTATTTTCAGTTTATGTATCCTTAGTATAGTTAGACCACATATTTAAATGTAAGATTCCTATATGTTTATTGTATGCACCATACTGCCAAAGCAAATTCCTTGTCTGTGCAAACTTTCATGGCGAATAAATCCCTTTCTGATTCTGATTCTGATTCTGAAGCTCTGGAACCAGAGCCCTCCCACATCAGAAGAACACAACGGGAACTGCGGTGGATAACAGCGGGCACCCAAACCGTGTCAAAAGTGATTAGGAGCCAACGCCCCCTAATAGAGGAGGATGGGAAGGGAGAGAGAGAGCTGGCTGGTCATGTGGCCTAATGGTGCGACAGAACGTCCCCCAGCCTGCTGCCTCCCAGCCAGGACCAGGCCACACTCTCCTTTAGCCTGCTCATGCTAATCAGAGCTAAACAGGAAACCGGGCAGCCTCACTTCCTTTTTTTTTGTTGTTGAATAAACTATGAATGAAAGAGTTGATGAAAAATGAACGGGCCTTTTCGTAAATCCTTCTCGATTTCACAGTAGCATTTGGAATGCCGAGGCATGTACATGCAGGACATGTGATATACGAACGACATGTTTATGCACTGTGCATCGTCAACGTCACAGTGAATGGATTTTGGTTCTCTTTAACACACGAGTGGTCACAAAGGAAACCATGAAGGCAGAGAGAAGGACACGCAGCTTTTCCTGCTGTAAAGTCAACACACCACCTCCACCACACAGTCCCCTTCCAGAAGACGTCCTCATGAATGTTTAAATGTGCTGCTGGACAGGGCTGTCAAGACACATCCTGTTTTTATCTTACCCTCTATTTCTCGCTGTTCTCTCTCTCTGGCTGCACACAGAATCCAATTAATTACTCCCCCACCATAATTAAGACATTTTTACACAGATTGCCATTCCCCAAATCCCCCCCCCCCCCGCAGTTCCTGACAAGGTGAGAGAATATCTCCATATATACTATGGTCCTCTTGTAGAGAAAGAGACAGAAAGACTACTATTCTCGACTGTGTTGTCATCAGTGAGCGCAAGGCTGTATTCAGACCTCATCAGAGACTACAGAGTTCACAATCGATGACCAGGTTCAGGAGTCAGGCACTGTGACCTATGACCTATGGCCATGCCCTGGCCTCCTGTACTCCACCAACCTTATTCAGCAGCTAAATCTTTTCACTTTCTGCAGTGCGCCCAATCACAGAGGACTATCGTTGGTGTGCAACTTCAAAAGGCTCTCCCAAGATTTGAATCTTCCGTTCTCCTTGATAATCGGAAACGCTACGGGGTGCTTCTTGTGAGAACGTTCCAGCCGACAGCGCGAAGACGAAGGCTGTTGGGTCGCTCGTTGACACAGTGCTCCTGCTCTGCATGCTGCTCGTAGGAGCAGTGGGACCTGCGCATCCAGCTCAGACAACACCATGAGCAGATCGATGGGCCGTGCTGTATCACAATGGACGCGACATCCCTTCAGCCCCGTCCTCCCCAGACCTCCCCCTCTCTCACGACCGACCCCCCCTACGGCCTCCAGCCTGTCCCAGTCAGCCTCCAGACACCAGTCAACCAGAGGCCGCTCCGAGCAGCGCATGCCCCAGTGGCCTGCTGATAACACCATAAGACTACCCGCCCCGCATCCCCCACCCCCCCCCCGGATCCCACGCCTGCCACCCCCTTGGTCCCTCATCCCCCCTTGGTCCCACATCCCACCTCCCCACCCCCCTCCTCCCCTGGTCTGCCTGCTCCCCAGAGCCCTGCCAACAGCCTGGATCCTCGCTCGTGGGGGTGACCGTGACACGCACACATGGCAAGGAGAAAAGGACAGGCTTCAGTATATATCTATAATATGTACAGCCAGCGACACAACGCTTTTCAATGACCATCAATCTTTTTTTTCCTCCAAAGACACCTTCTTTTCCCCACAGAAAGTGGGGTGAGACACCGGCAGCGTAGCACACAGCTACCAGGAGCACACAGCACTATACTGAGGGGCCTGACACGCACACCCTGGACTGTGGCACTGAGGCGAGAATCCCAGAGCAGTGCTATAAGTGGCGCCGGGTGCATTCCGATGCACACCCAAGTGTTCCTGCGACTTCCTCCTGCAGCCTCCTGCACCTGGGAGTTCTGCAGAAGCGCAAACACACAGTGTGGCCCAGGAACCAGAGCTTCAGCGACGGTGACAACTAAAGTGGAGGGGATTAGAAACGTGAGGGGGGGGGGGGGGGCTGGGGGAGGGGGCCGGGGTTTGGGGGAGGAGAGGGGGGGACACTCGAGGTTTCCACAAAGGTGTGACGAATTCCAAAAGTTGAATCCCTATTGCATGACGCCAGAAACACTGAATCACTGTCAGAACGGCTTGATGTGTGCAGAATCTCTCTTGAGCAAACAGAAGAGGAGTGGGGGCGAGTGTGTTCTTGCGTGCGTGTGACTTCAGTTATCCAGAGGGTGGAAATGTTCTCCAATCTGTGTTTTTTTACCCCGACGTTACTGTCATGCATTGTGGCAATGTCAGTGCATCACTAAAGCACGATTCAAAAAGCAAAAACAGATCACCTTATATGTAGGATATTCAATTCGGATTCAACCTGTAAGCTAGTTGTTTACAGGAAATAACAAAAGCACAGTCCTCTTTCCCAAATGTGCAAGAGGACAATGTCCTCGTGATAGTCCAACGGTGACGTTTGGAAACATCATCGCATGTGGCATATTCAATCATTAATCTAATGACCCAAACATCCTTTAGACCAAGAGGACTTTCTCCGACTATCTCTGATAAGGCAGGGCTCTCAATTAATCCAGATGTAACCACCTGCACCTGAACAGCACAGATATTGAGGTAACTCACCTTTACAGGTTTTGAAAAGGCAAAGAAGCAGACAAAAAGTTTGTGAATCCATAGAGTATCATTTTAGGATTTAAGGCAAGGTCAACATCATCCAGTTTCTATTCGAAAACAAACCTCATCTATCAACAGTGCCTCAGCAGACAAGCATAGAAGATCCATTATTTATGACACCTAAAAGACACTTAAAAAAACTCAAGACCTTGGTGTGATTAAAAACCAGGCAGATAAATGAACACAGCACGCAGCCAGCTCCCACACAATCAACACAGCTTACATAAGGCATCCCAGAGATCACAGCAATCAATCGGACCGGAACAATCAATAAAGAAGTATTCTCTTACCAGGTCTCATCGTTTTTGAACTCCAGCTCTCCGTAGATGTCTTCAAAGTCCTCACCTCCTCCCTTGGCCAGTCCTTCCACCGAGCGAAAGGGCACGATGACGGTCCCACGCGCCCCGGAAGTCCTCAGCACCTTCACCTCCATGACGCCCACGCTCTCGCTCACGTGCGCCGAGTCGCTCTCGAAGGTGAAGATGCCGGCGTGGTCGTCGTCCAGGATGGTGACGGTGGCCACGGGGGAACACCCCAGCATGGCCCGGGGGTACGGGAGGCTGTTGGGGGACAGCAGCTCGTCCTCGGCCTCCAGGACGCGCACGTTGCTGAGGCGCACGAAGAAGTGCTCGTCCTCCTCGAAGATGTCGTCGTCGATGATGCCGACGCTGATGTCCTTCACCACCTCGCCCGCTTTGAACACCACCGTGCCCTCGGTGAACTCGTAGTCGGCCCCCGCGTTGGCCGAGCCGTCCTCCGTCTTGTAGTCCACGTAGATGGTCTTGGAGATGTCCCCGCCCTTCCTGACCAGGGTCAGCAGGGCGGCCCCACAGTTCTCCAGGCACTGGTAGACGGCGGGGTCGAAGGCGATGCGAGACACGTACTCCTCGGGCTCCTCCACGTGGACCTCCTGGACGCTGGCGCTCCTCTTGGCCTGCTCCGCCACGTGCTTCTTCAGGATGTTGCCGGCGCCCGTCATCATGCGCGTGGCCTGGATGCGGTAGAAGGCGCGGCTCTTCTGCTGGTGGGACAGGGCGTAGTAGTTGGCCATCTCCACCAGCTGGTCCAGCTCCTTCTCCGGGTGCTTCTGCTTCAGGTCCTTGAGGATGCGGATCATGTCGCGGCGGGACTCGTCCACCTCCTTGCCCTCGATCAGGCCCATCAGGTTGCTGGTGGCGCCGCCGTCGGCGAAATGCGAGTTGGCCATCTTGCCGTCCATCTCGATGCCCTTGGAGCGGTCGCCCTCGGTCTCGATGATGACGCCTCGGTGCTTGTCGGCGCGGTACTTCTTGCGCATGAACTTGTAGAACAGCAGCCGGCGGTCGGCCACCCAGGCCAGGACCACGCAGATGGGGAAGAAGGAGAGCGTCACCAGGCCCTCCCAGATCTGCACCACGTTGGGCGAGAACACGGCCAGGATCATGTAGAGCCAGATGTAGGCGAAGATGCTCCAGCCCGCCGTGACGAAGAACACCCGCAGGTGCTTGATCTTGCGCGTCTCCCCGTCGGGGATGACGGACACACACAGGCCGATGATGACGAACATGTTGAAGGCCGCGCTTCCCACGATGGTGGCGGGGCCCAGCTGGCCGGCCTCGAAGCCGTGTCCGCACACCTCGATGACGGACAGCATGATCTCGGGGGCGGAGGAGCCCAGGGCCATCAGGGTGAGGTTGGACACCGTCTCGTTCCACACCCGGATGGTGGTGGTGGTCGTCTCCCCGTTGGGCCTCTTGATGACAATCTCTTTCTCCTGGGAGGTGATGACCTCAATGGCCGCCATGAAGCGGTCGGCGATGATAGACACGCCGAGGAACATGTAGATCATGGCCACAAAGTAGACGATGACCCGCGCAATCTTGTCCCCCATGGAGGGGTCCTCTGGGTACCAGATGGGCAGGATGATCCCCGGGTTGCACTTTGAGTTTCCCTTGCAGGTGGCATTGTGGTTGGCCACCGCTGGGCTCGGAGTGGTCCGGGCCTCCGTGCACAGGAAGGCTACTGCCACAGACACCAGCCCCAACCAGAGGCAGGCGGATGTCCCCGGATTCCCCGTCCGTGATCGCTCCATCCACCCTCCTGGGTCTCAAGGGTCCTAACCACACTGGCAGTCCCTCTGGGATCCAGCACTGGGCTGTGCTTGGGCTCAACACACCACCTGGACACAACAGAAATGGAGAGTTACACCTCGCTTGAGAACACAACAGCAACCGTCCTAAAAGCTGCTGTGAGGTATAAAATGTCAAGAATCAGACAAGATATGAGTCTTTTTTTTTATTGAGTGTAATTTGTAGCAATGTGTGCGTTCTCTCTGTGTCATTAGCGGAAATCCACACAGTTCACAGAAAGAAAAACTGGGTTTTGGCGCCAAGAACTAGAATTGACTATAATTTCCCTATCCAAGAGGAAGAGTTCTAAGCTCCAATTAGCTTTCTACTAGCAGGAATATCAATGAGCTGAGCTTCTGCACACTACAACGGCAGCATAATTACGAGACCTTTGTGTTCTCCAGGAGTGGTGGACTGGAAAACCCTTTCACATGCTCATAAATGCATGAGATTTTTAGGTCTGTAAACTGCTGTTTGAACATTGTAGATAACAGTGGGTTCTGCTTCGAATGAATTGTTGGTCCGTGGCATCGTTCCAAAAGTAAAAGTTTATTTTGAGTTCAAAATACTGTATGAGTTACTTCAACCAATAACATGGATTTTCCCAACTACAGTGTAATTGAGTGAGATCTCTGGGGTAATACACTGCTCTAAACCAAAACAGCTCTCTCAGCAGACGTGCTATGTTGCCAAACTAAGCACTGTCCAAAATGTCGCATTGGCAAAAACAGTGGAGGGGAGAGGTAGGGGGGTGACGTACAGACGCCCTGTCTAAATCCATGTTACCACCCGGAATACACACGTACAGTCCCACCTCCATCTCAAAGGCCTGACGAGGGCTGCACACATAACGTCCGACTGTCATAAAAGCTGAGGCTAACCGGCTAAAGCCCCTCATTAAGTCGTATGTAATGGATCGTGACAATATGACGGAGGCAGAATAGGCCCGAGGCATGGGAAACACAGGGAACGGTTATCCACTCCTCACTTGGAAGAGTAAAAGAGCAATTATGAGAGCAAACGGGAGGCGTTTATCAAGGTCTGCCCTCTCCATCCTGGCTCCTCTGTGATCGCTCGGTGATAAGGCAGTCCAGGTGTGGGCCTACTGTCGGCACCATGTCCCAGAGCCCCTCTCCCTCTAGCTGTTGAGGCTCAATTAAAATCATCTTTCTCTCCCTCTCTCTTTCAAAAAGATACAAGCACAGTTAGTTCAATCCCTCTGTTTAGAACCCGACAGATGTTTTTTATGACAGTGGTGCACCATTGTTCCTTTCCTGTCTCAAAACTAGCCTTGGAAGCTGTTGTTGTGAGATTGCTTATTCAAAGAATAATTTGTCTTAGTCTATAAAAGCGTGTAGTTTGTCTCATTAGGATAAACATTTTATTACTCTGATAATATATAATATAATGTTAAACTGGACAGAAGTCTGCCAGCTACATCATTCCGGAGAGAACAAACTCAAAATACTCAACAGACAAAAACAAGACTGAAAGGCAATTGAGCGACAAAGTAGCTTAATGAGAAACAGCACAGAATCTGAAGGCAAAAAGTATTTGTACTGCTGTGATTTCTCTCCAGTCTGAGTTTACTCCTACAAGGCAGTCACTGGCCCGTGGTTTGGTGCCTGTTTCAAAGTCAGGGGAGCACTGCTGAGCTGCTATATTCTCTCACTCTCTCTCACCCACTTCCTCTCTCTCTTCCTGTCTGTCTCTGTCTCTCCCACACTCCTTTCTGCCCCTCTCTCTTTCTTCCCATCCCTTTTCCCTCTCTGTCTCCCCTTCACTCTCTCTCTCTCCCCCCCTCCTCCTCTCTCTGTATCCCCCTCACCTACCCTCACCCCCATCCCCCATGGTAGTGAAGGCCTAGGCAGTAGTTCTCCGGTCTCCAAGTGTCAGCAGTGCAAGAGAGACGCAGAAGAACATCTATGCATGGAAAGGAGTGATACACTACAGTAACGATGCACGCAGGCAAGCGCACTGCAACCAATCCAACAGCAAATATCCAAAACAACAGACAGAATAAAAAAAATAAAAATAAGGAATAGACCAGCAGGGTACCTAAAGTCAATGGTATCTCTCACTCCATCCATCGTCTCCATGCATGACACACTTCATAGAACAATAGTAGGCTACATACTCTAGTCACACATACTGAACTCGCTTGGTTGTCTATGTAAACAGGCTGTATCTAATTAAGTTCCATTTGTTTCATATTCACTGATATCAACACAAACAACCACTGTATTCAAGTACTGATCATAAGCAGGCCTGAAGTCTTATAGTGAGGGTGAGTGGGATATTTGTTGCCCTTTTAAGGCCTAGTTATCTGTAACTGAGAGACTTGTTTCAGCATTGGTAAAATAGTCATATCATATTCAAAGAAATACAGTAATTTGAAACTCCATTAGCCCAAAAGTCAAGTTTTTTGACTCTATTTCATCTTTTTTTCAATCCGTAGTGAAATCGCATAGGATCTAATGTGCAATGTTGGTTTAAAAAATAGGCCTACCACAGAGCAAAATGTGCAACATGATACAGAAGAAAAGGAAGACCCGACGCTGTCACCCCTGTGACACCTTCTCCCTCGCTTGCTATAACACGCATGTTGGCACGAAACGTTGATATTAGTTTTGTGACGCTCGCATAATGATTTGTCTTTAGGTCAATACATTTATATTAAACTAAAATCTTGTGAAATCACTTATTAGCCGGGTTTCCCTTTAAAAAAACGTTGGCTTGGTAATCTTCTTTTACAAGCTGACGCGGGCAGCAAGTGCGAGCAAGACACATGACAAGATGTAACTAGGCAAACTGAGAAATCGAGACGGACACCCACGTATCTCTTTCTCGTTCCCTATTTTGGGAGGAGAGCCCTGAACAAGATGGCCATTTGAGATCCCCGTAAACATGGACTCAGCAGGCGACATGGAGAGCATCAGCTGTTGCTGATTAATCATTAGAGTCATTTTCTCTCACACCAACACCGTGGTAGTACATTACCTGAGGGGAATCCCTCTGTACAACACCGACATGGAAAAACAGCAAGTGACACTGAAACACAATATCTAGCCCTGGCTTTACTGCAGGCAGGTTAAGTGTATGTACATGTTGTCAGGGGGGGCAAATTCTCTGACATAGGCTGTTCAAATCCTCAATCTTCAGCTTGAGCGCACCTGCTGCAGGCATTCCGTGAAATAAGAAAAAAACACTGTTCAAAATAGTGACGGTTCCTAGACATGTTAATTCTAGAGCCTTTAGGCTTCTTTTGTGTGTGTGTGTGTGTGGAGGGGGGGGGGGGTGTAGACAGGTGTAATTATCGGATAACAATTTCTTATGGGGCTTAAGTTCTAAGGTCCTAATTATTTTTTGTCATGTAGGCTACTGTGTTTTCGACGACATCACAGATTAGTCTCAGTGCATCAGCGTGCCTACCACATAGCAGCAAGGGGAATGTACTAATAGCTCAAGCCTCCCATGCACACCTCTGCTACAGCGGCGCACATCTCGCTCCTTGGCTGGAGTGATGGACTGACTGACTCACCGACTAATGCATTTCCTCAGCCAGACAACGTTTGACATGAATTCCTTCAAGCCAAAGGTTAGAATTCTACCAACCCTTTCCGACCACCGTCTTTTTTTCTCTTCCTCATATATCACGCCATAGCTATACCTTTTTGTGCAGGCCATTTGACAACAAAATTGTCTTCAGCACATGAAGAGGCTGACACCGTTAGTGATAGGCTATAGCCTTATTAATGAGACGCTGATTGCCGTGGGCCCCACAAGGCTCTAGTCAACGATATTGGTTATTGATTTGTCTATGAATGAGTCTCATGCGTGTTCAATCGCATATAGCCTACCTGGATTTGGTTCCCGAAGAGCAGTCTATCGCGACTGTAAAATATCCCCAAACCCTTTCAGGCAAGCTGTTTTCTCTTGAAAAAAAGAAAAAATCTTAACAACCTGCTACGTTTATTACAATTAAACAGTTTGTATCAGTCCTTTCGACACCTTCCGAGTCAAACGTGTGTTCCAACCCGTGGAATGAATACCCCAGAGCTGATACCGTTTTCCCCGCGCACACGGAGACGGGTGCCCAAGTCTGCTCAGTTCCGGCGGTTTGGTCAGAGCGAAGAAGTGATGGCTCGCCTTTCCGCCTCTTCTCGTCTTGTTACCCCGATCTTGCTGCCCGATGGGTAGATCCGTCACCACGCTGTCAGCGGCGACGAGGTCGCTATTCTGAGGTCGCAGCCTTGGTAGACGGAACCTTTGAATACATGCAAAAGCCGCAAGCCCCGAAATATCAACGCTCTCCTCCTCCTCTCCCGTCTGCGGTAGCGCAGATGTACGCTGTGATGCCGTTTCTGGTATGCAGGAAAGATCCTTTTTCACAGAACTCCTTTCGGAAAACAGATGGCACAGGAACACCACCGACGTTGATGATCGAGGCTACGACCACAAGCAAGTCATTAGCACATATGTAGGGCTAGAGGAATGACACATATATTTGCCAAGTATTTCCCATTTTGCACAGGCAATCGTAAACACGCAAGCTAAGCTCCAATAAGAGGATGCATTTCAATATGAAATATGTCTGATAATTACGACAGATGACATATCACCATGATGAAGAATTGTATATTCAAACATCATATGAGCAATGCCGCGCGCCCAAGCCGTACGTCCCCCTCCCCTACTCCAAAAGTCACTCAGACACATACGCGCGTCTACGTCATCATCAGCTGGGAGAAACCTGTCATGTACACCTCTAAAGAAGCCAGCTTTGCCCATCACAAACAGACCAAATTAAACACACAATATCCAACATTGGGAAAAAAACATCCATCAATGTCCCCATTTAATACAAAAAACACTGCCTTTGTCTATAAATAAATCACTATTGCCGGTTTCTAGACCAGTGGTTAACTTTAACGCAATTAATAAGCCTAGATATTGATATGCTACATATTAGCCTATTAATTAATCAACCTATCCCATTCAGTAAGAGACCAATCGGAATGGCATCAATGACACAGATATTTTACTAGAAATTGCTAATTCGTTCGACAAATAGGGTCTATCTTATGCAGAGCACGAAAATCATTAGGATCCGATTTTAATTGCATAGCTCAGCGATATATTAGGGAATCGAATTAGCTTGTTCAGATAGCCATGCTTGTTAAATCAAACATGTCATTCAGTAACAATCCATTCACAGGACGGAGTGGGCCAGTGAAGCGCCAATCTGGACGGATGCCCGGCCCTCCACTCCTACTCCTCTTCTTCAGCACACCCGGAGGTGGTGACACAGAGTCTGTCATTAGCATGGAGGGGAAAAAAAGGCGGCACGTTAATGAAGTTTCCTTATCTTCACTGCATGGGACTGGGGGGAGAGAATGCAACGGCCTGCTTGCTCTTTAGGATTGTTGCTGGGGCCCGTAGCCTATACCTGCACAGCTCTGCATCCTGTGATTGGAATTCAATGCAGGCTCCTGCCTCTCTCATCAAAGTCATCCATGCGTGAGGCAATGATTAATGGATTATACTTGTAATCAACACGCCAGGCGCGCTAGCTAGCTATTCACTGGATCGCCACACAGGCCGTATTTGCTAGCTAGGTCTGTGTGGGGCTGACTGACGACAAGCGCTAGTTCTGTAAAGCTATAGAGAGAACTCACATTCTCTCTATTCCTCGGTTTCTCTTCTCCCTGCTGTCGGCTTGCTGCTGGTGGCTGCTTGTATCCATTTCATTAAGATGTCTGGGATTCAAGAGAGCACTCGGAGCAAGGGCGGGGGGAGAGCGCTGCGATGAGGCCAGAGCAGAATAACGCTGCCCTTGCACTTTGTCATTTGTATTTTCTCAGCAGGCCACACGCTATGAGCTCTCCACTCATGTTGATCGTTTGTAGCTCGAGTCTTTACATCTTCAACATTAAGCAGACAGCTGGATAACACCTCTCACCAGTTCGATTCTTGTTGACTTCATTCCCGGCCATCTGGGCACTGTGGAGGGGACGAGGTCAGCAGCGCGGGTCCTCACTGCAGGCGCGTCTGCTCTCACTAACGTGTGGGCGACGTTGGCTGACTGCCGACAGGTGATGCAAAGTGATGCTGTGAATATTAGCGAGATGAACAGTCGTCTTGCATCCACCACGGGACCCTTCAGGAGTCCCAGCCAATCACGGCACCGGTGGCCAGGGGGTCAAACATGGCGAAGGTTGTCACTTCATAATACACCCTCCAGGGTTGACAGGATGTTGACAGAGCAGGGTGTTGATGTACTGTAGGTAGCCAGTATGAGAGGATCACCTCAGGAACACTACTGGCAGCATCATAACCAAACAAACACGTTAGATTATCTCTAGTCACAACACACAACACAGACCATTTCATCGCACAACATGGACGGAGGAGCCTGGGGTTTGAACAGTCTTGGCCTGTTTGTGTTTGACACATTCAAACACCAACACAACAGCAAGCCTGAGGTATTTTTATGGTCGGATGTCGTCCTTCCTTCTCACTCTCAGACTGCCCACTGAAGACAGACAAAGGGATGGAACATCCCAGAACCCTTCATGATTCCATGGGCTGAGGATTAGGGTTTCTTTGGACTGCCATTTTTATTTTCTGCTGCAGTGATCCTTGGCGTCGAGCACACATTTAGCCGTGCATTGGTCCAGAATGAATTTGCAGGGTTGGATGATGGTCAAGTCTGGCAACACCAAATCCTGAATGTGTTCAGGCAGGGTATTACTGTGAAGAAAGAGACAGAGAGGAAAATAAAGAGAGAGGGCGGTAAAGATAGACAAAGATGAAGAGGTCCATTTATTTGAGAGTTTACCCATGCCTCCCTCCATCTTTCCCGCGGTCCTCGTGGGTCTCAGATTGCTGTGTGCCAGCGTGAAAGCCCCTGCTGCCCCACCCTCTGCCCACAGAGCCGGGTCTCCATGGCAACATGGTGCCCCTGCACGGTCCTGGGCAGTGAGGAAGTGACGGGGGTGCTGTGTGTGCGTCGTTATGTGGGGAGTGAAGTGAAACAGCCAGGGGGGGCATTTGTTCTGCGTGGACTCCCTCTCAGCTGCCAAGCGTTAGCCTATTTATAGAAATGGAAAAATGAACCAAAAAAGAAAACACACACACACACACCCACATAAACGAAACAGAGCGTCTGTTTCTTTGCTTTGTTTCCCAGTTCATTGCAGAATCAGGCTGTGTTGTTGTCATTCCTCTTTGGTTCTCTCTGTAAAGGGTGCAAGTATATAGTAGAGAAGTCCTCTCTACTCAGGACTAGTTCTGAGGTAAGGAGGTTAGTCAGTATGAATGAATTGTATTTGATGCAATTCTACTAAAAAGGAAGGCATGGTGTAGGTAATTAATCAGGTTATTAATCCAAGGTTTTTGGAGCACTTCCTTAATTTTCCCACTTCAATGGATCAAAAAATATTTAGGGCTTTATTATCAACTAAAGAATTACCACTAGTAAACGACCTCTCCTATCTTTCTGCAACACTGTGCTTTTTCTCTTCCCTGACTGTTTCTTTACTCTCTGTGAAGCAATGTTTTCAGGGGCAGATCTACCGGGGTGGCATGGGATGGCAACTGCCACCCTAAAAATAGCCTTGCCACCCCAGCTGGCAGCTTTGAAAACAAAGAAAAGTTGTGGCTCATCGGACATTAGCAAGAGAGAATTTCTAATATCCCACTGCAAGTGAATGCAGCACTAGATGACTCCAACCCCCCTCCCCACTCTGCAGAGTCAGACATTTGCGAGAGCAAATTTCTAATATCAAGCCCAAACAAAATCTGCAGATTTTTTTCACATGTTCTGCAGTTATTCAGACTGAAATTCTGCGGAATTCCGATAGCCTTCCTGTTCTTGTGTCTGAGCGACCTAAGATGTTCCACAACAGTTTGACGGCGAATGTGGTCGACTGAAGATTGACAGACTTCGCAGAAAAGTATTGATCCATCCTCATAAAGATCGCCTGAAAACTCCCTGGACCTGTTTATCTAAGTGTTTCCGTGTCAATTATTCTGGGCTGAATCTGGGCATTTTTGACTAACGTTTTAATATTGGCTACAGTAGTAAAATAGTCAAATAAATATTGATTAATATGACTGCAATTAAATCAGCATATATACTTCTGCCATGGCCAGGGGTGCCACCCCTCAAAATCTCCTGCCACCCTCTTGCCGCCCCATGAATATTTTTAAAGATCCACCCTTGAATGTTTTAAATTATAATTTATTGGCACGCCAGTTATATTTACTTAATAAATAGACAAGTATATTAGTCAATATTGGAGATAAAAAAACGGCTAATTTTCAGTAACCTACTCACAAGCAGCTAGTCGGGATCCTAGCTAGTGAACTAGCCATTAGGCTACAATAGTTACTGCATTTCGCAAACTAAAGTAGCCTACTTGTGGCTAGCCAACTAACTGAAATATCAACAGTATTTGATTTACCATTTGAAACTTCCTTTTCCAAGAGATTGATTTCGGGGGAGTTAAAGACAAGGAAGTCGCAGAAGTTATTGGATTGGATTAAAGAAGTTTTGTTTGTCATCTCTGAGTGAGACCGATTGTTGCCGCCAACCCACGTTGGTTATAAACTGAGGTTGAGTAGTTCTAATCTACATCGTCAGTGTGTACAGTGCAAGCGGACGAGCAGATTTGTTGGAGATGAATGCACGCTTGCAAGGCAAATCGAGCATGCGCAGGCGAACATATTCGCGTGTCAGGGCTGCTATTCCCAAAAGCATCGTAAACCTAAATTGATTTTAGAATCCATCGTACGGTGGATCTTGTTACACTGCATGGCCGTTTCCTCAAAGTCATTGTGGCTAAAGAGGTTCTTGAAAATGCGCGTAGATTAACGAGCGCTCCAGAGGAGTCGTAGATTGCTAAATGCATTTTATGCTGGGTAAAATATTTTAGTGTGTAGCTACACACTAAAATATTTTTTTAATTTTATAAGATTTTCAAAATGTGAGAGACCACAAACATGAGGAAAAAAATCATAGACTTAACCGTTTTGATCCCCCCACACGGTCAATCTTAACACACTTCACACCAAGGGAAAAATCTGATAAAATAATCTGTAGACCATCAAGCTAATCGGGTCATTACCTAGGATTGTCAGAAGGGGGAAATCGGCCCGATTATCCTGGGATTTTGCTCGTTGAAAACTCTCCTAACAATGAAGATGCGTTATCGGGAAACGCAGCCCAAACCATGCTGGAAATAATGAATTAACGATTATTGATTACATGTGAGTAGCCTAGAAAGGTCATCTATAGCTAAATGCTATTTCACAAATAAAAAGCAGCGTAAACAGCGTTTACGTACGTTTACCCTCCACTAGATACAAACTCCAGCAGTTTATCCAATAAAGTTAATAAACCATCCAGTCTACAAAAATAGCTTTGGCTTTCAGCCCTGTGAGCAGTGGCGAAAATCTGCTATCAATTTTGGGGGGAACAATTAGGCTATATGACATTTTCTCAAGAGCAATTCCTGAGGGGGACACCAGAATTACTGCTGTAACACATAGCCTACACTGTAATATGTTAAATCTATATTATTCATATTATTTAAATTCCCTTATGTTTACAGTGATTTATTGGGGGGACAAATCATATTTTTCGCATATCATATCTGACTACAAGGAATCATATATTCCCCCAGAATTTCCGCCTATGCCTGTGTGGGGACAAGTAGGTTATCAACATTTTCCAAGCTCACCTCTTACCCCACACGCAAAACCAAAACAATGAAATAATTAAAGGAGAAGGAAAAAGTTCAAAGTGTCACTGCAGATGGAGCTGGCTTTTTGACGAAACACCTAGTGTGCATTATTCTGAATTGTTAATCGTGAGTGTTTTGGCAACAGCCACAGCCTGGAGTGTGTGTGTGTGTGTGTGTTTGTCTGACAGGAGAGGAAGCAGGTGGATCTGCCAGGGAACAGGCAGGAGGTGTGTGGTCTGAGCTCTGCTTCAGCACACGTGCTAGACCTGGCAGGCAGCTCAGACGAGGAGAACAAACTTGGCTCTCCCCTCTCAAACTTAATTAGTTCTCCCGGTCGGGAACAGCATAGTAAATATTGAATTTGATTTCCTCTTTTCTTAGCCTTGTCCTTTGAATTTTTCATGCAGTTTTCTTGCATTTCAAAATGAAAAATTCAACAGCACGTGATGGATAAGAACTCTGGAAATTAGTCCCCCAGCTGTGCCCCCCTGTTGGCCCGTTTACGACATCAGCCCCAGCCTGTCCCGATAACTACTCTGGACCAACAGAACCCATGAAGAAGCCTATCGTATCTGTGTGTGTCTAAGAACTGCTTAAGCATCTGAACGTCCTGTGTCCTTCTGGGTAAGATTCATCTGAACATAGTGACAGTCAGACGGCTGAGAGAGACCTGATCTGTTGGAGCCTGGAGCGAGTGTCTCCTCACAAGGATCTCCCCAGGAAGACCAGAGGGAACTGGGCCCAGTACGCCTGGCGTTGGTGACGTCAGTTAGGTAAAAAAAAAAAAAAGCCTGCCTGGGTGTCAGTGCCCATACTTCCTGAAAGCTTTTAAATTGGATATTTGATTTAGCCTGATGTGGAGTTAACAGCTTGACATCATTGCCACTTGGAGTCTATTCTCTACAGCAAGAAAACAGGATTAGGGCAAAGCTCCATACAAGGCCAGGAAAAGCCCCCACACCTGAACGCCAGGCCTCCATCCAGGAGAGGCACGGCTGCAGCAGCTGCAGGGATGCGACCGCGCTGAGAATAGACAAGCAAAACCACGGTCTTGTTTACTTGAGCCTGGACCTGAAACTACATACGACAATATCAAGATGTTCCTCTTTAAAGCATCGCTGACAGAGCAGAACCCGCGTCCGGATGGATCAGAGGAAGTCTCGTCATCACTTCCTGTGCTGCTCCAGGTGGTCGCCATGCGTCCCGCCCCCACATGCCCTCTGTCAGTCACGGACGTCTGCAGTCAGGCGGTATCAAACGGTCAAAGTGCTCTTTCGCAAACGTATTACTTAGGAGAAAAGGTCAACTTTTCCGAAGCGTGTTTGACGCTCAAGTGAATTAAATAACAGCAGGGACTGACTGTGCGGTGTCTGCCTTGTGCGTACATGTGTGTGAGTGACTCACTTGGATTACAGGTTGGTTGTTTTTCATATTTGATCCTCTATATTTAGGTTTGGTCCAGAAAACAAAGCCTTAATCATGTCACTCTCCAACAAATATAACACAATTCCATGGTTTTCAGTTATTGGTGGTGATATAACGCTCCGTAATAGAACACTGTTATTAAAGTGGATTAGTGAGGATTGAATTGAGAGTTCTTTCAACCAATCACGAACAATGACATCACCCTTGAGGTGGACTGTGACATGTTGAACCCGTGTCTGAAACGTAATCCTCAGATACAGCAGGCTACACTAATCTGCTCATCACCATGATAATTATCCTCCTGACAAATCAAATTGTCCCTTAGGAGGATAGACATAGTTTCAGACGTTGGCTTTGCCTTTGAGGTTGGGTTATAAACTTTCTTATTGCAAAGCAAGAAACACAAGGTAATACTATGTACTGACTTAACTACACCAGTAAATCTGCCCCAATGCCATGCCGTGGAAAGGCAATAACAGCAGAGACTGATTGTATGTTCAGAAACGTCTAGAAATGCAGTGTGTGGGGTCGTTTGCTCAACAAATCACCATGGAAAACCTCATAACCAATGAGGATAAAATGAGTGCTTTAAATAAATCAATTTCTCAGAGGTGCAGTGAGGACGTACAAAAAAGAAGTCAATGAAAAGCAGAAATGCACACAGGGGTTGAGACACGCATGCAGAGTGCTGAAGGCAGCGCCCACGCCATCATTCTATAACCTTTACAGAGGACAGGTATAACGCTCAGCTATCCACCGGTAACACATTTTATGATTTATTTTTTCTCCTTTTCTTTCTGTCTCTTGATAAATGACAAAAGTTAAAAAATGACAACAACAAAAATCAGCCATTATTCTTTTATTATGGTATTATAGGTAGTCCCATTCTTACAGTGAAGTGACGCCACACGCACTAATGCACAACTCTGCCACCTACTGGTGAACAGATTCCATGGCTGTTGGACACTCGGCCAACCCAGACCCACAGTGGGTCTATAATGTCTTCTGTGCACAAAGAACCAAAACATATGATGTTATTGAACATCCTTTAAAAGAAAGAAAAAAAACAGTCTCTGCAACCCCACTGATCCCCTAATTCACAACTCATTACCAGCAAGGCTGCCACACTTCACACAGGGACACAGGAAGAGCCCTCCCCCAGCGGGGGTCCTTGTGGCGGCTGTCTGAAGTGGGCCAGCGTGCTCTGCTCCTGACGGTCTCATGAGGCAGGCTGGGGGCGGGCCCGCTCCGGGCGTCAAGCTTGCCGGCTCTGCCTGGCTCTCTGCTGCTCCTGGTACTCCCGGGAGTCCTCCCAGGGACGAGGGCCACGGATGTTCTTCCACTCCTCCAAGTTCAGAGCCTTCATCTTCTGAAAGGTTAGACACGGAACCAGCATTGACCATGAGAACAAGACTAGGAACCAGATTTGACTGAGAGAACGAGGCTAAAACCGGCTGTGTAGTAGAGACACAGCACAGGCCATGATTAGTCCAGGCTCCTGCTGTCAAACCGCCATCTATACCTCACACTCCTTCCTCCTCATCCATCTCTCTCCTCTCTCCTTCACCTCTCCCTCCTCCACCTCTTTCTTTCCAACCTTCTCTCTCCATCTCGCCCTTCTACTCCTCTCTCCCCCATCTCTCCCTCCTCCTTTCCTGTGTTGTACCTCGTACTCCTCCTCCAGAATGACAGACTGCTTCTGGGTGTTCACTTTAGCCTCCAGTGAAGGGTCCAGCTGGGAAAGAGAGAACAGAGGCCTGTTAGAACACAAACACAGACAAACACACACACAGACTCACACACACACACGTAATAAGAAGAAGAAGAAGAAGAAGACTTTATTTATAAAGCACATTTCACACAAGAATTGCAGCTCAATGTGCTTTACATAAAATCAATAATAATCAAAACAGTAATACAAGTGATAAAAGTAATACAAATAAATTAAAATGGAACAAAACAAAATACAAGCCGCAGTCTTTGCGGTGTCTCGAATCCGTCTTGGACCCGAGCTGCCTTTGCAGTACACACACACACACACACACACACACACACACACACACAGGCAGACACGGATACATACACACACACACACACACACACACACAGGCAGACTCTCACACACAGACACACACAGACGCACACAGATGCACACAGACGCACACATACACGCACACACATAAGGACAAAGACACACAAGGACACACACAGGGTAGACTACAGTATAAGGATCACACAGACCTCAACTTCTGTAAGAAGGGGTGAGGAGGCTGGTTGGAGAATGAGAGGGCCCACCATAGCTCCTCATGAATACATGAACTTCTGTCATGTATAAATTATAGCATCTTCATAAGAAAGACTTAGCTGGCTAGTCAGACCTATAATGTGGCATGGCAGGGATAAGCAGCCCAACTCTCACCAGCCTAGCAAAATGCACTGCCTACAGAGGCCAGACACCTGCCCTGTTAGCCCTCTGTAAATGATTCTGGTTGATATAGGCCAGACAGTATCAAACAGGTTGGGAAGTAGAGGAGAATATTGGGTTACAGAGTAAAGCAACATTTTCATGAAGAAAACAGAGCGGTTTGACAGACGCGTAACATTTCCTCCCCCAAAGCCCCTGGGAGTGTGGTATCTTCAGAGACCCCAGTGAGTCTGGGGAGGGACCCCAGAGCACACAGCACGGTGCAGGCCAGCAGGCAGCTAGGTGGCTGGGGAAGGCTGAGGTCAAACATGACCCAAATTCACTAACGCGCCTAGGTCCGCCTCGCAGTCCCTCAAATATATGCTCCGTCAAGCCCATTGCAAACGCACATTTTGTCAGAAGTAGGAAGAACCTTGTCAGAGCGGCCATAGGGAGCCAGTCCAGTGTGGGGGAGGACAGGAGCCAGGACCCTGAGCAAGACCTCATCCTCATCTAGGGGCTACACTGAATCACGGAGGACCAACTGGAACTGGGTCATGGAGTGACTCAGTCCTCAGATAGCGACTTAAAAGAGGGTCAATCGCAGAGGGGAACAAACTGAATTTGCTTAGATAATAGAGTCAAGCAGGGAGCAGAGGGACTTGTTTTCATAACATGGACACGCCTCAATGGCTGTTTAGTCCTTGCCTGTGTGATTTATTTATCCAACCAAACGCAACACACAAACAAGCACATTAACACACTATTGTGTTGCACACTCACACTGAGCCACACACACTCACCACACACACTCACACATGCACCCATCACACACACTAAGGAAGCTGTGTCTAAATGATGAGGTTAAGAGGGAGAATGAGGGGGAGGGGGAGGGGGCAGCTGCCCTGACCAGACAAGGCACAGGGCCTGGGGCAAGATGGCCCCCGCGCTCCACTGCCAGCTCATACTGACAGTAATAAGAAGAGAAGTCCAGCCATCTGGCACCCACCCAGATGACATGCATGGGCATTTGTCACTGTAAGATTGCACAGAACAGTGACTTCCCGGCCTTCTTTGGAAGAAAACTTGACAAGCTGAGGTGCAAGGCTATAGGGAAGGTAAACCTATAGCCTAATGATCTTCCTATCTTACACTACCACCACGACAGACAAGCTAAGAAAAAGGCAGAGCGATACAGTAATATTGACATTATAACAGAAGTAGGCCAGTAGTACCATAAGATAACACTGTAGCCCTGTATGACTATTGCGTTTATTGTTTACAGTTGATTTGAGTTATACGAGAGTTGAGGCAAGCCCTACGGCTGCTGTTGTGCTTCTGTGCTATTTATAAAAAGGATTTCCCCGCACCTTGAATCGTGACTGATCTACTAGTGCAGTTCCTTATTTTACCACTACGGGGAGCAATGGTGCACTTAATAAGTCATCAGGTTGATCCCTGTGGGAAAGTCTCTCAAAAACGTGATTATGAAAATATTTTTCCCAACGACCCGGATTGTGGTATTGACATCTTTCACTTTACCTTCTTCCTTATCTTCTGGGCATCATACCGGATCTGTGTAAACTCCTTGAGTCCGAAAGAACCTCCAACTATAAGCAACTTCAAGACAGAATGCATAGACCTGCGTTTACTTTCATAAAGAAATTGAGAGACTGTAACAAGACTGTAAATAAGAACTATCTATTGCTGAAGCCATATAACATATTGAAGCTATCTACATAGCTACAGTACCTGCTAGCTTTGTAGCGGTCAGCTAACGCAACAATACTAAACAAAACTAGGATGAAGTTGTATATTACATTTATCTAACAAATTACTTACGAGCATTGGAACACCATATCTGACTGTCTTGTTTTTTTTAAGTGCCTTTAAGGTAAACATGTTGCTTTAGCCAACCTGACATTCTACAACATCAATGTTATGTGGTTTACTAGCTAACCTTCTGACGCTTACATTTTACGTCATTCGTAAGACGTCCGCGCTTTCAGCAATCCTTCAAAATAAAAGTGCGAATGAAGTGTGAAAAATTGTGGACTGCAATATACTGAGATAGTTGACTACTGTCTCAAATACAGAACATTTTTTCCTCAAAATTGAGACTGAGAACATTGAACGTTAGTTTACGTATTTCATGTGTGTATAATTCTACCTTATGGGGCATGGTCTTTTGACAGCGTGTCTATCATAACTGCCGACCATGCCACTGACCAAAGGCTCATGTAATGTGAGTTCATAGTTTGGGATTCATATAGCTGAGGTTGTTGATAGCCAACACAGTAAGTTAGAGGAAAAAGTATTGCAATTTTCTTTATTTCAATTTTTGTTTCATTTTTTTTCATACGGGTGAAGAAAAATACCTTTTAGTTCTGTATAATAAAATATGTTAACTTTATTCATTTTATGAAGAAAACAATGACAACAAGAAAATAAAACAGAAAACATTTCTCTCCCTCTTTGTAAACCTGGAGGGTTGCTGCATTGCATGATAAAGCAAAAACAACAGACACAAAAAGTGAGGGAGGAGCGGAAGGAGGGCTGGAGGGGGGAGTTGAGGAACGAGGGAGCGCACAGAGGAGTATGACAAAAAATAAAAGATAAGGCCAGGGACGTACAAAAATTGTTTCAGCGCTGAGGGCTGCAGGGGGGGTGGGGGGGTGGTGGTGGAGGATCTGCGGTGTTCAGAGCAGGTTGGCTGGCGGTGCCCAGGTCAGGGGTCAGAGCAGGGCCTCAGAGGTCACTCTCTCCATACAGTGCTGTGGAGAAGGACATGTAGTCCAGGGCTCCGGGGATGGCGTCTGGTCCGGTGTAGGGCGCCATGCGGGCGATGCAGTACTCCGCCTGGTCAGGAGGCAGCTCCCTACGCAGCTCGTCAGCCAGGATGTAGCTCTGGTAACAGGAAGTGATGTCATGGTGAGGACGGAGAAAGTGATACGAATTAGCTTTGTGCATGATATGTGCATGCAACTTTTGAGGTTCGACTGACTGTGAGCTGTGGCGCTGATAGTTGCAGCTAAAAATAGCCTGACAGCCCCATACACCATGGTTCAATTACACATTGTGTTTTAAAGAGGTGATTGACTGGGTTTTTGGGGTATTTCACACTGTTCCTTAACGTCTCCGAAAAGGGTATCTAACATTAGTTGGGTTGTCCCGGGTGCGGTTCTATGCACCCTGTGAAATAACCCTATAATGAAACAAAGTGTCTTCTCCTTTTATGGTATGCTTATGCATATATAGATGAGCTGCACCCTGATTGGTTGGTTTACAACGAGTGAAGCTGCAGAGTGAAGAAACAACACGGCCGTCAACACTCACTGAAACATGAAAGGTGGAGACTTGAAATAAAAACGTACAAATAAATCTATTGTGTCTACACAACACTGTTTTCAACAGATATACTAGATATAATTTGAAATGACAACGTTAGTTGTTTCCATGTCTGTTGTCGAAGGAAACGGGGACGACTTAGGTGGGTAACGTTAGCACTTAAGCACTTAAGCTTAGCAAACAAACTATCGTGATTCAACTCAGCTTCAGTTAGCTCTAGCCATCTTGCTGAAAAATTGATCTGGACAAACATGCATCTGCAAACACTGCATTTACCACCGTAGTCCATTCTCAATATGCTAGAAAAACGTTCTTCTTTGTAATTCTGTGGAAGTACACAGAGCAGCGCGTAGCAAATTTGGGGGCTTGACAAAAGGTACAGACAACAGCCAAAAAAGGTGGAGCCACCGAACTGACGACAGTTTGGTGGCTTTTTCAAAACCTACCGTTTTACAGCTACATTTTGTAATTGTGAGATTTGCATAGGAAAGAGGTGTGAATGGACTTTGTGGTTCACTGTATGTTCATTTTTACCCACTGAACTGTCGTTATTCAACTGTGACAAGCTAAATTCGCTTCTGAAATCAATGACCCCTTTAAGGTATTCTGCATCAGATTTCACGTTCGGTTTTTCTTTCTTATCAAACAAGCCTACCTTGTCCCCTGCCAGGACCTTGAAGGAGGCCATGACCTGGTCGGCAGTGTCTGTGTCGGCAGTCTCTCTGGACATGAAGTCGATGAAGGCCTGGAAGGAGATGAGGCCCAGTCGGTTGGGGTCCACGATGCTCATGATGCGAGAGAACTCTGCCTCGCCCTGGAGGTGACACACACACGCATGGGACCGTGAAACTCCCGTCACCATGGAAACTATCGCTAAAGCAACCAGAGAAACCACACTGCAAGTATACAGCACAGATATGAATCTAGAACATGCACATGCACCCTTTAATGTGTCCTTTATTAATAACCAGATAAGAGAAACCCCTTTGTATCAACTTTCTGTTCTCGGTTTCCACACACCGTTTTCAATTAACATTATATTATTATATATCAAGTTTCATGACACATTCTTTAATATACATTCATTTCTAGTTTCTTCACAGAGTTAGACACCATTGTTCTCTGAGTGTTCACAGGATCGAAGATCTCCATGAGCCCTCGATAACAGACTGTCCAGTGACTGGTGAGAGCGCTGGAGAGGTGCACAATCTAGGTTTTACCAGGTGGTAACCCATGGAGATAAGGCAGGTTTTGAAGTCTTCGGCCTCCATCATTCCTGTTCTCTTCTATACGGATCAGCAACCGAGACATGTAGGCACGCAGGATGGAGGGAGAGGAGGAGATGAGAGGGTGAGGAGGAGAGAGAGGAGGAGGAGAGAGAGGATGAGGGAGAAGAGGAGGAAGGGGGAGGGGAGAAGGAGGGCGAGGAGGAGAGAGAGGATGAGGGAGAGGAGGTTGAAGAGGGGGAGGAGGGAGAGGAGGAGGTGGAAGAGGGGGAGGTAGGGAGAAGAGGAGGGAGGTATAAAGAGGGAGAGAGGTAGAGGAGGAGAGAGACAGGAGCAGGGAGGAGAGGAGGAGATGAGAGGGTGAGGAGGAGAGAGAGGAGGAGGAGAGAGAGGATGAGGGAGAAGAGGAGGAAGGGGGAGGGGAGAAGGAGGGCGAGGAGGAGAGAGAGGATGAGGGAGAGGAGGTTGAAGAGGGGGAGGAGGGAGAGGAGGATGTGGAAGAGGGGGAGGTAGGGAGAAGAGGAGGGAGGTATAAAGAGGGAGAGAGGTAGAGGAGGAGAGAGACAGGAGCAGGGATGTAGAGGATGGAGGTATGGAAAAAAAGCACGGAACAAAGAAAAAAAGAAAAAAAGAAAAAAAAAGGAAGAAATAAACAGGGTTAACACTTTGCTCGCCGTGGCGTGAGGTCACTGTCAGTACCTGTGCATCGTTGGCGATATCGAAACCCAGGCTGATCAGGCAGGCCTTGAACTCCTCTGCACCCAGAGTGCCCGAGTGGTCCTGGGGGGTGGGGGTGTCCAGACGCGGGCCATGCAGCGCACGGGGTGTGACAGTGAAGGAGGGGGGCAGTGAGGTGGGCAGGGAGCGTGGGTGGTTGGAGGGGGGGGGGGGGAGTGTGTCATGCGGAGGGAGGGGGAAGGAGGAAGGGAGGGAGGGACGGAGAGAAGGAGGGAGGAGGCATGCAGGGGAGACAGAACAACAAAGAACACAGTGCATCGTCATTAGCACCTGGCAGGTGACAAGGTGGCAGCACTGCTGTGCTGGGACATTCAGAGGTGTTAATGTGCAGGTGGCAGGCAGAACACTGGGCAGTGAAGGGGTTAATCACACCTTCATGTGTAAATACAGCATTCACTGCCTTCACTGGATATTAATATCATACATACATTAACTTAACTGGTTATTATTATAATACATTAGCTTCACTGGACTTTCATTTCATACATTAGCTTCACTGTACTTCAATTTAATACATGAGCTTCACTGGACATTAACATAATACATTAGCTTCACTGGATGTTAACATAATACATTAGCTTGGTTGGGCATGTATTAATCGCTGGTTGTTAGTGTAACACGGAGTTCACTGGATATTACTGTTTAAAACACTAGATTACATTTCCCTTTTAGGAACTTTCCCTGAACCTAAAGACCCTTCTGATCACGATTCCTATCTGACGGTGTCAGAGAGAAACCTCCAGGGCATGGGCGTATCTAGCCCTATTTTGGGGGGGCTGGAACCCCTTAAAGTTTAATTAGCCCTCCCAAATACAAATAATAATAATAATATACATATTTTTTTTTTTCCTTCATATTTTAAATCTAAATGTGTTCATTTCTCTTCCTAAAACCCACTAGAGGACACTATTTAAAAGGATATTTTCAAACATGTCTTCTGGGGGAACATGCCCCCAGACCCCCCTAGTTTTGCTAGGGCTTTTGGTTAGCCAGGAGCAGAGCTGTGGGTGTATGGCTGAGGTGGAGGCTCTCTCCTCTCTCTCCAGAGAGAGAGAGAGAGAGAGGAAAGGAGGAGGAGCGAAAGAGTTAAGGCTTTATAACACTCATCCATAATTGGTGGTGTTCCCAACACTCTGGGGCCTTGTTGTAAACACTACTCTCCTGGTAGTTGGGGGAGCTGAGGGCAGAAGTTAGCTACCACAGCAAGAGACATTTGAGTTCTGCTCCTTTTCAAAGGAATATATGCCTTTGCTAATCTAAGTAAATGTATTAAAGTACATTTCAATCTAGAAACCACCATATTGTAAATGTATTTTCTTTTTGATTTTCTGTAAGCACAACTGTTCATTCCTCTGAATGAGCTCTTTCATTCACGTGTTGAGTGTTACAGAAAAACATAATGTAAACAAGCCACACTCCATGGTTAAGTTCGGGGTTGCACCTATGGTTAAACACTCCAGGGTCAGTATTAAACAGTCAACAGCACAACTTCCAGATACTTGTTCTCACCTCAACCACCTTGCTTTGCTGCTGGTCCCTACAGGTGTAAAGAACACACTTGTGGATGTGTGTATCTGTGTCACAAATGAGCCCCTTTCGCACCTACTGCGTAGATACGAGTGACACTGTCTATATCTCCTCTCCTCCTAACCCTCAAGGTGCCCCCACTCCTGCCTAATTTTTCCACCCCTCCCTCACAGTCCCAGGACACCGTCGTCCCCCATCCCCCATCCCCCCGCCCCGCCCCTCTCAGGACACTCACCCTGTCGAAGTGGTTGAAAGAAGCCCGGAACTCGTTCATCTGCTCCTGGCTGATGCCCTTGGCGTCGCGGGTCAGGATCTGGTTCTCAATCTCGTTGATGGTGCGGGCGATGGTGGTCAGCAGCTGCTCCCAGCCCACGCGGATGTGCTGCGGGGGGGAAACGGGGAGGATGAAAAACGTGAGAATGTCCCCCACACGCACGCACGCAAAAAAATACAAATAAAGCAAACGGGGTTATGGAAAGTCAAGGTTTCTGCTGTTGACTGTTGTCGTCGTGGTCCTACCTCCATGGTGTAGTTGGTGTGCTTGTTGTCGAAGATGAGCGCCTCCTGGATCAATTGGTGGTCTCCCTCCAGCTGGTCGATCTTTGGCTTGTAGTTGATGATGCTCTTCTCGTACTGACGCAGGTGAGACAGCTGGTCCTCCAGGGTGCCGTGCATCTCGATGGAGATGTGGCCGATCTCCTTCAGAGACACACGAGGGGGGAAAGTTGGGTTATGTTTACGGGTGGACGGAAGGAAGGAAAGGACTGGTTGGAGACCCACAGAGGGTGCTGGGTGGTTCTATGTGTGGAAGGTAGGTAGGAAGCCTGGCAGGAGAAGGACCAGAGGAGTAGCCCACATGACAAGACGATACAACACGTGCCCACAAGGAGAGGGGGGAGGCATCCAACTCAACTACACCAAACAGAGGGAGCCATGTGACAGCTGAAAGAGTCCTTGAGTGTACATTGCTAGGGTTGCTAGGCTTCCAGTTTGAAGGATCCCAATTGATAATCAAACAAAAGAGGCCCAGAATTCCTTGTGGCGCCCTTGACTGCTACCACCCTGTGGGCTCAGAGGAACCCGGGACATCCACAGTCATCAACTAACCTCCATCTTGGTCTGGATCCAGGGTCCGATGACGTTGGCCTGGTTGGCGAACTGTCGGCGCAGCCGCTCGTTGTTCTGCTGGCGAGCGTGCTCCTCGATCAGGGCCTGGTCTCTCTGAGGAACCAGCTGTCTGACCTGAGGAGGGGACGGACAAGTCAACAACATACGAAGAAGGTGTCAAGTTTACAGAGAAACCTCAGAAATGTTACGTTTACAATTTAACGTCTCGTCGATGTTTATAGTGAACCCGCACAACAATGTGAAGTTTCCCGCGAATCACTCCAGAGTTGGTCATAATCTGAAGTTTAAAATGTCAGGTTTACAATAATTTGGCTACTCTAAGTATTTGACTTAGTAAAATAGTCTGGTAGAAGACTAAAATATAAACGTGAAGCCATGACATTTGGGAAGTACAGTGTAAGAGCCAGGGTCCTGCAGAATACAGCATGAATATATCATTGAGTCAGCTCAAAAATGTGAAGTTTACAAATGAACTTTACAATGAATGAATGGATTTTAAGTCCTTTACGAGGTGAAAGCATCTGCTACTTATAGTGTGATGTGTTTGTGGTTGTGGAGTTGACCTTGTCCCACTTGGTGTTGATCTCCTGGGGGTTGATGGCAGTGTAGGGGTTGGTGCCAGACATGTTCACATGGTAGGTCTGGACGATTTTAGCGATCTCGTTGTGGATCCCCAGGATAGCCTGTCTCTCCTTGTCCGCCTCGGGCAGAGTGGCTTTGAACTGCTCATGGGCGGTGCTCAGCCCCTGAAACACACACACACGTGCAAACACACACAGTCAAACCACACACACACACACGAGCATCCAAAACACACACACGTCAAAGCCCCCCCTCTCTGGTGCTGACCTGGATCTCCTCGATGGTATGGACGATGAAGGTGTCCTGCAGGTCCTCCATGGCGCCCTCCATCCAGTTGTTGAACGGCGCCGCTCGCTTGGCAAACTCCAGGTACAGCTGATCGATTGTCTCCAGCAGCTTCTCGGTTCGCTGTTTCACAGGAGGGCAAGGGAGCAGGGCATTGTGGGTAGGGACCACCGCATCACGATGG
>NC_140363.1:4745000-4807500 GCF_054491055.1 Hypomesus nipponensis | reverse complement strand
TGTGGTCCAGGCTTCGTGGATAGCTGCTTTCTGGCGGAACTTCTCGGCCAGGTGGTCCAGTCTCTCCAGCCTGCGGATCTCGTTGAGGAGCCACTCCTCGTAGCCCTTCTCTGCCCCTTCCAGGCCTCCCCAAGCATTGGAGATGTCCTGGAAGCAGAACCACAGGGGCAGTAGAATCAAATCCAAGGACCAAACATAAGTGCCAACCTACCGTACCAAGTGTGTTCTACTGGTACATGAGTTGGCTGTGGTGTGCTATGCTGTGCTGTTTCGCTGGGCTGTCCTGGGTGTGCCACGTTGTGTCGTGCAGTGTGTTTTGTTGTGTTTGGCTGTGCAATTCCACGTTTTGCATGGCTGTGCTCGGCTGTGCTACGTTGTGCTTTGCTGTGCAGTTCTGCAACGGGACCTACCGAGACCATCTTGCCCTCGGAGGGCATGAAGGCGGGCCTGTTGCTCAGCCTCAGCTTGGTCTGCAGGGTGTTGAAGTTGATCTCCAGCTGGCACTTCTCCTGCACCTTGGGGGGCTTGTGGAGGCGGCGGTAGTCCCGGAAGTCCTCCAGCTTCTGCTGCATGGCCTGCATGGTGTTCTCCGGAACACGGTTCTCCAGCCAGGGGATGGTCCTGCGGATCCACTCCAACAGCTGGGGGGGGGGGGGGGCGGGAGGAGGACGGATGAGAAGAGGAAGAGAGGAGGTAGGAAAGAGAAGTAGGACAAGGAAAGGATGGAAGGAAAAACCAGAGAGGGAGGAGGAGGAGAGGGTGGGAGAACACGTGCAGGTATAAAGGGAAATAAGAAGGACAACCAGTACAGAGAAATGAGGTCAACACAAAGAAAATGATTAAATAGTTAGAATATTATCAAGCAAAGTACAACTCTACCTATTCATCAGATTTAGCAACAAATTGATATCCAAAATGTCATTGATCATCTCTATTGATCGCCTGGTTAGTTGAACATCCCTAAACTGCACTGAGCAACCCCCGGGGTGGGATGAGAGGGGAGCAGGGAGGTGAGAGGGAGAGAGAGTGCATGGAGAGAGAGTGCATGGAGAGAGGGGTAGAGAGGAGGGGGAGCAGAGGGGTGCGCTCACATCACTGGCCAGCTTCTCGTAGTCCTCCATCAGCTGCTCATTCTCCTGGTTCACCGCCAGCACCTTGCAGATCCTGTTAGCTGCTGTTTCTGCCTGGTGGGGGAAGAAGCAGCGTTAGCCTAGCATAGTTATCCTAGTATGCTATCGTTATCCTACCAGGGTTGGCCTAGCATAGTTAACCTACCAGGGTTGGCCCAGTAGTTATCCTAGGATATAGTTATCCTACCACAGTTGACCTAGCATAGTTATACTATCAGAGTAGGCCTAGCATAGTTAAGCCCACACAAGCAGCCCACAAGAGTTGGCCAACCAGAATTTGCCTATAAGATTTAGCCTAGCAGAGTTAACCTTCATTGTTAGCCTACTAGTTATCCTATCATAGTTATCCTCTCAGAGCTGGCCAAATAATTTGCCTAGCAGTCTCTTAGGACGGTTTATTGATGGGAGAAGCTTTGGCTGTGGGCTGGAACTCAATCCAGACTGACCTCAGCACAGGACAACTGTCCATCTTAGTGTACTGTCGTGGTGAGTTTGTGTTCAGACAGGTAGAGGACATCTTAAATACACGACTTCCTGTCGTTCTCTATCTGGGATGGCCCAGGAGACCACGGACCCCTGAGGTACTTAACGTGTGTCTGTGTGCGTGTACAGTATGTGTGTGTGTGCACATGTATGTGTGTGTCTGTGTGTCCTGGGGCACCTTCCTCTCTTCACGGTTGTCTTTTTATAGCCCTTGGATGTGTGTGCGTGTGTCCTCCACCTACATTCCCAGTCCTGAGGGAGTGGAGTGTTCAGCCCCCCCTGCCAGAGAGAGAGGCCTGAGAGAGGTCAGAGCCGACCCAGCGCACCTCTGTCGGTCTCCTTTACTGAACTGGCACGGTGTGTCACACAGCATCCTTTCAGTGAGACAGTATTGTCCTCTACACGAGTATGTGTGGGGTGCGAGTGTGTGACGGCGTCTCAGCAGAAATAGAATATGAACAGCGGTAGGTGTTTCTGTGCGAAAGGGAGGTATTTTTAGCCAGAAAGACAAAGCTTGTGGACAGCAGAAGATTTGAGCGTTTGTATGTGTAAGAGAACATGCACTGACAGAAGATTTGAGTGTGTGCTTGTAAGGTGCACACGCACACAGAGAGAAGACATCAGAGATCAGACAGAAATTGACGACCAGTTGAAAGATAGCGAAACCAGGCATGTCATCTCTAAAAGGAGTAAATATTGGATCCACTTAGCAGACGCTTTCATCCAAAGTGACCAACGGGTGGATTTGAACCTGGAACCTCTTGACCTTCCGGCGAGTGTAAAGCGTTATATCCATCTCCAGTCTAACCTCCCCTCATCAAAGGGTATTAGTGGAGTGATGGAATGTTTGTGCTTCACATCCAGGGGGAATCTGTTGTCTGAGGTGATTATATGGTGTCCAGCCATCACTCACAGTGGTGCTGTTCCTCATGCAGACAGGTTTGGCTTCCTTTGTTAGGGACCGGGGAGAGAGGGTGTCAGTGTGTGTGTGTGTGTAAAGGTTACTGGCCGGCCCTGTCAGCCAGGAGCTTCCACAGTCTTTGTACCAGGACTTATCTACGTGATAATGTGGTCATTGAGCAGACGTTCCAAAACCCTACCTTCAAAAAACGACGTACAGAGGAGGATTTCGAACCCTGCGACGTCTGCGGTCAAATGCTCTCGCCACTGAGATATACCTATCCCTTGCTTCCTGTTTGTGCGAGTCTTGCCACCCTCGCCAACCGGGTGGGAGGGCAGTGAGCGGAACCTTGAGCGGCATCTCTCCTCAGGAGGTCCTAACCCCATTATCAGAAGCGGATCCTGATAAGGACTTAGCGCAGGAGACTTAAAGGATGTGTGCTAGAAGATGAGCGCTAGGTAGCCCCCATGATTTGGGATGGCGTCTGTGGAGGCCTAATCTGGCTGTCGAGGTCTGTCTCTTCTTCCGGCTGAACAGACACGGAGGGCCTCGCAGGGCACGGTACACCCAACCCCACGTCCTTAGGCCGTGATCCTTCACAAAGGAAAAGATAAGACCATGCTTGATTTATGACCGTGCGGGCGTGTGTTTGTGTACGTGAGAAGGCGTGCTCGGGAGTCCCAGGTAATGGGATTGAAACGGCTAATCTGGACCGCGCAGTCACGTCATCTGAGGCCGTGCTCTCCTCAACTACTGGAACACCAATGTTAGCCGGAGCCCCGAGGTTACAGGGTCAAACGACTCGCTGTCTGGCGCCACATCACGACCGGTAGACCAGATCTGTGAGCAGACCAGACCAGGTATGGGAGGAGGAGGAGGTTTGGTCAGGATGGCACTATGGGAGGACAGGAGGGTGAGGAAGAGGTTGAGGTTGAGGAGGAGAGGTGGAGGGTTGGTCAGGACTGTGGGAGGGCAGGGGCAGAGCTCACCTTCTGCTTGCCTGAGAATGCGTGGTAGTAACATGACACATAGGTCATGATGGCCTTCTCGTCTGGCCTCAAGGTGCTAATGATATCTGCCCAGGAAACAGAGGGAGGGAGAGGAGGGGGGAAAAAAGGAGGAAAGCCGAGTAAAGGAGTGCAGAGACGAATAAGGACAGTAGAGGGCGCAATCACCAGGGAGGCGACAATGGGCACAAGCCGTCTGCAGTCTGAAGAGGCTGGTCTCACAACACCAACAGTGTCACTACGGTTGGAGAAGCCGGGACAACGTTCATCCAGCTGGTTTAAAGAACAGTGCAAACTGAAATAAGCGTCAAACGCTGTTTGCCAGTCTAAGGAGTTGGGGATGGGGGAGTATCTGTTTCTTGCAGCCTGACTTCAGTTTTTCCGACACATCCTATAAAACAAACGTGTTTCTGCTTCCTCTTCTAAGCTGATAAACAGAGGCATTTTTTCTGCTTAAACACAGCTGCTTGGCATTGCGCTCCTTGATTCTGTTATTGCAATCAGAGGAGACCTTATATAACGGGACTCAGCTGTCAAACAGGAAATGGAGGACTGTCTGGAGCTCCACTTCCTGTTCTGCCCTACACCTCAAACGTGGCTGTCAAGTCAGGAGTCAAACGTCCACCCCGGAAACTCTTGCTGTCACTTTAAAACCTTGCTCGTTAAGCAACAGGAAAACACCACCCACTCCAAACCACTGAATTTCGATGAAAATACGAGTGCAGTGCTTCTGGTCTCTGTAGTTTCTCTCGTGTTTCAGCAGGGGTTGGTGGAGGCTGGGAGGAACACACAGCCCTTAGGGCACTGCTGTCTGCTCGTGTGGAGCTCTGTGGGATGATTGTCTTTCTCCTCAGCCTTCGGCTCTTTCTGCATTGCTCTTTATCCCAGCCCATAATATCGCATTCACGTCTCCCTTAGCAACAAGACTTGCTAAGAGCAGTCTACTGCGCCAGTGGGTACATACAAGGAGTAAATCGTGTTTTGGGATGGGGAGGGGCGGGGCAGGATGGGGCAGGGTCAGACTGGAGACTTTGGCTTGTGCCCATTGTCAAAACCGCAGCGCGTTTTCCCATCATGCAGTTGGTGGTGTGAACCATGCGGGCAGAGTAGGAGAGTGCCCCCTAGGGACAAGACTGGGCACTGCAGAGAGAGAAGAGCGTCGTTAGCAGACAGAGGAAGTGGAGCGAGGGAGGAGTAAGGGGGAGAGCATTGCATCCTGGGATACCTTCTGGGCACCAGAGAAGGCGTGGTAGAAGCTAGAGACGTAGGTCATGATGGCCTTCTCATCCGGGCGGGCCGTGCCCACGATGTCTGGAAGGAGAGGGGGGGTGGTTAAACACATGACAGGAAGGAGGGCCTTAAGGTGACACTCTCCAGGGTGCATTCATTCATAAGGGTTTGTCAGCATTGAAAAGCTAAATGGGGTTGATGCAATAAACACACACACACACACACACACACACAATACAGCCACACATACATACTTCCAAAACTCCATATTTATACACATATAACCAGTTCCAAACGGCTCCTGGAAGGGAGGGATTCTGAAAAAGAGGAGTCTGAATGAGAGAACTGGCGTCCCAGCTCCGCTGGGTCTGTCCAGGGAAGAACAGAGAGCATCTCTCACGCGGAGCCCTCGACAGCCCACAGACGGCACCAGCACCTGAACGTCTGAAATGACTAAATGTAAATGTCAGTCAGATTCAAACACAGACTCCGCCTCCGGAACCCAGACGAAAGGTTGCCCCCCCCTCCGCTGCCCGCCGCCTTTCCCCTCGCCCTCTCCCAACTGGCGCTCACCCTCAGCGTCCAGCATCTTGGGGATGTCCAGGTACTTCTCCGCCACGTCGAACGCCGTGTTCAGGTTGGTCATGGGGTCATCCTGCCAGAGGGAGAGGAGACAGGAAGCGCGTTATTGGATTACGAGGAAGTTCAGCAGTGTTACAGTTCAAGGTCAAGCGTCATTTAAGCAGCCTGTCCTGCTGTGATGAGGCAACATTACTGTAGGCCTGTAATAGTCATTAGGTCTCTTAATAATCTCTCGGTCCGCTCATCAGATCCCCTTATGTCTGTAACAGTTTTGAATAACATGTAACAGTCTAATGGCCAGTAACAACTGGAGGAAGTACAAACTGGCGCAACGCCCTGTCCTCTCACCTTGCGCAGTTTCCCGTAGTCAATGAGCTCTGGACGGTGTCTATGAATAAGAGCACAGAATCCCAGGCCATCTTTCCAGCTGAATAGAGAAGGGGAGGGGGACAGAAGGAGGTAAAGGGAGAGGAAGAAGAGGGTGGTGAAGGCAAAGAGGTAGAGAGGAACGGGAGACAACAAGAAGTAGTGAGGCGCTGTGTAAAGGGAGACAACAGATGAGAGGCCTAGTCCATGAATAAACAATGCCTTGGATGGCACCTCGTTCTCTATCGAGCCTTCCAATCTCTCCTCGTGGGTTCACAGTGTTGCCATGGCAGTCCTCTACACTACCAGGGGTTAACAGAGGTCAGAGGGGATCTCCAGGAGTGTAAACCTACAGGAGGGTACACTAGGTCCTAGTCTTCGTTGAGGGCGGCATCATTTACATTTACATTTAGTCATTTAGCAGAAGTACAGGGACATTCTCCCTGAAGCAAGTAGGGTGAAGTGCCTTGCCCAAGGACACAACGTCATTTTGCACCGCCGGAAATTGAACCGGCAACCTTCTGATGAATAGCCCGATTCCTTAACCGCTCAGCCATCCGAGCCCCCATCATGTTGTTATCGTGAGCACTAACGTACACCCCAGACATGGCCGGTGGATCCCAGTGTCTTGTGAAGAGGAAGCCAGATGGGACAACAATGAAGCCTCCACGGTGTACCTGAGCAGAGTGGTTCGAGTAGCAGAGGGGCTCACAAGGAGGTCATTGTTCTGTCAGCTCTCGATGACCCTTCATCTCCAGGCTGAAATCGATCTCTGTTATCATCTCCCACAAGTCCACAGATCAAAGGAGCTTCCCAGTGCCGGGAGTCCTTTCCCGTGGACAACCACAAGCCCTCTGTTCTTCTGACAGGACGAGAAACCTCCCTCCATCGCGCTTTCTTCCTGCATCGGCTTTCATCTTCACAGGCCTGCTCTTCCCCTTGTTTTTCAATTCAGTTATTCACTGCTGCAGCAATAGGGCCTGCTAGGTGACACACGACCACTGAATTCATGAGGACGAAATGGATGAGTGAGTTCCCCCGGATCGTTCCTGTCTGCTCCCACCTCCTCCTCCTCCTCTCTCACTCCGACAGTCTGGTATGTGTGACTGAGATGAGACTGTGGTTATAATGTCTGCTTTCTATTAACTCTGTCTGTTCCCAGACTGGCTCTGTTTTCTATTAGTGATGTCGTAGCTGGCTGCTCTTATCTGCACTGTGTCAATGCCCAAGCCTCTTTATCTACAGCTACACATTCAAATGCGGTCATTTAGCTCTTTCTATATTCAAATCGTATTCTCCCATAAAATGTCCTGGACTGAAGGCTTACCTGATGTGAAAGTTTTGAATGTTGACGTTCTTGTAGGGTGCAGTCTTTCTCTGGCACCACAACAGAAGGCCTTCTTTGGCAGATGTTTCTGTGGGAGGGGGGAGGTGACCGAGTGAAAATCTCGCCATTTTACCTTGACAAACCAGACCTTCGAAATGAATCATTTCCAGAAATCCTGGAGAGTGACTAAAGCAGCACACAGTATGACATTTTATACTTCGAACACAGCAATGCAAAGAAACCATGATTGTCATGTGTTGCGTTCACATGGAAACAAGAGGAGAAAAACACAAAGCAGGATTGTCTCATCCTGTTTGAGGGTGTAAGAGGGTCACTCGACGCTACCTTCCACGGAGATGTCCTGGATGGCGAAGCGAAGGATTATGGTCCAGATCATCCCCAGCGTCATCTTGGCGTTGCCATCCACAATCTCTGCAGAAGACAGGAAGCCATGTCAGCTCCCTCTAGCTAGCAGGACCAGCTAACATAGGGTGACCAGACGTCCTCTTTTACCCGGACATCTTCATCCTCTTTTCAAGAGCTAAAAAATGCGTCCGGCAGGGATTCCAAAATTGTCCGGGATTTTCCCCCGTCGGATATTTGGGTTTCTCTGGGTCTTTCACAATCTATTACGCCTTTACAAGTTTTGGAAAGGGTATCTCCCTTACGTTCCAACTTCTTGCGCGAGCTCTGACTGTAGAGAGAACTGTCATTTTGATCCGATAGTGCGGCATGCAATACACAACCAGCACACCCCCCCCCCCCTCAGCTAACAGGTTACAGCTATAAACCTAGCCTTAGCTAACAGGCTACTGGTATACACCTAGCCTCAGCTGACAGGCTACTGCTATACACCTAGCCTTAGCTAACAGGCTACAGCTACACACATAGCCTGAGCTAACAGGCTACTGCAATACACCTAGCCTCAGCTAACAGGCTACAGCTACACACCTAGCCTCAGCAAACAGGGTACTTCTATAAACCTAGCCTCATCTTACAGGCTACAGCTACACACCTAGCCTCAGCTAACAGGCTAATGCTATACACCTAGCTTCAGCTAACAGGCTACTGCTATTACACCTAGTCTCAACTAACAGGCTGCAGTAGCTAACAGTCCCAGCTAATAGGCTACAGCTAATACACTGGCCTTAACTAAAGGGATGCAGGTTATTCTCAGCTAATTATGAGGAGTGTGGTTGGGTTGTTTTGTCAATAGGTAGTCATTATTAAGGTGATTAAATAAGATCTGCAAAACAGCAGCTGTGGTGATGGGTGTAGAATCAGCTGGGTTTTAATCACCCCCACCTTGCATACACACACACAAACATACACACACACATGACTGTTGACATAAATATGATTGCCACCCCAGGGTCACTTGTTTCCTTGTTTATCCCTCAAATCCCATAAAACACCAGGCCACACCTTAGCCAATCAGAAGCTCCCTGGAGAGACTAACCAATCAGGCACATCCTGGAGGTCACAGCCAATCAGACATAGCCTGCAGGGACCAGGTCTGAAAATCAACTAATGTCTGCACTGCTAACCAGTCAGCAGAGTCAGCTCTGGGAACCAGCAACTTGAAGGGAATTCCACAGGGAGGATCCTGTTAATCGAACGGACTAATATTTTTGTTCTGGTCAGATTAATCCTGAACATGACAGATCGACCACAGGGAAGAACACAAATCCTGTTAATTAGATTTGTAAAACTATCTTCTTCCCCCACCCTTTGTCATATGGCCCTCTGCCCCCTCCACTTCCAGCCTGGCGGTGTCCGCTGACCCCCCCCCCCCCACACACACACACACCACACACACACACACACAACACACACACACACACACACTCCCAGGGAGCTGGGCAGCAGGGCTGTGCGTCCAAGAGGGGATTCCAATCGGCTAATCTGTCTGGAATGCTGGTCTGGCTTAGGTCCTTTTATACTGGCCTCTGTGTGGATTAACCCCGGGAGGAGGAAAGAGAGAGAGCGCGCGTGAGAGAATAAGACAGATACACAGACGGAGAGACAGAGACATAGGAAGATACAAAAGCGAGAGAAGAAAACTCTTCCTCAAGCTACTTTAGAGAGAAAGAAAAAGAGAGATACAGTGAGGGGAAAACACTGGTACAGATGGAGAGAGAAGGAAAGAGGGAGGCAGAGATCAGAGTCAGTCAGATCCAATGATATCATCGGACTGAGGTGACCCTGGATAGGTTTGTGTTTGTGCATGTGTCTGTTTGTGTCTGTGTGTGTGTACAGGGAGGGGCTCCTTGGTGTGTGTGTGTGTGTGTGTGTGTGCGTGTGTGAGCGCATGTGCAGGAAGGGGAGGGGCTCCTTGGTGTTAAGACCCAGGGCTTTCCGTGTGTTTGTCTTGGTTGCTGCCTAGCTACGACACCACTGAGACAAGAGGGATGAAACAAGTCAGGTGACGCGTGAAGTCAGTCATCGTGAAGTCCTGAAACAAACTGAGGAGGGTATATACACTCATCTACAATCAACACACACACACATACAGTTGACAGTAGACACGTACACACACGGAAGACAGTAGACACGCACACACACAAACACACACACTGAGCCAAAGGGCTAGAGTGTGTGTATGAAGGTGGTATTTACTCTGCTAAAGACGTGTGTACAGAGGGATGAGGCTGCCGGCCACGGACTTCCCCTAGCTGTGCTGAACATCATCCCCGAGTCCCGGAGGAGACGAGGAGAGCGCCGAGCCAGAGACCTCTGCTCAGAATGTGCAATGCAAAACACTACCTAGAGAACACCACCTAGAACCACACACTCCACACCGGTGTGGAGAGGACCACACACTACACTCATCACTACCTACCGGACCACCTAGAACCTAGAGGACCATACACTCTCATCACAACCTACAGAACCACCTAGAACTTAAAGAACCACGCACACTGGAATATGGGCATCATTGAACTGAGCAGCAGCCAGGGCTGCCATGGCAACAAGAGGGAGTACATTATTCAGTATTTACAGTCAAAAGGTTCAATACAATCCTTTTGTATCGAACATGTGACATTGTGTATTGTCTAATTAGAATTGATTAGTCTTATACTGAGACACGCCCCCATAATGACCAACAGATGGGTTGAAAGGTCACAGACGATGCTTCACTTACCCTCTGCTCCAATCGACACCAGCTTCACTCCTTTACCGGTGATGAAGTTCAGAGCTTTGTTGACGTTGGAGATCTTGTGGACTCTCATCTTGCCTCTCTCTGGTTTGGCCAGACGCTCTCCTAGGCACACGTGTGTGAGAGGAGTGTGAGAGGAGGATGTGTGTGTATGGAGTGTGAGAGGAGGGTGTGTGTGTGGAGAGTGAGAGGAGGGTGTGTGTGTGGAGAGTGAGAGGAGGGTGTGTGTGTGGAGAGTGAGAGGAGGGTGTGTGTGTGGAGAGTGAGAGAGGAGGGTGTGTGTGTGGAGAGTGAGAGGAGGGTGTGTGTGTGGAGAGTGAGAGGAGGGTGTGTGTGTGGAGAGTAAGAGAGGAGGGTGTGTGTGTGGAGAGTGAGAGAGGAGGGTGTGTGTGTGTGGAGAGTGAGAGGAGGGTGTGTGTGTGGAGAGTGAGAGAGGAGGGTGTGTGTGTGTGGAGAGTAAGAGAGGAGGGTGTGTGTGTGGAGAGTAAGAGAGGAGGGTGTGTGTGTGGAGAGTGAGAGAGGAGGGTGGGGATGGCGGTTGACAAGCTGCTGACCTGAGATGACCTCCAGCAGCAGCATGAGTTTCAGACCATCTCTGAAGTCCTCCTCGATGTTCTCAATCTGCGTGCCGGCCTTCCTCAGGTGGGAGTTACACCAGGCTGTGAAGGTCTGAAGGAGAGAGAGAGAAAGAGAGGGTAGGTAGACATAGGGTTACCATGACGTAGTGCATGCCACAACTCCCAGGCATGGTTGGCATGCTGGCAACCTGATGGAACACAGCTGTGCCCGCCCGCTCGCCCAACAGGAGCTGGCCGCCTGCTGTGCTCCGCCTTGGGCACAGCTTTACGAGATCCTGGGATGATTACAACCAGGGCCAGGACCAGGGCCAGGGCCATAACCAGGACCAAGATTCGGCCCCACACCTCCAGTGAAGCAGACCTGTCATGGTGCATAGTGACGTACAGACATTGGCCATGGCGACGGAGCAAAGCAGGAACTGGAACTGGGGCTTGTAGTCCACCAGTGGAGGGAGTATGATGACCTACAGTGGACATGGTTCATGTGGCTTACGGCAGGACAGGGTAGAGATGCGTTTGATACGTTATTTGTTCAGCAGCACATCCCCCCACCCCCCTTAAAGTAGTCCTAGTCATCCCCCCAAGGCATGGACCCCCCCCCCCCAACACCACCAAGTCCTGCTCCTGGGCTTCTTTAATTAGCCAATAATCAATAGATGTGTTGGAGGCTAGCCAATAGCTGCTAACGGGGTAATTAGGTTGCTGACCCAGTCACAGAGGCTGACCTGATGAAAGCATTACAGGAAGTGAAAGAGACTACAGAAAATACAGATGTGACAAAGCTCACTGTGAGAACAGTCGAGATGTGAGAATGCTGGAATAGAGTAGCTTGTTAACTCGGAAGGTCAGGACAGCTACGTTGACCCCCTTAGCCAGGCAGGATCTCGTCTCCCAGCACCCAACAAATGACTCCTCTGTCCTAGCGCCGAGTAGCTAGCTCCTACATCCTAGTTCCTAAACATTTCTCCTTTTACATTAGATTCATTTTACAATAATTTCACTGAGCAGACACGTTTATCCAAAGCAACATACAAATGGAGCAAAATCCTAGCCCCTAGCTCCTCGCCCCCAACCAATAACTCCTATAGCCCCTAAATCCTAGCCCCTAACCCCTAGTTCCTAACTCCTAGTTCCTAACTCCTAGATCCTACCCCTATCCCCTACCTCCTGGACCCTAGCTCCTAGAACCTTAACCCTTAGCTCCTAGCCCCTCACTCCTAGTTCTAACCCCTAGCCCCTACCTCCTGGTCCCTTGCTCCTGAGCCCTCCAGCTGTCTGCTGTTCAGTCAGGAGTTTGGCAGGGGGACACTGAACACTTCTGGCAGCCTGCCGCAGCATCACATGACTGGCTGTGTTTGTGGTCGGCAGTGCTCTGAAGGCTGTGGATCCAGGCAAGAGCCTGAGTGACATCACTCCCTCTGTTGTCTGTGGTCTCGACGGACCGTGTGGCTCCAGAACCCATGGCTGGAACGCATTAGGCTCTGTCTGAACTGCAGTTTCTACTACAACATCCAATATGTAACAGAGTACACTGTAAGCATACTTCTGTGGGAGGACCTCAAGGTCATAAATATCCTGTCTCCCTTATTCCCTCCAGTCTGCTGCTTTTCCCCTCAAATCCCCCTCTCTCCCTCCTCCCGGCCTCCAGAGTTGAGCAGAGCTGTAAAAACACCAGGGGTCAGGATCTGGAGGAATCTGGGCCTGCTTCAGATCAGCTCCAGGGAAAGTTGTGTCTCGCTGGAACACGGAGGTTTCTCATGGTGAAACAACTGTGTCGCACGAGGGGAAAAATACATGTGGTCCGTGAGCATCCTCTTACTGTTCTATGTACGTATACTGATGTGTTTTATCTGTATCGAGGGGATATGTTTAGCTTAGTGGTGAGAGCATTTGACTGGACTTCCAGAGTTAAAACCCCTCCTGTAGGTCACGCAATGGAGATGGTCTACGATCATTACATTACAGATCACGGTACTCACAGTCGGTTTTATCTCTCTGACATCAAGACTTCCCAAAACACGCTTTGGTTTCCGCTCTTTGCCCTGTTCCCATATCTCTTCTCTTCCTCCTTTCCTCTGTTCTGTTCCCCCCTCCTCCTCCACACATTGTACACCCCTCGGTTAGGAAAATATTTCCTGCGTCTCTGCCAGCTCCTTATTAGTACTCTTTATGCCTAACCTGGTATGAAGGCAGCTGATCGGGCCTTTTCTCACACAAACACACAGTGACAGACAAATGCGTGGCAGAGGAAACTGGCAGAATGTCTGACTCAGGAAAACCGGCCTTAAACGGTCCTGCCCCTTGCTACCAGCATCATGCCGAGGCCAGGGTCAGTCTCCTCCTGCTACCAGCATCATACTGAGGCCAGGGTCAGTCTCCTCCTGCTACCAGCATCATACTGAGGCCAGGGTCAGTCTCCTCCTGCTACCAGCATCATGCTGAGGCCAGGGTCAGTCTCCTCCTGCTACCAGCATCATACTGAGGCCAGGGTCAGTCTCCTCCTGCTACCAGCATCATGCTGAGGCCAGGGTCAGTCTCCTCCTGCTACCAGCATCATACTGAGGCCAGGGTCAGTCTCCTCCTGCTACCAGCATCATGCTGAGGCCAGGGTCAGTCTCCTCCTGCTACCAGCATCATGCTGAGGCCAGGGTCAGTCTCCTCCTGCTACCAGCATCATGCCGAGGCCAGGGTCAGTTTCCTCCTGCTACCAGCATCATAATGAGGCCAGGGTCAGTCTCCTCCTGCTACCAGCATCATACTGAGGCCAGGGTCAGTATCCTCCTGCTACCAGCATGATACTGAGGCCAGGGTCAGTCTCCTCCTGCTACCAGCATGATACTGAGGCCAGGGTCAGTCTCCTCCTGCTACCAGCATGATACTGAGGCCAGGGTCAGTCTCCTCCTGCTACCAGCATGATACTGAGGCCAGGGTCAGTCTCCTCCTGCTACCAGCATGATACTGAGGCCAGGGTCAGTCTCCTCCTGCTACCAGCATCATGCTGAGACCAGGGTCAGTCTCCTCCTGCTACCAGCATCATACTGAGGCCAGGGTCAGTCTCCTCCTGCTACCAGCATGATACTGAGGCCAGGGTCAGTCTCCTCCTGCTACCAGCATGATACTGAGGCCAGGGTCAGTATCCTCCTGCTACCAGCATGATACTGAGGCCAGGGTCAGTCTCCTCCTGCTACCAGCATCATACTGAGGCCAGGGTCAGTCTCCTCCTGCTACCAGCATCATGCTGAGGCTACCAGGAGGCTGGAGGTGTGGATGAACCTCCACAGGTGGATTAGCAGGATCAGGAGGATCTGTATATACGAGATCTACTGGAACTTTGTCTCTTCTTTACCAATGGGAGGACAGGAAACACCAGGAAGTAGAGACAAGCAAGATTGACAGAAGTACATCTAATCCAGCAGGTAAGATCACGTGAAACTCTTGGATGTCATTTATGAATGACTCCACCACAGTGTATGGCCCCCTACTGGAAAGCTCTCTACCTCACCCAGCACCTCCCTCCCTGACCCAATACCTCCCCACCTCACCCCGCAACTCCCTACCTCACCACACCCAACCCCACCCAGCAAACTCCCTACTTCAGCCAGCACCTCCCACCTTACACACACTGCTATGGTGGAGCACAGCCTGTTGATCTGGCACCCAGAACTACTATCTCCGAGTTGGTGAGTGAGCAGGAGGCAGCCAGGGGGGAGTGGAGAGAGACTCAAAACAAACTCACCCCAAACTGACAGCCCCAAAGCGTCTCTGCTGTCACACAAGACAACACCACATCCATGCACAGCTGGCTGAAAGATGTGTCCGCAAATCAACTCGTGTACCTCCACACCCTAACACACACACTCTCATACAAACACACACTCATTCGTACTGTAAACATACATAGTACCACCACGTCATTCCAACTTCACAACCTCTGGCTGTTAAAAGTGTGTGTGAGAGACAAAGATAGAGATAGATGGGAGAGAGGGGCGAGTCAGCTTGACCACAGCACTGGGCTGGGAGAGAGGAGGAAGGGGCGGGGCATAATTGATCCCCTAGGCCTCCTTCCAGGGCAGATGTGTGCATCTGAAGAATGAAAAGAAAAGATGAGAGAAGAATAGAGGAGATAGAAGGAGAGGGAGGAGAAAGAGAGAAGAAGACCTGAAGAGGAGGAGAGGAGGAGGAGGAGAAGGAGAGAAGAAGACCTCAAGAGGAGGAGAGGAAGAGGAGGAGGAGAGAAGAAGACCTGAAGAGGAGAACAGGAGGAGGAGGAGAAGGAGAGAAGAAGACCTCAAGAGGAGAAGAGGAGGAGGAGGAGAAGGAGAGAAGAAGACCTCAAGAGGAGGAGAGGAAGAGGAGGAGGAGAAGGAGAGAAGAAGACCTGAAGAGGAAGAGAGGAGGAGGAGGAGGAGAAGGAGAGCAAGCTGAAGCTGCAGCTGGGCTGATTCCATGGACCATCTGCCAACAGCTACAATCATTACTCTCCGGCCTGCTCTTTCCTCAAACGGATCATCCTATCTCTTCTCTATCTCTCGCGCCCCCTCTCTCTGTCTTCGTCTCCCGTTCTCCCAGGGAAGCGCACACAGCCTACAGTATTGTGAGGAACAGACCGGAGAGGCTGCGTTGACACAGAGACATGATCTGGAACGGTGTGGGGCTGTAGATGATGTCACAGGCTTTTACCACAGATGGTTGAGTCAGCACAATCATCACACCACACACCACCACCCTGCCGCTGCGGCAACACTTCTTTGTCCACACACACACACACATGTGTACACGCATATCCACACACCCAAATGTCCACACGCACACACACGCACAAGCACGCATAGACACACCCACACAATGGATGTACATGTTGCAATTTCGGCATGTGCAACACTTATTGCGTAACCGCTGGATTCCCTATTAGCAACAAACACACACACACACACTCTCAGATCCACATATCTTATTGTGGCCTGGCTGGTGTAGAACAACATGTTGCAACAGGGTGAGACTGATGGGCAGTCTGTGTATGTAACAGGACCAGGAGGAGAGGAGGGGAGGAAGAACAGGAAAAGAGGAAAAAGAGGAGGAACAGGAGGAGAGGAGGATGAAGAGGAGAGGAGGAACAGGAGGAGAGGAGGAAGAAGAGGAGAGGAGGAACAAGAGGAGAGGAGGAAGAAGAGGAGGAACAGGAGGAGAGGGAGGAGGAGAGAAGGAGGAGAGAGTGCTAGCCTGCAGCTCCGTTCTGGATCCAGTTCATCTAGACACACACAGACACACACACACACAGACACACACAGACACACACACAGACATACACTGGAGCTGCTCCGTGAAAATGCCGCAGAACATCCACCTCGAGGGGGGGGGGGGGAGTTGCTATGACAACCGCGAGGGCCTGGAAACCTGGAAACAAACAGACCGATCGACTATACTGTACAGGAGACAGTCGGGGAGCCACCCTCGACGCCACTGCCCTCCCTTCGCCCTCCCTCTCCCTCCCCCTGCAGTCACAGTTCCGCACGAATCGGTAAACAATCGTACGTCTGCTGTGCAACAGCACACCGAGACAGTTCAAAGACACACACACACACGCACGCCCCCCCTATCATTACAGGGAGTAAAACCAAGCAGCGCTCTCTCGGTCTCCTCTCTCTCACGCGAAAGTAGGCATCCCCTCCCGGGAGCCCCTTTCCTGTTCCCAGAGACACCCAGCTGGACCAGGGCTACCACCCTGTCATGGCAACAGCACAAACGCACGGCACACACATCGATAACGTCCACCTCCAGCACACAAATAGGATGCAAATCCTCGGGCCCGTGTGTCCGCCTCACCCGAGGCCACGCCAGGCAGCCCGGCGTGCAGAGAGAGGACAGCCTGAGGAATGTCTTCACTCCCCAGGCTGGGACACGGAGGGCTTGGAAGGAGGGATTCACCCCTGGACAATGGACACGTTGTGGGGGAACCTTTTCTCTCAGCGAGCTATAACTAAAAGCGGCTTGCCAGAGTTGTAAAAAAAACCCCATCTGGAGCTACCAGACCAGGGGGGCAGGGTGGTGGGGGAGGGGTTGAGCCTGGTGTGGCTGGACTGCGAAAGAAAAAAGGATATTTGTTGAGCCGCCAACATCACACTTGATCACAAACACAGCACAGACACGTTCCACTTTCGGACTCCCAGCCAATCAGAAAGGGGGCGGGGCTGAGGTTAGTCCCTGAGGGTTTTTGTGTGAGAGCAGCATTTCACTGCTGATAGTCACCTGACCAGTCTAGAGGGGGGGGGGGGGAGCTAGGACTGCTGGTCTTTGTCACACAGCACCCAGTTCACACATGGGGTCTCTTGCAAACCCACAGATCCAAAAGTAGGGCAAAACATGAACTTGTTGCGTCCACACACCAGACGGATAAACTTGACAGAACTGAAATTAGACATAGTTTCAGGGGAGAAGAACAGGACTGATACCTCCAACACAAAAGCTACAGTGTTAGAGTATAATAATCCATACATTCTGCTGAACTAGTTACCCGTGCATATTGTTTTATTCAAATAAATGTCATGCAAGTCTAATCAACGGTCTTTTGTACGCTGGTATGATTACAATCTTGTCGATTTTCATGCCAAGCCTTGTCAAACAAAACAATAAAACACAAACTCACATCTTCAACAACACTCCACAGAGTGTTCACTAAATGCCACAGTAAGAAGGTGTGTTGGGAGTACTTCACCTCCTGATCCTGCTTCCTGGAACTCTGACCCCACCTCAAAGACCAGCCGGCTGCTCCTGAGCCGTACCCACACAGCCCTGGAGGAACACAGAGCAGCCTTGTCCTCACACCAGGGCCGGCAGGGCTGTGGAGGAGCAGCGCAGAGCCAGCAGCATCGCAGCCAGGAGGAGTGGAGAGACGGCCGATAGAGGAGAGATGGAGCGATCAACGCCCACTCCAGTCCTGTCATCATGCCGGCCCCGGCCCTGGCCCCGGCCCCGGCCCCGGCCCCAGCTCCAGACCCTCTCCAGCAGCATCAGATAGCCTCCCCTCCACCAGCCGGGCTCTCTGGCACACACAGCACCTGCCAGCTCCTCACTCTGGCTGGCCTCTCTGGGACAGCTCCCCTCTACACAGCTACACTGCTACTGCGTCTAGTATTCACTACACAAGTCTGTCTGGAGGGTAGAGAGTCTAGTATTCACTATCTCTGTCTGTCTGGAGGGGAGAGAGTCTAGTATTCACTATCTCTGTCTGTCTGGAGGGGAGAGAGTCTAGTATTCACTATCTCTGTCTGTCTGGAGGGGAGAGAGTCTAGTATTCACTATCTCTGTCTGTCTGGAGGGTAGAGAGTCTAGTATTCACTATATATGTCTGTCTGGAGGGTAGAGAGACTAGTATTCACTATCTATGTCTGTCTGGAGGGTAGAGAGTCTCGTATTCACTATGTCTGTCTGAGGGTAAAGTCTAGTATTCACTATCTACGTCTGTCTTGAGGGGAGAGCTGTCAGACAATCCTATCTAAGCATCTACAAAGGCTCTTTGTCATGCATAACCATTGGTTTGTAAATATTTACACGATAACCTGGGGAGTTTTGCTCTTTTCTGTGCTCAAAACGTGTGATTGTCAAGCAATGCCCCCCCATCACATGATCCGGCCGCAAGGGTGATTTAGATTCTAAGCGGCTCTGAAGTGTGGACCAGCCGATCGATAGCTCTGACGGACATGCAGAGATGGGGCCATCTGTCCCAGTTAGCTTGCAAAGCAGCTAGCAGGAGAACAGAGGCGGTTTGGGAGGCTGCAGCAGGAGAGATGGTCTCTGGGTGGCGTGAAGGCCTTGATGGGTAGAAACATGGTTTTCACAGCTTACATCACATCCCCATTCTTGTCGCAACAAGAAGAAGTAAAAAACAGAAACAACTTTTTCTTTCATCCATCACCCACTCGCTCGCTCGCTCACTCGCAGGAGGGAGAGGGACATTGGAGTGACAGCAGGGAGAGGAGAGGGCAGGTGAAGATGAGGAGGAGAGGAGTGTAGAGAGCAGTGGGAGTGAGAGAACAGGGTGGTGGTCTGTTTCAGATTCGGACATGCCATAGCTAACCCAAGACCTGTCAGACCTGTTTGTCTGCCTGTCTGTCTGTCTACCTGTCTGACCTCATGGCTGCTTCTCTGCGTATCTATACACCTGTCTGTCTGTCTACCCGTGTCTCTACCTGTCTCTCATCCACCCGTCTCTCAGCGGGGAGAGATGGAGAGATATCATGTTCCTCTTTAGCCCAGGGGTTGATTCCTGAGTGGGCTGGCTGCACCAGACTCTCCCAGGCTGACTTATGTACCTGTGATGATCAACTGCACGGTGGTGAAGAGGGAAAGGCTCTTCACAAAAGGAAAAGATCGGGGTTATTGGCTCTGAGGCGATCAATAATTGACGTCAGGACAGGTTGACACGGCGACAGTGGACAGCCGGTTGAACACACTCTCTTTGTGCACGGCTGAAAGCTGCACTGTCTGAGGTCCTCACCTTTCCCCCCCCTAACTCCCCCCCTCCCCGCTCCTTCCTCCCTAAGCTCCGCCCACAGGGCAACTGAATGGAAAGGTGTGCCTGCCGTGGCCCCGGTATCTGTTTACTCTCCTCTGTTTTCACTTGCATGAGACACATGCCAGCTGTCTCCTGTGCTCGAGTCATGTAGCTGCCTTTCAAACACACACAGACACAATAGCACTCATGCATGAGACGCACACACACACAAAATATACACACATACATAACGCACACAATAACATTCACGCATAATACACCCACAATAACATGCATGCAAAATACACACACACACACACACACCACCACACATGCATGACACACACACAGTAACATACATGCATAACACCTGAGAGCATGAGAGCAAACAAAAGCTTCTGCAGACACACAGGAACATCAAGTGCAGAACAGCACTACAGGCCTACTACACTACAGCAGGAGATGGTCTCAGCTCAGCGCTCTGCATCGTGGGTGCTGCTGGAAGAAGCTGCTGGTGCTCTAGGAGACGTGCAGAGAGATTGCCCATAAAATCTCCTTCTGCCTCGGGGTTATCCTCAGCGGAACATGTGACCACGACTCCTCGGTGGGTTCAGACACATTCTAGAACTACAGCCTCCCTCCGGAACCCTCTCCCCTCGCCCTCTGCTCCACAGGAAGTACCCCCCTGACCTCCAAATCCCACGCTGGAAGTGGAATTCACCCAGCGCAGGCCAGGGCTTCAGTTTATCAGACTCACGACATCGACACAACTACACCAGCGTAGGTGGTGAACACGCACACACACACACCGTAGTGAAGTACACACAGTGAAATCTTAATAGTGTAGTGAAGCGAACACTATACTAATACACGGTGTCGTCGTATCCTCAAATATCAAATCAACAACCCCAACCTTTCAAATTTGGAGCTTGGGCCGAATGAAATAAGCGATTTGCATCTCTGACCTGCCATTTAAAAACCCTTCTGATAAGAGCTGGTTAATTGCACACATTTGACTCCTCAAACAGCCTAGTCTTTACCGGCAGTGGTAAACTTAACGAGCCAGAAGAGGCTTTTTCTTTCCAGACCGCAAACCATTGAACACATGGATGTTTTCTAGTTCCTCTCAAATAACCAGCATTTCCAACACTTTGGGTGAAGCAGGACTTAACTCTTGGTTCTCCAGTCAGTCATGTGCAGTATTATGCAGTGCATGTCAGGGACGGAGGGACGAAAAAGAAAAATGAAGAGAGTGGGAGGGGGGAGAAGACCGGGAAGGGGTGAGAGGCGTGAGGGAAGAGAGATGTATAGGATGGAAGACAGCGGTAGAAGACTGAATCATGCATATGCGTGTATGGTGTGTAAGAGTGTGTGTATGTGTGTGTATGTATATATACACGCGAGCGTATGTGTGTGCGTGGGCATCTGTATGCGTGATTTCCAGAGTGTGTATGACCCCATCGCTCAGAGTTAACGAGGCAGGGGCGAGGGAGCGCGAGCGAGGCGAGGCAGGTCAGCCTGCGGAGAGGCCCCCTGAGCAGACGGAGCAGATAGCTCACGTCTTTATCAGCTAGGACGCGAGCGCTGAGTCGTGATGGACGATTCCTTGTCGAAGCCCAACGTTATTAGCTTTCCATGAAACGTGTCCTGGATGGAACATCCTCAGATGAAAAGCCAGCGTCAAACAGGAAGCTGTCGGCTTATGGGCTGGAAGTCAAGTATCTGGGTCGAGGACAGCATGGATGGCATTGTGTATAAAGTTAAACAGCATATGCTGAAGTATGAGGATAGCAGACATGTTGTGTCCAGATGATGAGGGACTGTATCTGAGGAGACAGACAAGGAGGAGACAAAGACAGACACTGACTCAGAGTAGAGTAGAGTAGAGTGGAATAGAGTCGTTAGAGAGCTGAGTAGAGTAGAAAAGTAACAGAGTAGATTAAAGTAGAGCAGAGTACAGGAGAGTAGAATAAATACAGAATAGGATACAGTAGAGCAGAGTACAGCAGAGTAGCATAGAGACAGAGTAGAATAGAGTAGAGCAGAGCAGAGTAGCATAGAGACAGAGTAGAATAGAGTAGAGCAGAGCAGAGTAGCATAGAGACAGAGTAGAATAGAGTAGAGCAGAGTAGCATAGAGACAGAGTAGAGCAGAGTAGAGCAGAGTAGCATAGAGACAGAGTAGAGCAGAGTAGAGCAGAGTAGCATAGAGACAGAGTAGAGCAGAGTAGAGCAGAGTAGCATAGAGACAGAGTAGAGCAGAGTAGAGCAGAGTAGCATAGAGACAGAGTAGAATGTTGTAGAGCAGAGTAGCCATAGAGACAGAGTAGAGCAGAGTAGAGCAGAGTAGCATAGAGACAGAGTAGAGCAGAGTAGAGCAGAGTAGCATAGAGACAGAGTAGAGCAGAGTAGAGCAGAGTAGCATAGAGACAGAGTAGAGCAGAGTAGAGCAGAGTAAAGCAGAGTAGCCATAGAGCCAACAGAGTGGAGTAAAGCACAGTAAACAGAGCAGAACCAAGCGGAACACAGTAGAAGGTAGCAGAACAGGGAAGAACACAGAAAAGGAATTTGACATTCCAGGCTTTGTCACTGCTGCTAGTCTGTGTCTCTGTTCCTCTTTTGTTGAAAGTGGGTTGCCCATAGATAGAAATGGGGTGCATTATGGGAAAGCAGGGAGGAATCCGATGACAGGAGACATTCTGTGATTCTGACGGGCGTCGACTGGACCTGTCATAAACCCTCGTCCTTACACAACCAGGCAGCAGAGGTGCAAGGCAGGATGCTAGTGTTGGACTGATGCCACAGCTCCACCCCAACCACTCAGCTCCTTAGTCAGCACTGGAGCCATGACAAGTCGGATGACTGATTCACCTACAGTGGCTTTGCTTTCCTGTAACTCAGTCAGACAAAAGGGCAGGTCCATATTTTGTCCATTTGCCTGCAGAGGGTGGACTAATGGACAACTCAGGATCGGAGTTCAGTGGTTAAAGCATTTGACAGCAGATCAAGAGGTTTCAGGTTCAAATCCCCCTTTGCTAAATGAATACATTCCACACACACACACACACACACACACGTGAAATGGAGTAGGGCGCTGTTTTTTTGTGTTCTCAGCCCTTGTCTGCCTTTCTGGGCTCCCCATGCCTGGGGGACGGATGGATGTGATGAACTTTCATCCAGACATTAACTGAATGGATTGTGGATTCAATTAACCTTATCTGCACCTTGGCACAACCCGAGCAGAGGAATGTTGGGGGTGGGTATGTAGGGAGGGAGGGGTGGGTGGGTGGGTGGGTGGGTGGGTGTAGTCTGTGGTATGGAGGTGGGGTTTACCCACAGTAAAAGTGAAGGTACAGCTCCCTTCCTTATAAGGACAAGCCTGGACAAATTAGCCCCAGTGGTAAACACCTGCACTCCACCTCCGGCAACGACAACATTGGAGAATGGAGAACAGAGTGGTGTGAGATGGAAGACAGATATGATGAGAGAGAGGAGAAAAGAGGGACAGAGATAGGGGACGGAGCAAAATGAGGTGCTATCAAAACATCATACTCATCCACAGACAACCTGCCACATTGCTTGGCACTTCACACAAGTCTGCTCATAGGAACAGAATTCATACAAGAAATTAGCCTTGGTTTCAAAATTATGATGATAACTAATTGCTGCAGATGCAAAGAAACACATACCGTGACTTTTTAACAGTCATTCTGCTTTGGAAAGAGTGTAAGATTCCTGAGATAAGAGGCTCTGAGTGCCTCTACACTTCACAGTCACAAGTCAAGTTAAGACTTGAATGAGGCTAGTCAAAAAGTGCATATCTTCCAGCTCTGCCAGTTCACCCAGCGCCTCAAGTTCCTGTCAAGAAACAGGTACAAATACCTCATTAAAAGGTGCTAGTTTCGCATCTAAATGTTAAATGGGTCTTTGTGGATTCGTGTACAGGCTGAGTTCATCTTTCGTAAGGAAGTGGGGGTTTGATGAAGCCTGGAGAAAGCACCGCGGGGTAATGTGTGTGGGCTAGTCAAATATGCTTCCCCCGGGGCCTAGCACATGCCAGCCACGAACAGCCCTCCCTTATTCCCTTCTTCCACCCCATACTTATCTTTGTGTCTAGTCAGAGCTCAACACAACCTACTTATCTATACTTCTTTGCCCAGATACACATGATACAATTCTGGATCTGGTTGAAAACATGTGACCCCCGTCCCCCCCCCCCCCGCCCCGTCCCCCGCCCCTTTCCCCTCCCCATCTCTCTCAAACACACAGTGTGTTTTTCAGGGGAAACAACATGGTATTGTCATTAACAACATCGTTATCAGATAATCCAACAGCGCAAGAACTACACGGTTTCTGAATGATGTGTCTAGGTAAATCAGGGGAGAGGAGTCGATAATTATTCACTCATGATGTAGGACCTGACATGCCTAAACGTTGCATTTTTCGCTTTCACCGGTAGCAGTCTGGCGATGACATAATTCAGGAAACTGGAAGCCGAAGCCTTCAAACTACAGAAAAGAAACTGGGAAAAAGTTTTCCAACTGCAGCGAGAGGGGCCGTTTATGACCATTTTTGGGCACGCTCGCTCCAATGCAAGCCCAACCCAAACCACACTGCTCGCTCAGATTCCCCAGAATGTTCTTCCCCCAGTTCAAACTCCACCGAGTGTGGGAGCGCGAGGGTACACAGATGTGGCACCCGGTCATCAAATCGGACCCAAGTGACACCATTACTGAAGCATTTATTCAAACACATCAAATTACACCAAATCAGTTCACTTACAGTAAGTAAACATACTATGCGTTCTTTAAATCACTAAAATATACATTCAAATATTTTGTAGAGGGAAAACTAGCTGGATTTAACTATTTTAGTGATGGCTGACATCTGTTGCACTGAACGGTGGGCGTACAATATCCAATCTTAATTGTTTTTTCAAGGATGGTGTGTGGGTGGGCCTATATGGTGAGAGGATTTTACAATTTCACATGATCGGTGTTATGATCACAATACATTTTGTAAAGATGTCATTTACGACAAATACATATTCTTTTAAACTTTTGACAATATACAACTGTAGTGGCTACAGCGTCAGCAGTGCACTTGAGTTGTAGCCTCTGTAAACTAAATGACTAAAAGACACGACGAACATCCATCGTTTGACACCGGTAGCCGTACAGTTTAAACGGCATCATGCCCGAAGCATTTTAAAATATGGTTTAATGAAAGCTACGGCAAATTGCTTTAAAGCTTAAAATGACCAGTAATGTATCAAGCTGTATCAATTTCAAATTGGTCATTTTCCCCTCTCGCGCGCCCCACGTCTTTGCTGCAGTTGGCGTTCAACACCTTTACGCACCGGGATGGAAATCACTAACGGCTGCGATCTGTGTTGTCTCTCACCTTTCTTTGCTGCTTTTCCCACGCGGGGTCCAGAAGTAGATCCCGGTCCCAGTCATCTTCTTGGGGCATGTAACAGTTTTCGTCTCCATCATATGAATCCATATCGATGTGGCTGTATTTCACCTCTTTCTAGTATTCCACCTTTTCTCGATGAGGGGATGTTACAGCAATATGTTAGTCTCCCCACGCATTCAAGACGGTGTGGATGAAATTAACGGTCCTCCCCCGGCTTTTCGGTGTCTTCCTGACTCGCTGTCCCTCCCTCTCCGCTAACTCGCACGGGTCTTACTCTCCGTCTTTCTTTTTCTATCTGTGTGGAGTTTTTTTTCCTTTCAAGCGGGCTAGAATGGAAAGCTATAAGTAGGCAGGTCCTGAGCGCCGCCGACAGACGCAAAACTTTGCTTCAAAGAAAAAATGAAACCCATGGTGCAAATACCCATCTGATTGGATACAGGACAATTATAAGACCCGCCTCTTAAGATGTAGTCAAACCCTATTGGCTTTGGGAACTGTCAACTAAAAGGCTTAACGTTGGTGGACTGTTTAGGTATGGTTGACTGCACTAAACATCTAATAGTGTGATTGGATACGTTGTAATCTGTTACAACGTTTTATGTAAAACGGACAAAAAGCAACCCCTTTCATCAGGGTTAGGACTTAAACAAACCCTAGACAAGGCAGGTAGGTAAGGTCATCTTAGGTGTTTTGTTTTGTAGGCGCACAGGCCTAGTCTAAAACATGGGCACTCAGCATTTGGAGCTGCATTTTCAGCATTTTGTCCAGTATGTTGTCCATATGGCTCTGTCGATAATAAGCCCTATGCCTAGTACCATGTTTGTCTTAAATTGAAGTCGATAATTTCTCATACAAGGTAGGCCTATTAATCACATTTAATTCACACTAAATGCAGATCACTTAATTAATACATTAACTGTTTAACAGTTAGATTCTCGAACAAGATGTAGCCTATAGTTAGGCCTACATTGAACTGTATGCAACCAATAAAAAACGTAGACATCGTTCCATATGTCCTCGGTCACCCCTGTTCCGAAGAAGGTTAGGTGAGCGAGCCAGGTGATGGACCACCGGAACAATGGCTGTCAAGTAAACAGATCGAGCTGCGGTCCCGGCCTTTCAGCCTTGTAAGGTAAAGCTGCGTACTCCGCGAGGAGACCTCGCTCACCGGGAAAGCTGCCTACACGGGGTAGCCCCGGTCTCCAGTAGACAGTAGCTCTATGAAACTGGAGCGCTCTTCCATATATGGACAAACTTCCAAGCGGCTGAATGTTTGGGAAAGTGATGTCACAGATTAGAGCATAGACTGCCAACTCACTGAATGGTCCCTATTTAAAAGACCTCCTTAGTTTAAAGAGGCAGACTTCTTTTCACAGTGGGGTGCGACTTCTGTGCAGTTAGAAAGTTTACAGTCCACTACCAGGTTAAAACTCTCTTTTGACGGTTTATTCAAAGAACTTTGGCAAAGGCAACTAAAACTAAAATTACAACCACAACCCCTAAATAAGATAAAACTTCGGGACAAGACAGTGATGCAAATAGTTGGATAAAGACAAGTAGCTTGCGCCGACTCTTTAAGGCAAAGGTCGTGTGAAGAGCTGCTTTATTTGATTGTTTTTCTGGCAACTTACCAAGGCATTCCAGTCATGTTGTGGAGAGAATTCAAATACAGGCATCCTGTCTCCAGATGTAATGCCATGTATGGAATAACTACGTTTAGAGGATTTATTTTAAAAGTCCAAATTAGTAACGGGGGTGAGGAGGTGGATTCCTAATGATTGAAATATGATTGGGCTAACAGAAAGTTGCATTTCTGAATATGCGGGAGAATATTCAACAACCCGATACAAGATTTCCTTGTTTATATACACGCCAAAGAGGGTGAAATGAAGAGCGTCCCTTTCCTGTAGATAATTGACCGCTCAAACAAGGGTTCCGATTGCGGACATGCGAGATATCTTTCAGAGGAGACAAGCACAAACGACAAGATAACCTCCTACAGTATGTCTGGCTGCCCTACGATTAGCATTTAACCACGGGCCGGACATGATGCGTGTGTAGTCGAGGGAAGGAATCACACTGGTGTCGTCTTTGACCACAGGCTGTGCTGCCTTGTGAACTTGGGAGACCACCAGCATCATGGTTTCCTAGACAACGGTGACATCATCTACCCCATTCTGACCATGGGACAGCTGGGGAATCTGTAGCCGTCTGAGAGGGCGTGGCCTCCTTATCTGATGGGAAGACGTTAGTCCATATTTGGGCATTCAGAACCTGACCAGACATCATTGTTTTGTTACTAAAAACTCCAGAGGAATTCTTCACCATTTTGAACTTCTGTGCAATAGGATGCCAGTGTTGCAATAGTGTGACGGTTCATATTACTAACGGTTTCACATTTTCACAGGGGTTTTAAAAATAAATAAAAACGATGGATATAAAATGAATTAATTAATCAACAAGAGCTCCCTGGGCGTTGGAGCCTCTTAACATTAAAATCTGTCAACATTGTCTGTTCAGGGTCACGATGCTGAATGGAATGGGCTTCTTAGGAGAGTTGAAGCCTTGTTGCCATGGTGATTCAGTCTCGGTCCATGGCCAAATGATATGTTTTAGTCTTATTATGGAAAAACAGTTCACCAAAAAACACAATGTTATTTTTACCCCTTAAGATGAAAATGGTTTATTTCATTGTTTGATAAAAAAAAAAAAAAAGTTTGTTGACACCATCATGTAAATGTTGAAATGAAAGGACTGTCCCCAACATGTGCAGGGTTGTTTGAGTAAAAATTCTGAATGCTAACCATCCTGATCCTAGCATCAATCAGATCATAGCATCATAGTAACAATTCATGTCATCACTGGAAAACAGGTTATTCTTTATTGCAAGAAGCAAAAACATGGCTGACTGGTTATATCCATTTGTTGGATAAAGAGAGAGGAAAATAAACCTATTGGTAAGTAGGGACACTGAACACAACTATAATGCAAAATTAAAAGCAGATGGTGCACACCAAGATCACCATGGAGACAGTCCTCACGCAAGCACCCTGAAGCAGTCAAAGAATCGCTCTTGAAAAGGAAGGATTCTCCAGTTCACTCTCAGCAACAAACTGAATTTTATATTTCTATCAAACCTTGAAACAGAAGTGTTGTCTGAACGTATTTCCTTACCGAAAAAAGGATAAAAACATCTATGCGTTTATTTTTAAAGCATACAATCAAAAGATTTATGCACAAAACTTAATCATTTGCAAATTCACTTACAATAGCATTATTGTCAATGTTATTCTTTAGCTTGGATTTGAGTTTGTTTATGTTTAGCGTCATCAGCGGTTCAACCTTAAGAAAGATGACAACATCCAAAGTATGCAAAAAGAAATGTTCATAAACACAATCCTCTGTTCCTGTGGGAATATGAAACCTCAAGACCTCCATCTCTGAACTCTTTTGAATGGCAGCTTCCCTCTGCATCACAGCAGCATCTTTCAGCAGTTCTTTAGGATAATATCAAACCAGATACTGAGCTGTGAAAACACCATCCTACACACACCCCCTCGGGTAAGTCTGTAAAACCCAAACCTTCACCTGTCCATCGACACTCACAAAAAAAACGCCGGGTGCCATCATGTCTTGAACTTCTTCTCTGAAGGCTGTGCCCCCGACCCCCCCTCCCCTGACCCCCTATGAGTCCGTTTGACCCCCCCCTGACCTCTGAGGGAGGCCTGTTCCTCCACCAAGGTCCTAGTGTCCGTGGGCTTCATGACCGCTTCCCCCTCAGACTCGGAGGAGCGTGTGGGGCGGTTCTGGCCCGGTTGGGCCCTGTGGGGGCCCCCAGTCCGGCGCTGCCCGTTCACCCCAGGGCTCAGGTGACCGGGGGAGGCCAAGCTCCCATCCAGGACAAAGGAGCTGCCACTCTGGCCCACGCCGCTCTCCTCTGCGCTGTCCGACGCCTCCGCAAGGTCCCCCCTCGCCTGGCGCTCCTTGCAGCGAGACACCGCCCTCTCCCGGCCCGGCTCGTCCCCAGAGCAGGGGGAGGAGGCCAGGCGCCACCCTCGCGGATCCGCCCCGCAGTCTCCCTCCTCCTCCTCGTCGCCGCGGACACCAGGAGACGGGGGTGCGGAGTTGGGGCGCGGCAGCGTGGGAGGGGGGTGCTGGGGCCGCCCCTTGTTCTTAGGGGCGGATCTGTGGATGTGGGCGGAGCCCTGCGTCGTCTCCTCCGAGGAGGACGAGGAGGCGTCCTCCAGGGAAATCTTGGGGTAGCTGCAGGAGTCGGCCCCCGCGTAGAGCGCCTGCGCCGACGCGGGCCTCTCCGGCGAGTGGGAGGGGAAGTGCATGCGGCGCCTCCGGGCCGCGTTGTGCTGCCTGGTAGTGGCCCTGCGGCGCTCCTCGTCTTCGCTGCTGCTGGAGGAGGTGGAGGAGGACGAGGACGAGGAGGCGCCGGCTGGGGAGGAGGTGCTCTGGGAGAGGGTGGAGTTGTCCCTGGGGCTGGGAGAGCGAGGCCGGGGCATGGGGTCGGGCCAGAACCCGCTGGAGTCCGAATCCTCGTTCACCAGGTCCAGCAGGAAGGCCGACTGGTGGTGCGGCCGCCTGCCCCGCCTCCTCGGCGGCCCTGCCCCTTCCGCCTCGGGGAGGTCGTCGGCCGGCGCCGGCGTCTCCGGCACCGGCAGGGGAGAGGAGGAGGAGGGGTCCGAGTCGCCGTGGGGACCCGGGACGGTCGCGGGAGGGGGGGCGGGCGTGGCGGCGGCGGCCGTCCTCCGCGTGGGGCGCCGGCCGCGGGCGTGGAGCTGCAGGATGGCGCCCTCGCTCAGGTCGCTGTCCGAGTCGGAGCTCCAGCCCTCGATCTCGCGGCGGACCAGCGAGTCGAAGAAGGCCATCATGCGCGGGTCCTCCTGGATGGACTGGCTGACGTAGTCGTGGGAGAGGCCGCTGCCGCTGTTCAGCACCAGGCTGATGTACTCCTCGTGGGTGTACAGGCTCCGCGACTTGTCCTCAACCTGACCCTCCAGGTCCCCCAGGCTCTCAGGCTGCTTGTAAGGGCTCCACAGCTGGGGGGGGGAGGGGGAGACGAGAAGTGAGTAGGAGAGGGGGTGAGTGGGAGAAGGAGAGGTTAGCAGCGGAGAGGAGCGGGGAAAGGGGGAGTCGGGTCGAGGAGGAGCAGGATAGGGGAGATTAGAGAAGAGCAGAGGGTCAGGTTTAAAAAGGCAACCACTCCCTGCTAATAATACTCTGTACTTCCACAGCACCTGGGCAGGTGTCAGCTTTCACACTACAGCAGACAACACAACGGCCCAGCTGGGAGAGTTACTGTATGCAGTCAAATGGTAGAGGGCAATGCTCTCATGTCACCTCCATGAGAGAAGCATGCACCCACTGGACCGGTCAACACACCACGGGTCATCGAACGCTCGGACCAGAGACGGATACTGAAAAGCAGACCAAACGCCACGCATCCATCATTTGTGTCAATTGCATCAATGGCTAAGCCTGGCTTCCAGCCCAACTTAGCCCCGGTCACAACAAAAATGTGGTCGGGAAGTTGGGTCTGGAGGGGCTCGTATTGGGGACAAACTATATAAAACCCGGAGCTGGGCGGACCAATGAAATTGCCAGGGCGGGCTTTATACAATGATGGACAGATGATCAACAGTAACGTAATCAACAACGTCACAAAAGAGCGCTTGGGTTGAATTTGTTTTCAACAAACAACATATTACGTTGCTATGATTGGGATGTAGGTCTATCCAATTGAGCGAAGAGGCATTCTTTTTATGAGTTCGGTTGAAACATGCCCCATAGTCACAGCCCAACGGAGCGTTATCAGACTCATATTCTGACTAGAATTATGAGTATGACAACGTCAGGCTATCAATGGCTTTGTTAATATCCCAAATAGTCCCATGACAATAGTCACTTTGGTGACTGATCCGCTCTTTGGAACACTACTTGTCACAACCTTCCACAATGACTGCGTCGTTTCCATTCACGAGCGTTTGTAACTACAGGTTGAAAGCTTTCCCGATGTGAACGTGACTCACAATGAGATATGGCTGTTGTGCATAAACTGGTATACACATACAGGAGTCATACTTCTGTATCGGGGAGGGGGGGGTGAATAAACAGGCCCTCCCTCCCTCCCTTCAAGCCCAGGCCTGTCAGCTGTCTGAGTGGAGAGAGTGACAGAGTCATTAACAAAGAGATGATGAGCTGGGTGAAGTTGAAGGCCTCTGATTCACCAGGTCAGTCCTGGGACAGGGGGCTCAACCATCACCATCATAGCCAGTATCATCACTCAGGAGAAACACTGGGTGGTTCTCTGTAGGATTACAGCACCTGTGTCTCTTTGTAATGGAACCAGAGGAGTGTCGGAGTGTTTCTGTGGAACCAAAGAAGAGTGTGTGTGTGTGTGTGTGTGTGTGTATAACCAGTGTTTCTGAGACCTTGCTAGTAAAAAAAGGCTATACAAATCCATATGGATTTGATTTTGAGTGGTAGTGTGTTTCTATGGAACCAGAGAGGAGTTGTGGTGTTTCTATGGAACCAGAGAGGAGTGGTGGTGTTTCTATGGAACCAGAGAGGAGTTGTGGTGTTTCTATGGAACCAGAGAGGAGTTGTGGTGTTTCTATGGAACCAGAGAGGAGTTGTGGTGTTTCTATGGAACCAGAGAGGAGTGGTGGTGTGTTTCTTTGGAACCAGAGAGGAGTGGTGGTGTGTTTCTATGGAACCAGAGAGGAGTGGTGGTGTGTTTCTATGGAACCAGAGAGGAGTGGTGGTGTGTTTCTGTATTCCTCCCCAAGACATTGTCTCCAGACTCGTCAGAGACAGTGGGGGTGCAGACGGCGCGAGGGAGGAGGGATGGCGTGGTTTCGCGGTCAACACTGATGTGTCCCTTGGCGTAGGGATGCCACGGCGCCGGGGTTACTGACCTTGATGACTTTCTCCACGCCAGAGGAGCACACCATGTAAGTGTGAGGGTTGAAGCGGACCTGGTTGACTATGGAGCGGTGGCCCTTCAGAACCATGAAGGCACCGTTTACCACGCGCCCCGGGCCACCTGGGCAGAGGGAGGCAGGGGTTAACATCTGGTAGACGCGAGGGCTATCGAGATATCCATGTTTTCGATGTATCGCCCAGCCCTGGTAGACACACACATTCTCAGACACACTGTATATACACACACGCTCTTACCAGCTTCAGGGTCTTTAGGGATTCTCCACATGTAAAGGTTGAAGTCATCAGATCCAGACAGGATGTACTACAAAAAACAACAGGGTCATGAGGTTACAGAACGAAACACCACTCTTACCCCTTAGGAAAATATGGACGTCTTGTCAACATTTCCAGTAGAAGTTCGAAGGCGGCAGTTACCAGTCAGGCATTTAGAAATATCTCTTCACTGAAAGAAGGCAGATTCTGAGACCTGGTGTAAAATCCATTTACCCCGCTGGGCAGAAAATGTGTTTGCTTTCTGGTGCTGGGGGCCACAGAGATTTTTTTTTAAATAATCATCCAAAAGCACTTAGTGACTCTTACTAGGATCGTCTGGGAATTTGGCAACATCTGGATCTAACACCTGGAGGATCCTCCTCCTACTCTACCTCCACCTTCCCTTTTCCCTCCCCACCTCCTCAACCTGTCACCCCCTACTCTACCTCCATCTCCGGCTCTTTCCCCTCAGGTCACATGTCAGGTAGGAATGTAACACCCCACTCCCCCAGCCAGTCCAGCTGATGTTCTCACTGCTCATCCCCTCTCCCCCCTCCTCCACCTGTCACATACTGCTCGACTTCTTCACCCTCCCCCTTCCTTCATCTGTCTATCTACCCCCCCACCCCCCCCCCCCGTCTAACACGCCACTGGAATAACCCTCCGACTTCTGCAGTTCAGCTCTGCTGTCTCCCCCGGGGGAGGGGTCCGGCCCTCACACAGCCCTCCTCGACACCCCGGCTCAACGGGAACAGAAATCGGCGTGTCTGCTGGATGATGTCATGTCTGCGAGGGCTCGGGGGGGGGGGGGAGAGATCTTGGCTGGCTGCAGGGGCTTCCGAGCTCACCAGGAGGAAGCATGCCTTGGCCGGCAGGGGGCTCACTCACCCCCTCACCCTACCTCCCCCCCGGTCCCTCTAGTCCACTCACCATACCCCCCCCCCCCCCCCTCCCCTGGTCTGCTCACCCACGGTCCATAACTAGTCCCTTCGGGGAGGACATCCACTCCAGTGTGACAAGTTTGACTACATGGGCAAACAAGTACCCACTGAAAGGGTACTGGGGGTCTGTGTCCCAAACGTCCCTGCCTGAGGATTGATAAAGCGTCGTCTCGTCTCAGTCTGACGAGCCGCACGTCGCACTAAGGAGCCAGCCACCAACAGTCCACCTGCAGGGCTGTGTGCCCCCGGTGTGATGATGCCCCCGCCCCCCCCCTTCCCCCCACCTGGTCCTTGTCCCCCGCGAAGCAGCAGCTCTTCATGGTGCAGGAGTTGAAGTAGCCCTGGTTGTCGAACTGGAAGCTGGGCAGGCGGGAGTGCAGCTCGTACAGCACCGGGGGCAGGCGGCGCCGCAGGGCCAGCAGCTGCGTGCCCGTGCTGTTGAAGCGCACGCTCATGGCGCTCTGCAGGGACATGCTGCCGCCGTAGCGCAGCAGGGAACTGCCGGGGGATGGGGGGGGGGGGGGGCAAGACAGAGAGAGCACGAGAGAGAGCAGGACAGATTGAGAGAGCAACAGGGGGGAAAAAAAGAGAGAAACGGCAAGAAAGATGGGTGGAGGTAAAGAAAGTGACGGAGCGTTATTTACAGTGAGAGAGATATTAGTCACAGTCCATTACAGGTATAGGTAGACAACGGAATAAAAATGTATCGTTCATATCGAAATATCATGTATCTCATACATGACTTGGTCAATTTGACACATCGGTTCATTTCACTGTAGCTCAACAGCTCCCCCTGCTGGACACAGAGCCAAGCCGCCCCAACAAAACCCCTTCACCCACACACCTCTCTCCACCATGCAGGGCTGCGTTTCTCGAAAGCGTCGTAAGCCTAAGTTGATCTTGGAATCCATCGTGCGATGAATCATTGTTTTACGGGCCGTTCCCAAAGACGTCGTAGAAAAAGTGTCTCTTGAAAACTCTTGAAAGCGCATAGATTAGCCTACTCCTTACAAGCATGTTTGGGAAACCCACGTAAAAAAATATCGACGGTTTCGGTTTTTTGCTCAATCGTTGCTACGATCCATCGTTATCGGGAAACGCAGCCCCGGTCAGTATCCCACAGTGAGGCACCAGAAATAGACAGCACTCATTCAGTTCAAACCGCCTGGCAGGAGGTGTCTCACCTGCGTGGCTTCCTGATGTCCCACAGCCCCACGCCCTCCTTGGAGTTGGCTGTGGCCAGCAGTCTGGGCTCAGCCGGGTTGAACATCACGCTGTGGAACGCTGAGGCGTAGCTGGCCAGACAGAAGGGTTCTAGAACACACCGGGAGGTTTGTTATGACTCCACGTCTTCCAGAACACACAGAATTCTCGTGACTCTAGACCTAGGACGTACCAGGGATACATTTACTCTAAAACATAATATAAGGTTCATCTGTATGAATCTGCTTGAACATGGGGTCACTGGGACGGTAACACTACATGCAGGTCTGTAGATCACATCTTTTTAATACTCATTCTTATTTTTTGGATTGTGAGAAAGTCCCATTGAGAGCAGTGTCTCTCATTTGTACCAGGAAGTACAGTGGCCCTGAAGTGCAAAACACACCCACTAATACAAGTCCCCCAAATGAGAACACTCTCCCCAAATATATGAGTTAACTTTAATCAGGGACATTCCTATGAAATAATCTTAGATATGCTGTGAACGTTTCACAACATTAAAATAAGTAGCCGCATGCTAAAAACACAGCTGAAGGGAGCAGGACTTTTCAGAAGAAAAAACTAATTGTCCACGACAGAAGTACGAAATGCCATAATGACAGAGTTATCTGGACCAGGATAATTGTTTGGCTATCGATTTTTACGTTTAACACACAATTTAAACTTTTGCATAAATACTTGCCACATGCTTTGATAGCCAAACAACTGTCCTGGTGCAAGTAACGGTCATTATCGCATTTCGGTCGATCAATTTCTTATTTCCCGTTAGTGACGGGGCATCAGTGCCGAAAGTGTTGTACCTACCCTTTCCGTTTTGAGCTAATGTCATTTTGTTTCTCATTTGGGGGAGCTTGTCTTTGTATTCGGGGACAAGTGAGCAAGTCATACTATTTGGGGGGAGTGTTTTCATTTGGGGGATGTACTCGTATTAGTGGGTGTGTTTTGCACTTCAGGGCCACCGTAAAGAAGCTCTGACTAGACTCCCACAGCAGAGCGCACACACAAACCATGTCGATAGCTAGCTAGGGACCAACTCGTAGGCTTAGTGACCATGTCTATTGGTGCAATAGGGTTATTTTTTACCAAAAGCGACATACAGGGAAGGATTTGAACCAGGGACCTCTTGATCCTCAGTCAAGAGCAGTACCACTGAGTTACACTGCTTTGCAAAATGTGCAGTCGAATGAGCTATTATCATAACAGACACCAACATCAACACACCTCCCTGATCATAACAGACACCAACATCAACACACCTCCCTGATCATAACAGACACCAACATCAACACACCTCCCTGATCATCACAGACACCAACAACCTCCATGATCATAAGACACCAACACACCTCTATGATCATAACAGACACACCTCCATGATCATAACAGACACCAACACACCTCCCTGATCATAACAGACACCAACACACCTCCATGATCATAACAGACACCAACACACCTCCATGATCATAACAGACACCAACACACTTCCATGATCATAACAGACACCAACACACTTCCATGATCATAACAGACACCAACACACCTCCATGATCATAACAGACACCAACACACCCCCATGATCATAACAGACACCAACACACCTCCATGATCTTAACAGACACCAACACACCTCCATGATCTTAACAGACACCAACACACCTCCATGATCATAACAGACACCAACACACCCCCATGATCATAACAGACACCAACACACCTCCATGATCATAACAGACACCAACACACCTCCATGAGGGGGCTCCCGTGCGTCCCAGATGAGGACACGCCCATCGTCAGAGGAGCTGGCGAACACGTTATCGTTGACCGGACTGACAGACAGGCCGTATACAGCATCATCATGCAGAAACACGTTCAGAGTCTCCCCCCTGAAGGAACACAAACAAACAAGCAACACACAACAAACAATTAAAACAATTGTGCGAGTTGAGCAGCGACGGGAGGTTATGACAGAATTGGGCGCAGTGGTTTAATTTTGCTACGTGTAGGAAATTTGGTAGATGCGGTAGGTGTTCCGCTACACTTACCTTTCCACGTCATGAAGAATCACCTGCTCATCATTGCCTGTGGACCAGATACAGAAGAGGCTTGTCATTGAACCAGTTTCAGAAGGAGGGCTATACTTCCACTTAGTCCTTAGAAAACCTATACAGAGCATCTATTGAGATGGCTGAAAGGTCCCTCAAAATCCACGGTCACAAACTCAGATCCACTGTCATAAACTCAGATCCACTGTCACAAACTCAGATCCACTGTCACAAACACAATGACAGCCGTATAAACCCCATAAGAAAACAGTTACCTCTACACTCCTGAACCCAGACTACATGTAAATAACCGGATCAACCTGACCATGTTGTGATTTAACCAGATCCAACAGCATGTTCACTACGAGACATCCCCATCTCCCTGATTGACACAGAAACCACATGTTACAACGTTATGGGGGATGTTTTCCCTCCTTACCACCGGAGAAGACCCTCCTGTTGGTGCTATCGAAAGCCAGGCAGAAAATGTTGGACAGGTGCTCCCCTTTCAGCTTCAGAGGCTTGGCTCGCCCATGGATAGCTTTCTCCATGTGCCACAGCAGAACCCTGCGGTCGTCTCCTCCTGCACACATGGGAGAGGTGACCCATGTAATCCGAAACAAACGTCCCCAATGCAGGTTAATGAATGATTAACTAAATGTTTTTGTGTTATCATTAAAAACGACAGGACAATTAATCAAGGCACTGGTCCTTATCAAGATCACTGCCTTTCCCAAACTGAAGTTTCATTTCTTATGGTTGTACAATGCTTTCCTACATGAGAAAGAATAACTTATGACTAGCTGCATAAGAATTTGTATGCATTAACCTTTTTGTTACGGTTCCTGGGACGGCTATAATATCTGTCTTCGTTAACTCGGATGTACACATCTCTGGTCATCCTAGCTAACAAAAACCAGGGTAGTCAGATTGAATTGACCGAATAAATATTTAATGGAGGCTATAGGTTGATGATGTTTCCATATTTCTAAGATTGACACTTCTTGCTGATATTGACAGTCAACTTCTATGTCATTGCCAATGCAGCTCAAGCTCCTCCAGCTAGTGCAGCTAGGTTAGTTATCAGTAGCTTAGCAAGCTAGTGCTAGCTGGATTAGTTGTAGACTGGAAAGCTCCGTTTCAGCATAATAGCTAGCTAGCTACACAAGCAAGTGGGATTTATTTAGTTTTACTCAATAACGCTTTGTTTAGTCACACGTCCCACTTGCTAATTACACAGAAAGGCATAGCACAATGTTGTTGGTAACTAGCTAGCCAAATAGCTAGGTGTGCAAGTCCAAACATAGCCATGCATTGATGATGTAGCTTGGTAGCTAACAAGCCATCAGACGTATGTAGCGAAAGCTTCCGTTTCAAGGAATATTCACTGCCCATTTCCAGTAAGAGATGTCTTGTCAACTTACCTGACACAAGATATTCTCCTCCATTGTTGGAAAACTCTATAGCGTTGACACAACCAAAGTGCCCAAGCATGTCTTTCTTGAAAAGGCTCGTGCAGCCGGCCAACCGAAGTCTCTGAAATTCTTCCTTCATGAGGGGGTGCCCAGTGATCTTTCTCTGGGACAGAAACCCCACAGATGAACGCATACCGCAGCCTTTAATCTCCTTCATTTTCCACGGCCCCGGTAACTACACGATCCGTGTCTGCTTGTACACCGCCAGCATCCACTAGTTAATAGTTATTATGAGTAGTGTCATGAGAATACGATACGATTACCTACATTGTGCTGCAAGCCTTCGAGCTCACTGATGTCGACGTTGTTTGTGGCTTTTTAGGTAGTCACCCCTCCTCGTCACTCAGCAGTTGACCGTTTCCTGCTCCGGTGCAACTACCCCGTCTGTCACAAATCATCATCCTGACAGGAACAGTGGCGCTGATGGCAGTGTCTGTTCAATAATGTGTTGCCCATAAACTGCTCAGTATGTTTGTATCTTGGGAAAATGTTTGATAAATTAAACAAAACACAATTTAGTGTGTCTAGTTTTATTACTCTCAACATTGGGATAACGATGGTAGTTTCCTGGGCATCCATCGATCCACTTTTCATCAGGCGAAACAATTTAACATACTCCTTGATGAGGAAATAAAAACTGTTACCATTTCAACATGAAGATGCTTACGTTTCTTTGAGGAATGGTTATTTTCAAAGCCTACGATAGCACTAAACTTGCAGCCCATCAAACAGTTGGGCCCAAAGCGTTCAAGCCTGGAAACTACCCAAATAAATTATAAAATATAGGCAACTGTGGCACTTCTGTTAAGCAATTTTTGTTACGGCTACTTGTTTTGTGGATAAATACAACTACAAATGTACACCATGTCATATGCACAGGACAGGTAGGAAATGAAACAAAATTGTATAGCTGTAAAAGGTTATGTGAAAAGTTGCGTTGGTTGTTATACCTTTTCTAACATTCTATTTAGGCCGACTGTTCACAAGCATTTTATTACAACTGTTTTATATAGTCCAGTTAGGCTTAACAGATAATCAAGCGTGATGAAGATGCTTTTAGCACAATACTGAAAGTACAGGTTCATGGTTGGCAATACTTAAAATGAAATGTGCCATGTCATAGTATTTTATACCGTCAGCTCTAAACTGTAATAGATAACAGTAACTGTCTATGTATCTTTGTGAACTACAGTCGTTGGTATCAAGTTGTTAATGCATGTAAACCCCCCACTAATAATCTAATCAACCAAAGCATTTTAAAAGTGCTTTGCATTAAGGTACCTTCAATGTTTACATTCACCTGTACATCATGAAGAAGACAATAGTTTGAGGCAGGTATTGAAAGCTGCAATGTATGAGTAATCATTTAGTAACATTACCAATTGTATTAGCTGCAAATATACATGGAGTGTTGAGAGGAGTGCTGGGGGAGAGAGAGAGAGAGAGAGAGAGAGAGAGAGAGAGAGAGAGAGAGAGAGAGAGAGAGAAAGAAAGAAAGAAAGAAAGAAAGAAAGAAAGAAAGAAAGAAAGAAAGAAAGAAAGAAAGAAAAGAAAGTTGTGAAGTCGTAAATGCCAGCAGAGGTGCATGAACCAACAGTGCAGGGTCACTTGAAGTTTCTCAGGAGTTTTTGTTCACATTGAATAAACCATCTATTGCACATCTCAGGCTTCTTCAGGTTAAACCAGATGACGCCGGTGGAGTTTCAGAGACGGGATTGAGCTGAAGTCTTTCAGGACGGACATCCTCCCTGTGCTACCCAGGAGAACAGACCTCCCTTCCATTTGGTCTTTATCTCCGGGGATATATAGGTTTCAAAATACTCTTGATAAATAGTTACATTGTTAAATTGTGCTGACAAAGAATTTTAAACCATCTTTGCCAAAGTAAAAAAAAGAATAAACACTTAAGGGATGAACAGCTCAGGAACTTGATTATTAGACATTAATTCAATACATTCTAATGGTTAGCTCATTAAAATGGTTTCTTTCTTCAATCAAAAGACAAAAAAAAACATCAGTAGGATTTTTTGAAAGTTTGGTGAGAAAAAAAGATCTCCCCTTTACATTCAGGCCACAAGAAGTGTTTACATAAATAAAAAAATGACAAACACTCACAAAAAGATGAATATATAAGACAAACAACAGAAGAAATAGGTTAAATTAAGACAGTGGGACAGTTGGAGGCCGTGGTGGGATTGGGTGGGGTGGGGCTGGGGGACTGGACACCAGGGTTGGTGGGGGGGATGGGGGGGGGCAGTGGCATGCAGGGTGACTGGGGGCAGAGGCACCGTGGGGGCCGAAGGCTGGGGGCCAGGGCTGGAAGCCACGAAAGGGATGAAGTGCCAAGGCGGGGTCTGGGGATCAGGGTATGGTGGGGTTGGGGGGGGGGGGGGGGGGGGTTAAAGGCTACTGGCACACGGGGAAAGGGAGTTGTCCTTGGTTCCATACGAGTCTCTCATTGGCTACTAGTAAGGGCCTTTGGTGTGTCCAAAGATCCCGATTGGGAAGTGTTTGACGTGTGAAGACCACTGTGCTGCCAACTGGAAAAACTTGACATCGTTCCACTCGACACCATCAATCAACACTGTGTGGGAGGAGACACAAGAAGAAAAGGCTGATTACCAATCCTGAGGGGTGAACTTGCATCCCCTCCATGACACCAGGCTGGGCTGGCCATCTGCCAACAAGACAGGAAGGAAGGAAGGTGAGGGAAGGTTCTGTGGAGGCCCTTACCTCTCAGCATGGTCTGCTGTTGCTTGGCAGTGCAAATGAGACGGCTGATGCCATCTATCACCTGACTCTTGGACTCCATCTCCTTGTCTTTAGTTTTTTTAGGCAGGAACATGACTGGGAGGAAAGAACGAGAGACCAAGACTCAGTGGTTAGAGCATTTGGCTGTAGATCAAGAGGTTGCAGGTTTGAATCCCGAATGTGGTTTTGGATGATCGCGTCTGCTTAACAAATTATCATCAATATTTACATTATTATTATTGTCGTAACTGTTCAGTCAATAATATAGTGTTTCAGAACATCCTGCTTCAAAACAATGGTCTTTGTCACTATGGAGTTCCTTATGAGGAGAAACATACTGGAGTATTACACAGAGGAGCGGTCAGCAGCGAGGCCCTGGGAGTGCTGCCTTCATCACTTTCTGGCAGGGGCGATTCTAGGATCAGACCTTTAGGGGTGCTCAGCCCCCAATGAGAATGTGACATGAATACAGTGCCTTGCAAAAGTGCTAAACCCCCTTGCTAATAACAGGCATGCAAACAGGTCAGGGGTAAAAAAGGTGAGAAGGATAAGGCGAACCCCCGACCCTGTAGGGGGGTCCAGGGGCATGCTCCCCAGGAAGAACATTTATTAAATTTGTAAGTGAAACGCTTGAATCTGGTGCACTGTGAGAGCAAAATGAAGAGGTTAGATCTATGTAGAATCTGTGCTCTTGTTAACAATGTCATGTACTTTTAACCATGGATATTTTTTGTATAACATACATCATAAAAAACAACTAAACAAACAGGATTACCTGTGTTGAACTACTTTAAAAAGCAAAACTCAAAAGCATCACTCACTGTAAAGCTAACACACATCCAATAGACATCATTTTTAGTTTTGTATTAAATTAGTTTCTACTAGATGATGTAAGATGGGAAACTTCTGCCCACTCTCCCTCTGATTGGCTGTGAGGTTTAGGCATTAGGATGCCCCCCCCCCCCCCCATTTAGTTTTTTCTCATTGGATCTGCACAAATCACGTAGGTTACCCATTTTGGTTGAATAAATCCCTAATTTCACTGGATAACAATTAATACATTGATGTATTATTATGCAAAATATTGAATGAATAAATGAAAAAAAGGATGTCCTTTTCTTCATGAAATACCAGTATCAAATGATAATAAACAATAATATATATATTTTTATTATTATTATTTTTAGGGGTGCTGAGATTAAATGTAGGGGTGCTTGAGCACCCGTACAAAGGGTCTAAAATCACCACTGTCATCTCACCTTTCTTGTTCTTCTCCTTCATCACCACTGTCATGGACATGGTGGGCTGGGGGCTGCAGTCGGCGCCCCCTTGAGGCAGCCTGCTGACCTGCAGCGAGCGGAAGGTGCACTTCAGCGTGTTCTTGGAGGAGGAGTCCCGCTTCTCCATGTCTCTCTTCCTCTCGGCTGGAGCCACCCAGTAGTCCACCTGCAGACCCATCAGCTCTCCCTGGCCCCCACCCGGCGAACTACACCCAGACAGAAGAGAAGACAGCCTGTCTTACCTCCACATGGTTGGAGCTGTAGGGTGGTCGATCTACGGTTTGGGATGAATACTCTGAATACCTGCTAATGTTGAAGCTGGTATGGACGGAGGGAGAGGAGGGAGGAGTGGGGGAGGCCTCCTTCATTGCAGGAGACACTTGTGGAGGAGTGGAGGAGAGGAGGGCTGAGCCCACAGGGGCCGCGTCATCAGAGTCCCCTGAAGAGGAGAGGGGTTAGGAGGTCAACTCAACACAGACACACACCAGAACCAGGGAAAGAAGCCGTTCACACAATGGGGAAGGGACACTCTAGGATCAACACATGAAGGATGAGACACACTGACCCATCAGCCATGAGCCTTTGCGTACTTTGTGAAAGTACGCAAAGTGGGGCCACCAACATGGGGGCAGCTTTGGTTGACTGAATCCATTACAGTGGATGGCAAGTGTGGCCTCTATTTTGGGGTTCTGTAACCAGACGTGATTTGACGCTGGTCCCATGAAATCCAAACTTCCGCTTTTTGACGACGGCGTAGTCTCAACCTCAATATGTTCAACCTAGGCCACAAGCAGGAAGTGTGAACTTATAACACACCTGATGTGGCTGAGGTCTGCTCCACAATGCCAACCTTCACCATCTAGGAGTGCAAAACAAGAAGAAGGTTTAAATCACGGTTTCTGCTCCACAATAGCCATATCTCTCAGAACTCATATCACATAGTAGCCTACATGTACAGTGCTGCGCAAAAGTCTTAGGCACTCAAGATTTCTTTACACTGTATTTATGTTTCTTTTTTGGTCTTCTGCAAATATTAGGGTTGATATCTGTTCTGATTCAGCTGTGATCTAATTTAAGCATGGAGAAGAAGAGTCTTACCCCAATGAAAGGGATGAACTTCTGGCACGAGTCCTCATCCGGGCTGTGGGGGGAGACAGGAGGTGAGGAGAGGGAGACTGAGGCTTCAGAAACCCACACCAACAGGAGAGGAGGGCTCCACCCTGCTCACCGGCCAACGGACTCAGCCATCGAGACGCCCAAGGTTTGTGAAGCCTCAATCTCATGTTTATATTTTGGGTTGTGTTTATTCGGAATTGATCGCAGAAGCACTTTGGCTCCATCACGGAGGATGAGCCTTGTGGGCATCCAGAGCTCATCTAGATCAATGTAACACTGAAGGAAACACAGGCAACGCCCCAGCAGAACTTTGAAATCCACCGTTAGTGAAAGGGTCTACTTCTAAGGATTAGTAAGGTGCACGGTGACACAAACAACTCTTGGAGGAATGACCACTCATCATTATCATCACACTATCCCAGCAGCTGTGAAGAAGCAGGAAGGAGGACAAGTGAGGTTTGATTTGAATATTGCAGCGTGTTTGAGATGGCCCCCCCCCGACCCCTGAGACAAGCGAGAGAAGCAGAGTGAGACATGCATCACAGGTCTCCACCAAAGCCAACCAAGCACTCGAGGCCAACCCGTCAGTCATCAAAGCAAGGACACAATGCACAGGATTCAGAAAGCAGCCGGTTGATCCAATCAGGAAGCCAGCTTGGGAGGAAGTGCTGAACAGGGGAACCAATCAGAGCATGGGAAAATGAAACTGGACAAAGCAGAGGCCAACTGGTGGAAGAGCAGCAACCTAAGTCACAATCCGTTTCAGGCTCCACACGCCACTAAGATGTGGAGCACATTGAAACAGGAAAACAATGACTATTTTTCTGGCGAAAGTCAGAAAAATAGAGTGCAAATGCACGTGATCTACTGGATGTTTAGCCAGGTAGAAGATTGGTGCTCTTGCCTTTGAGTCCACTGCCATCTGCCCCCCAGTGAGGACACAGAGAGACTGAAGGAGAGAAGGCAGGAAGGAAGGAGAGAGGGAAGGAGAGAGGGAGGGAGGGAAGGAAGAGAGAGAGAGAGAAAAGGAGAGAAAGTCTATAGTAGGTAAGAAATCCAGGCCACTTCATCACACATGTCTCTGTCAAAGCTACAGTCAGTTTAGCTTCATGGAGTCACGCATCTGCCTGGTTCTGTTCTTTGTACAAGCGGAGATGACAGTGCAAGACCAAGTTATATTATTGGTACCGTTAAATGTCGGTAAATGGATGAGTTATTTAGCAGAGCATTCTGCTGTATGTGTTGTTTTACACAAGCAACTTCACCAAGGACACTTTCTACACAATATGCAGGCACACTGAGCATGCCCACATTGGTTTCCAATGTATGTCCACTACAACATGAGCAGTGATACCAAGGGGAGGGGCTAGACTACACCACTAGGCTACTTCAAACTAGACTACACCTCTCCCCAGAGATGTTAACACCAGAGACCCAACCCCCACTCCCAAATGAACTATATGGTTTAAGACATACATCTGTGAACGGTTAGTCAGTAAATATGATTTACACACTTGACCCTCCACATGCAGACTCACTTACAGGGACAGCAGCCTACAGGCTAATGAACATGCACTTAACGTCTCACAGTGCATGTGCTATCAGGACTGGTCTGCCAGTCTACACCAGGTCAAACAGAGGAGGCCGGATGCACATGAAGATAACAGACATGGAACCGAGAGAAGGACAAGGCAACAAGAGGGGGGGGGAGGAGAGAACCCAGGAGGAGGAACCTGCTGCTTTAACTGTTCATCTGCCAGTCCAGCAGCACTCTGGCACCTGCCCACTTCTGATGAAGTGGAGCACTTAGCTCCTAGTTACCCCTTAATTCCCCATAGTTACCCCTAGCACCTTACCCCATAGCCTAACTCTAGTTACCCCTTAATTACCATTTAATTACACCTAATTACCCTTTAACCTAATCATCCTTAGTTACCCCCATTGCGCCTAGCTTCCCCATAGTTACACCTAGTTGCCCATTAGTTACCCCTAGTTACTCCTTAGCTGCCCCTGAGACACCCTTACTTACCCCCAGTTGCCCCTAGGTAGTGGAATATTAAGGCAACATCCTCCATATAGGGTAGTCAGGCCACAGAGTTAAGGTAAAGCTTTAGTCCAGACCTGCTACAGGTTCATAAAAGAACCCAATCTAGACTGAGGTTCTGCTAACAGTCCCCTAGTCCGGGGTACTGAGGTGCAGGGGCGTAGCCACGGGTAGGCCTGGGTAGGCACAGGCCTACCCAATTTGTTTTAAGGCCTACCCAAAAACGAATATCTTCGAAAAATTATGCACCGGGTGCACATCGCAAAGTAAATAAGTAAGAAAAAACTGAAAAGATGCCTATCCGAGTATCCGTATTTTTCTAGGCCTACCCAAAAATATTTTTCTGGCCACGCCCCTACTGAGGTGTTCTGTGTTTATGACTGCAGGTGTTGATAGAGACAGGTGTGAGGGCAGGTTCCCAGGGAGCTGGTGAAGAGACAGGCGACAGAGAAGACTGCAGAAGGAAAGGGTTTGGGCTAGCTATGGGAGAAGCTAGCCATGGGGAGGAGCTAAACAGGGGAGGGGCTACATAAGGGAGGAGCTAGATGTGGGAGGAGCTAACTAGAACAGGAAGCAAGAATCACCAAGGAGACTCAGACTCAAGCAGGCCACAATACCTTACTGCAAAATCAAAATGAAAGCTCTTTTTCCTTTAAAGAAAGCAAAAGGAAACAGAAATAAAACACATATAATAATGTTAGCATTATTCACAAACAGTGATGGACAGACACTGATGTGTACAGAAAAGGTCAGGTGTGTAGCAACTCCTGACTGGCCTCTCACTGAGAGTACTTGCATCTTCACGTCCTTACATTACACATTACATGTTGTATTATCAAATGTCTCTCAAATGACCCAACTCAATATGGATGGTGAGATGGATAGCCTATACTTACATCCCCAGATTGAATTTACAAGTACTTTCATTGAAAGGGAGTGAGGCACAGATACATCCAGTAAAAGTGAATCCTTGACACACAATGTCACAAAACAAAGCTAAACACCAACTGTGTGAAGTCTGACTTTAGGGTTGACGTGTTCTTATAAATACAGTTCACCTAACGGTTCTGGGATGGAGGGGGCATGCTGGGAGCATCCTACCTGCGCTGTTTGTAGGTGAGCATGGCCTCGGCGATGGGGAGCTGGTGGGCTCCGTTAGCCCCCACCATGTACTGGGTAACCCTGGAGACCACGTCTGGACTCTCCTGCCCTGTACAGGACACAGCTGTTACCGCATTGCTGTTGTTCCACTGCTATTACTGAACTGCTGTTAGTGAATTCCTGTTACTGAACTATTGTTACTGCACTGTTGTTGCTTTACTGCTGTGACAGAACTGCTGTTCCTATACTGCTGTTACTGAACTGCTGTTACTGAACTGCTGTTACTGAACTGCTGTTCCTATACTGCTGTGACAGAACTGCTGTTCCTATACTGCTGTTACTGAACTGCTGTTCCTATACTGCTGTTACTGAACTGCTGTTCCTATACTGCTGTTCCTATAGTGCTGTTACTGCACTGCTGTTCTTCTCCTGTCTCTCCAGCTGTTCCTCTCCTGTCTATGAAACTCTGACTTCCTCTCCGAGGAGGAAGGCTAGTCTGTCCTACCCAGGAGTCCAGCCTCCGGCTTATGGAACAGGTCTCTCCAGGCAGCGTCTTGGAACAAACAGTTGTAGCGATGGTCGATGGTGCCCAGGTATTTGGAGACAGGATGAGATCCTAAGCTCACAAAGATACACAGATTCAGAGTCATCTCAGAGTAATGCTACAAAAAAACAACATAACATCTAAATTGTAGCAATGTTGTTTAAGATGATCTATATTTAAAGGAGATGGTTTCATCCAAGCAACGAATAATCATTTTAAATACAGCAGACGATGAAGGACTGAATTACACAGTTTAAAACCACATTCCGTTGGTTGGTTATTGGTCACAAAAAAACACATCCAGATAAATGACAGTGAGAAATGTGAGTGCTGTGGCCCCTCCAGCACCAGCACCAACCCAGCGGGATGATGAGGAACCTCATGTAGCCCAGCCAGTCAGGGGTCTTGTGGGAGAGGTGGTCCACAAACAGCCGTAGCACGGCGCTGAGGTAGTGTTGCGCCCCCGCCACGGCGATCTTGATGGGAATGGGCGTCTGGGAGTTACAGTTACAGCTGCAGGACAGAGAACACAGAGATACAATCATGTATACCCACATACAGTATATACCAAGGGCGTAGACACATGTAGGCCTGGGTAGGCACAGGCCTACCCCATTTGTTCTAAGGCCTACCCAAAAACAAAAATATCTCCGAAAGATTATGCACCGGGTGCACATCGCAAGAAAAAAAAAATGAAAAGATGCCTATCCATATTTTTCTAGGCCTACCCACAAATATTATTCTGGCTACACCCCTGGTATATACTATATATAGTTACAGTTACATATACTATATAACTACATACATACATAGATCACCATATACATGTACTTATCATCTACAAATAACCACATACATTTAATCAGTCTGACCCAGAGGAGAAGCCTGGAAAAGGAGAAGTAGGTTAAGAGGGAGACTTACAATCTCTGGATGCGCGATACGATGGTGTTGAACGCAGCCTGGATGTCTGCTGTGGTGCAGGTGCAGACCACTGGGAGATGGTGGTTCTGAAGAACATCTGATAGATACTGAGAGAGGGGGGGAGGGGTAGTGAAGGAGTGAGATAGAGAAAGAAATAGAGAGAAACAGGGGACAGGGAGAGAGTGGGGGACACAGGGAGAGAGAGCAAGGCAAAGAGAGGGGAGAGAGGGGAAACAGAGGGAGAGAGGAACATGGAGAGAGAGGGAAACAGAGAGAGAGAGAGAGAGAGAGAGAGAGAGAGAGAGAGAGAGAGACAGTAGAGCAGGGCAGAGGTGTGTCTGTCCAGCGAGCCTCACCTGGCCCTGCCAGTCAGAGGTGTTGATGAGGATGATGCTGTCAGGGAGGTGGTCATCAGACACCAGGATGTGGTTCAGCTGGTCGTACACCGTCTTCCGGGGGATCTGAAACGAGGCAAGAGACAACCAGCAGGACTAACAACTCCACTGTACACTCCATTGTTCTGATGGTAAGTTTGAAACTTGACTGGCTTAGACTCGGAGACCTTCAAACCACTTTCCCTCCAGCCCTCATCCAGCTCATGTTGTCCTCTATGGCACTATGTATCTCCTAGTGTGTTTTGCACAATATGTTTGTCCTGTTGCACTTGTTTTGTTTTGTTGTTTGTACTTTGTGTAGACATATTTGTCTGGAATGCATGTTGTCTCATGTACGTTCATGTTGTTTCATGTTGCTCTATGGCCCTGGATGAACACTGTTTTATTTTCATTGTGTACTATAACATGTTCATGATTGGAAAAGACTAATGAAACACACTTGACTTGACCCAGCACTAGTTATTATCTGATTAATGCACCGTGCCAGTGTGTGCAATTGTATCCGCAGGTGGCAGTTCCATAGAAGCATGTTAGACAGCCCTGCCCATGCAGTACGAGTATGAAGAATCAGTCTGATTTAGACGGCAGATATCAGGTATGTCATTCGCTGCAGTTTCCCCCTCCTACCTGTAGGTGGCAGCGTGTGTCCAGGGACCGCTCGTTGTCCAGGCTGTTGGCCCTCTCGTTCTGCGGCCTGCTCGGCTGGCGCTCCTTCAGGGACGTGCTCCTCCCTCTTCTTCCTGCCAACTTAGGTTCCTGCCTGCAGAGAGAAGCACAGTAGTGATTTCCTGCAGTAATAACCAGTATGGCTAACCAGTAGTAGTAACACGTAGAGATAACCAGCTGTAATCACTTTAAGTAATATCCAAATAATATCCAGTAGTGATCATCTGTAGTGATGATGGGTAGTGATAACCATATTGAACATGCTAAGAGAGCATCACTCGCCTGTTGGAGGGAATGATGAGAGACTCGGTCTTGGTCATCTTCCCGCTGGGCGGGAGCCTCTCCAGGAAGGTGTCCATGTTGTCCATCTCCAGCTCAGTGGTGGGGGTCACCGCCTCTGGCAGCTCCTGGAAACATCCGGAACCCAGAGCAAAACACAGCGTTCGGAGGTCACAACAGGTGTTGAGACTGGATGAACCAACACTTACCTAAAAGGCCAAGATGGTGAGTACTTACAAAAGAGACATTGTCAGAGACGCTGTCCTGCTGGAATTTAGCACTGCCACTTTTGGTTTTGTCTGGGTCCATCTGAGGAGAAGAGGGTTGGGAGAGTGAGACCAAGCCACCAAGTGAGGTAGTGTAGTGTGTAGTGAGTAGTAAGTTTGGGGTAGTGAGGCAGTGTGGTGAGTAGTAAGTTTGGGGTAGTGAGGTAGTGTGGTGTGTAGTGAGTTTGGGGTAGTGAGGTAGTGTGGTGTGTAGTGAGTTTGGGGTAGTGAGGTAGTGTGGTGTGTAGTGAGTTTGGGGGAGTGAGGTAGTGTGGTGTGTAGTGAGTTTGGGGTAGTGAGGTAGTGTGGTGTGTAGTGAGTTTGGGGTAGTGAGGTAGTGTGGTGTGTAGTGAGTTTGGGGTAGTGAGGTAGTGTGGCTGTGGTCTCACTGGGCTGGGTGGCTCTCTGTGACTCCTGATGCTGTGGATGCTGCCTATCTCCGTCTGAGAACTGGACAGGGACAGACCCTCGAAATATGGCCTACGAAGGCACACAAAACAAACGCGCCCTGTAAATGTCTCATGAGCACCGGGTAAATATCACCCAAAAAACACAACTCAACACTCATCAAACAATACAACAATGATCCTAACACACCTACAGTAAGCACAATAAAAGTGTAAATCAATGGAGTGAGTTGCTCACTTCAGTTTGGGTTTGGGGGTGCTGAGAACACTGTCGTCGTCATCCATCTCCGGGCCGCTGTCGCTGGGGTTTTCAAACTCCAGACTCTCCAGGTCCTCCTCCACCTCAGGGGGCGGCTCTGCAGGGTCCTGCTCCGAATCCAACACCTCCACAACCACAACCAGACACCCACCAATGAGCAAGGTTGGAAAAAACTGCCTTTATTTATGATGTCACCTTTTGAGACCCAGAAAATAACGTTGGAAAAAAAAAAGTGTTGTATAACCCAAGCGTTTGGGTAAAGTAGAAGATTGATTTTTTTTTATTTTTTTTTACATTGTTTTCTTATCTGTCATCGTTATACAACCATAACCTAATTAACCAATCGAATCACACGGCCATTTCTGAGGTTGTTCACATTTCAGACATAATTAGAAAAACCCAGCATGGCCACTCAACTGGACAAAAGAAATACACACAAAGGGCATTATGGATGCAAAGTTAATTGGCTTAAAAACCAATTTCCACTACAGTGAACCTATAATGAATTTCTGGGTCTTGGGCGGTTACAACATCTACGTCTTATGTGATTCGAGACATACATCTACTTGTGAGGGAAGACAAAAGAGGCATTAGGTTTGGGACAGGGGGCAGGACAGAAGCACCCACCTCATCTGACACCCTAAAGCGCTTCAGAAGAGCAACGACGCGCTGCTTAAAGTTCTGCTGCTAAAAGAAGAGAATAAATAAACAGCCATAAGTCAGAACCACACATCACATATCTGTAAAAGATGACATGTTCATTTATCCAAAGAGACATGGGGGGGTGGGGGTTCAAACATGGGACTTCTTGATGTGCAGCCAAATGCTACACCACTGAGCTACACGACTGAGCTACACCCATCTCCAACATGAAGTCTCAGGAAAATAAGAAGCACAAAACACATTCCACATATATACATATATATATATACATACATATACATATATACATACATACATACATACATACATACATACATATATATATATATATATATATATATATATATATATATATATATATATATATATATATATATATATATATATATATATATATACATATATATATATATATATATATATATATATATATGCATTTATACAGTATGAGTAAACAGTATGTTCAGTTTTTTCAGATCAAAGAGGGCAAAGAAGCCAGAGCATTCTTAAGCCGTTATTGATCCACTCCACTACATCTTTCCGGAAAAATCGATCTCATGTTTATCGTGCATAATGTAATTCCCGGCACATTATTCTCCATGGCCGTACTGCGGGCCAAGGCCCTGGGCTGGGGAGGGAGGCTGGCGGAGAGGGCCCTGGGCTGGGGAGGGAGGCTGGTGGAGAGGGCCCTGGGCTGGGGAGGGAGGCTGGTGGAGAGGGCCCTGGGCTGGGGAGGGACGCTGGCGGAGAGGGCCCTGGGCTGGGGAGGGACGCTGGCGGAGAGGGCCCTGGGCTGGGGACAGATTGTGGATGCTCGGGGGCTCTGCTGCAGCTACCTACCCTGGTGATGGAGGCGGTCCTGACTATAGACCTCCTCTGCTTCTTTGGCTTCCTCACATCATACTCATCATCCTCCAGGTCCTGAGGACACGCACAGACAGACAGAGAGACAGAGAGAAAAATAGAGAGAAACAGAGAGAGAGAGAGACAGAGAGAGAGAGAGAGAGAGAGAGAGAGAGAGAGAGAGAAAGAGAGAGAGAGAGAGAGAGAGAGAGAGAGAGAGAGAGAGAGAGACATTTCAGGGAGGCATTTCATTGTTAGACAGGATCAACATCGAGCTAGGCAGGATAGCTTTGGTATCAACATGTAGCTAGGCAGGACACCAGTCTCAGACTCACCTGGCCCTGCACAGCATCATCGCTGGCCTCCTGCTCGGACGAGAAACTCTCGTACTCCTCCTCCGAGTAGTTATCTGAAACACACAGGTTGACCTACTTACTGGCAGAAGTGGAGGCGCCGTCATACATATTTCATCTGAGCTTTTATTTTCCCTCCAGGCCCCACCGTGGAGCCAGGCTGGTGTTCAGAGGACCACTGCAGGGCGCGATCTGTGTTCTCCTGGAGGCGAACACATTAGCCAGGCGTGGCTGCTCTGCCTGGTGTGTCAGACTAGGTGATTATGATGGTCTCACGCCTTGATGTCATCGACTGCATCTGAACCATACTGTGTTGGAGCTGGACTGGACCACACTTGTACTGGACTGGACTACAGTTAGAGCTGGACTGGACTAAAGTTCAAACTGGACTGGATTAGGGTTAGAGCTGCAGTGATCTAGAGTGCCAAAACCATACTGGACTGGACTAGAGCGGTAATGAACTAGACTAGACTAGAGTCAGAGCTGGACTTTAATAGACTGGAGTAGGGTTGGTTGTTAGAGTTGAGATGTTCTGTACTGTACTGTGTTCAGCAGCTCACCAGAACATTTGATCTTCTGTCCCTGCAGCGCAGCCTCCTCGTGGTCGATGGGCTGGCTGGACAGGGAGGAGATCCAGATCTCCGCCACCTTCCCCAGCATCTCCTTCTGGTGGCTGCACAGAGCCAGCACCTGGCCTCCCTCAGGTGGATGCTGCATCACCTGGGGGGGGGAGGGGTGGAGAGAGTGTTTAGGTGTGAGATGGAGAGAAACAGAGACACAGAGAGAGAGAGATAGGGAGACAGAGACAGAAACAGAGAGAGAGAGAGAGAGAGAGAGAGAGAGAGAGAGAGAGAGAGAGAGAGAGAGAGAGACAGAAACAGAGAGAGAGAGAGAGAGAGAGAGAGAGAGAGAGAGAGAGAGAGAGAGAGAGAGAGAGAGAGAGAGAGAGAGAGAGAGAGAGAGAGAGAGAGAGTGAGTGAGTGAGTGAGTGCGTGCGTGAGTGAGTGCGTGCGTGCGTGAGTGAGTGTGTGTGTGTGTGAAGGAGTGGTAGATGAAGAAAAAGTGTGTATTTGTGTGGGAGAGGGAGTGAGATTGGGGTGTGGAATGAAGAGGGGATGGAGAGATCAAGACAGGACAGGGAGACGAAAGAGAAAAGAAAGGGAGAGGGAGCTCTCATCCAAGCAAAAATCTAATTATCATCTTGTCTGTGTTTGTGGCTGGTCCCAGCGGTCAGTTCTCACTGTACACCCTCACAACAAGTCAGAAATTCCCAGCTTTCCATTTCTGTTGGTGTGTTTTAATTCTGTGTATGATCGCTCTGCGATCCTGTGAGTGGCCAAGAGTGAGGGTGGCGGAGGGAATGGGAAGGTGAGAGGAAAGAGGAGGGAGCAGAGGGAGGATGAGGTAGTGGGAGTGGGAGAGGGTGAGGGAGAGAGAGATATGGAGAGGGAGGTGAGGTGAGTGAGGTGAGGTGAGTGAGGTGAGGCTTGGGGAGGGAGGGAGGGAGGGAGGGTGAGAGGGAGGGTGAGAGGGAGGGTGAGAGGGAGGGTGAGAGGGAGGGAGGGAGGGAGGGAGGGAGGGAGGGAGGGAGGGAGGGAGGGAGGGAGGGAGGGAGGGAGGGAGGGAGGGAGGGAGGGAGGGAGGGAGGGAGGGATATTGAAATAGAGGGAAATGGAGAGAGAGGTAGAGGGAGAAGAAGGAGAGGGAGAAGCAGAGGGAGAGGGAGTCCAGCATGCTGCCAGGTACTAAAACTCCAGAGGTTCTTCCCTCAGGCTCTGAGGAGGACTTAGTGCATCTGGAAGGCCCACAGGAGGCCATCATAGTAGACTGAATACGTCAGCATGGTGTTCAGACAGACAGAATGAGACTGCCAGCCAGACACCAACCCCAGTGACCGGAGGGGCGGGGCGGGGGGAGGGGGGGGATGGGGGCGGGGACAAGAGTAGAGACATACCAGTTCTCTCTCCTGTTCCTCCATTGTACTGTCAAGGTTACTGCACTCCTGCCTGGAACAGCCAGTTCCATTAAAGCATGTCAATATTAAAGCCTGTCTCCTTGATCTTGACTCTACGGATGGGGGGCCGGGGACAGCGGAGGTGAGGGGGGAGGGGGGGTGGAAGATGAGTGGAGAAGGGTACCCTCTTTTGTAGACGTCAGAGCTGTATTCTTTAATCAAGCCCTACAGTACGTACATAATTTATGTAACCTCTCTGTGTCTTTGTGTGTGTGTGTGAGTGTGTGTGTGCGCCCATGTGTTTGCCTCCGTGTGTCTGTGTGCGTCTGTGTGTGAGTGTGTGTGTGTGTGTGTGTGCGTGCGTGTAAAACTGTCCAGTCTCAGCCTGTCACCAGTGTTCTGAATGTGACACCGGGATGCCCTCAGCACCAGTACCTCTGCCATGTCTATGGAGCCTGCAGCCAGCGTCTTGTAGCCCAGGATGGTGCGGTTCTTATACCTCTTCCTCCTCTGCAGCAGGATCTGGAGCTTGTTTCCCTCTCGCTTCAGGAAATGAGGGTACTGCGGGAGAGAGACAGTGTAGGAGAATCACTTATCAGGGAGAACAGCTAAGTTGAACAGGATCACAGGAGAGGAGGGAGCTAGTTAACCTATCAGCACAGTTCTGAAATATCCTATGGTCATCCCAGTGCAACCCTATTTAGGCACAGCCTCTTCTGATTTGTCAACAACCGTTGCAGAATGGTATCGATGTTTGGCCATTTTCCATGCTACTTCACTGCTGAAGGAAGGTAATGAAATATAGTCAAATACATAACACGTTTATATCATTTAGCAGACGTGATTGTTGTTGAGGCGTTTTCCCTGCTCACTGCTGGAGCAGGGTAATGAATATAGTCAGTGACTTATACTAGACGTGACTTCACGAGACGTGATGAAATATTTGATGTCATACTGCTGAAATTATGGCGATGGGTTACAATTATGGAACTGATTCTGATTGAAAATGAATGTCTCAGTTATTCCTTATATTATACTCTAAATTGTATTATTGGAAATTTGATGCTAAACTGTGACTGTGATTATGAACCATAGAAGAGTGGGACATTGGTTTTCAAGGAGGATGGGGAAATACCAGTCCAAGGAATGCAGAGGCCTAGCCGTAAATTAGGACGTACATTTATGGCCCAACTTCTGGAGCTCTTACAAGCCAAGTCTGAGGCTGTCAGACCCTGGTCAGCTCTTGGCCTGTGTTGAAGGGTTTTCTATGTTTATAAAAGCCGGAGCATCCCATACCCATTAGAAGAAAATCGTTGTGTGTACACCCAACGGGGGCCTGGACAGATTTATACAAGTACAGAGATGCCAACGTGGTACAGCTTCTGTAATCAGAAACCCTAGTACAAGAGGCAATTGGGTGACAAAGTGTAGAAATTGTCACCAACAGAAAAGCACCAATAGCAAAAATGACACAAATGATGGGGAAAAAATATATAAGGGATTGTCTGGAGAGAAACGGGTAGTCTGCTCTTGGGAGCACACTCACTTCGTTTGGATACTTTTGTCACCTGTGTCCGAATAAACCTAAACATTATTTCACTATACAAGGGAACTGACAGAATTATTTACGACAGACGCTAGACTATTGCGTCATTTGAAGCCGCTCTGTTAGCTAAGTTCATATCACAGATAATGTGATTGTACGGGTTATTGAGTTCACCATGTTAAACATCCCAACATGTTCAACCCTTGCCCTGTACTCTGTCCTACCTGCAGAGAGAAGGTGAGAGCCAGGTCTGTCTCCACCAGTCCAGCAGGGGGCAGCACTATCTCATGAGACCTCAGGATCCGCTTGGAACCCTGGGGGAAGTCCACGGGAGAGGGAGAGAGAGGGGTAGGGGGGAGAGAGAGAGAGAGAGATAGAGAGAGAGAGAGAGAGAGAGAGAGAGAGAGAGAGAGAGAGAGAGAGAGAGAGAGAGAGAGAGAGAGAGAGAGAGAGAGAGAGAGAGAGAGAGAGAGAGAGAGAGAGAGAGAGAGAGAGAGAGAGAGAGAGAGAGAGAGAGAGAGAGAGAGAGAGAGAGAGAGAGAGAGAGAGAGAGAGAGAAAGATGTAAGAAGTTGGATAAAGAGATGGAGAGAGAGAGTATGCCATGCTGATAACTCCCATACTATGCATTGCCTCCATGTTCTACAATCCCGCTTGCAGCTTGCTGTGCAGGACGTAAAGGGGAAGGAAGGTTGAGAGGATGAAACATCTGTCAGCTTTAATCTAAATCTGTCAACTTAAGAGGAATTCGTCTGGGAGATGTAGCTATGAGTGTGGGATGTGATCCAAGTAGCCCAGAAGTAGGAGTTGTGTTTGTAGACTGTACACGCTTGCTGTGCTTCTGTGTGCAGCCTCGGCCTGCAGGTTTGGGCATGCTAGCTTGGGCATGCTAGCTTGGGCATGCTAGCTTGGGCATGCTAGCAGTAGGTGTGTGGTTGTACCTGGATTTTCACCGCAAGGACCACAGAGATCAGCTCCTTATCCAGCTCTCTCAACACCACCAGCTTCTTCAGAGTGAGACTGCACAGCCTGGGGGGAGAAGAGGGGGAGCGTTACCCAACTTAGCTTGGGGGAGTGAAGGGGTTAGGGAGGGGGAGGAGAGGAGAGGGTTAACCAACAAGTCAAACCATGTCTCTTCATACCGTAAACTGGTGGTTTACCTGCAAACATAAACATTTACCTAACCTCACATTAGCCTAACCTTACACCAACCTAGCCTCACATTAATCTAGCCTTATATTAACTTAACCTCACATTAACCTAGCCATCCATCAGTCTAGCCTCACATTAGCCTCATATTGACCTATCCTCATATTACCCTAACCTCACGTTAGCTTCACATCAGCCTCATATTTACCTAGCCTCACAGTATCCTCACATTAGCCCAGCCTCATATTAGCCGAGCCTCATCTTAACCTCACATTAGCCTCACCTTTGCCTCACATTAATCTTGTCTCAAAGAGGGCAGATGTTGTGACATGGAGAAGACTGATGATGAAGAATCATTGACTGAGGATGACTTTCCTCCGTGTTCCTCAGACACCAGCATGTTCACCGTTACCATGACGCCACGCAGCTTACATTTACATGACATTTAGTCATTTAGCAGACGCTCTTATCCAGAGCGACTTACAAGTAAGTGCAGGGACATTCTCCCCGAAGCAAGTAGGGTGCAGTGCCTTGCCCAAGGACACAACGTCATTTGGCACGCCCAGGAATCAAACCAACAACCTTCTGATTAATAGCCCGACTCCCTAACCGCTTAGCCATCTGACCCCCCAGCTTCACAGACCTCAGAACCTCAGACTGAAGATTCAAACTCATATCGCTTCACAAACTCACGGGGTAACAAGTAAAAAGTATTCTGAGAACTCAGAGGAGGTGTAGAACAGAGGGTAGAGGGAGGGACAGAGAGAGAGAGGGGGGGGGGGAAGAGTGGATAAAGATAGGACTGGTCTTAGTGTGGCTGCAGCTCCAGTTGGCAGGGGACCAACTTCTCATGAGGCTCCCATCACTGTGTGAGTCCTGGGGGGGCTCAGGGTGGCGGGCCTCAGGGTAAGGGGAGCTCAGGCTTTGTTTAGGCGGCCATTGTTACGTCCGGCGGTGGTGTTAACACGCCTGTCACGATTTTTTGTGTCACTTTTCAATGAGCTGTTCCTTTAAAAGTATTTTCAAGAAGTCTACTAGCCAACATCCCCCCTCCCCTCTCAGAACCCCATGGTGGTCTGGGATTGTGACATCACGGCAGCTATTCCAATCGTCCCATGGGACTGATTTCACAGCAGCATGCTCGTTGACTGGCACATGTGGCGTTGGTTTGTGTGGATGAACTGGGTTGTGGATGGAACAGAGCGACAATCTGTAGGGACCTTGGGTGGAGGGGAAGGGGGTATAGGGAGGGGGAAAAGGGGGAGGCAGGGAGGAGGAGGGGAGGCAGGGAGGAGGAGGGGAGGCAGGGAGGAGGAGGGGGGGCAGGGAGGAGGAGGGGAGGCAGGCAAGAGGAGGGGGGGGCAGGGAGGAGGAGGGGAGGCAGGGAGGAGGAGGGGAGGCAGGGAGGAGGAAAGGAGGCAGGGAGGAGGAGGAGGGGAGGCAGGGAGGAGGAGGGGAGGCAGGCAGGCAGGAGGAGGGGAGGCAGGGAGGAGGGGAGGCAGGGAGGAGGAGTGGAGGCAGGGAGGAGGAGGGGAGGCAGGCAGGAGGAGGGGAGGGGGGTTCAGGTTCTGCTGGCGTCCTGCAGGGAAGGATGTACAGTACACGCAGAGGCTGACCTTGGAAAATCCAGCGAAGTCAACTATTTTGACAACAGGAAAGGAGAGATTCAAGGTAGAGTCCAGAGAGAGAGAGAGAGAGAGAGAGAGAGGGAGAGAGAGAGAGAGAGAGAGTGACAGAGAGAGTGACAGAGAGAGAGAGAGAGAGAGACAGAGACAGAGACAGAGATCGATAGATGGAGGAAGAGGGAAAAAGAGAGATACAGGGTGAGAGAGAGAGATAGTGAGAGGAAGAAAAGGAGAGAAAAGGGATAGCGAGTTAGAGAGAAAGAAAGGGAAACAGAGTGAGAGAGAGTTAGAGAGATAAGGAGCGAGATAATAGCCCTTCAGACTGTTTGAAGCCACAATGTCTACTGAGGGACATAAACAATGCAACGACTGCAAACCAGAAGTCTAGCATCCAACTGGGGCAGGACAAAAGATCTTGGGAGAGAGGTATGAGAGGGGAGAAGGATGAGAGGGGGAGAGAGGGGACAGAGGAATGAGATGGGGAGAGAGGGGGACAAGATGGGGGGAGAAAGGGGGAGAGAGGGATGACAATGGCAGGTCTGCAGGAGAGGGAGGCTGAATGAGGGTCTTTCTCCTGGGCACGGTTTAGCCTCACATTCAGACACAATAGAAACATCCCAGAGAGAGATCACATTGTCCTGTACCCTGGACTCAACACACACACACAATCCTGGTCTCACCCACACACACACACACATAAGCACGCACACACTACCCGAGCCATACACACACACAATCACACACTGCTTCTCACACAATTTGTCTACAGTCCACCCAGCCTGCATGGTGTCAAGCCCTACACTACAACCTCATCCACGCTGTGGAAGGGAGCCTGCTCTGAGGGCCCTGCTGTAGGACCAGTGAGAGAGCGGCCCTCCACACCAGTATTACTCACCCCCCCAGTTCCACATGGGAGAACTGTCTGACAACGTTCCGGCCTCTCCTCAGAGGCGAAACACTCGAGACACACTGAACTCATAATTGAACTATTTCATAAGAGGATCTGTGTTGTTGACTCATTTCTGCTCGCGTGCCTTCCTCCTCCCTCCCACTGACCAGGGCAGGCTGTCACAGCGTCTCTCCCTCGCTGTCCTCCAATCCTAACCCTTCCTCTTCTCGACCACAGTCTTTCTCTCCCTGCTGTCCAAACCCCACAGAGGCAGAGAGGCCGCTGGACTCAGGGGAAACAATGTCCCACGGGACACAATGGACAGCGAAGCCTCCTATCTCTCTGTTCTCTCTTTGATACAAAGAATGGTTATGGCTGGAACAATGGAGGGCCTGAGGTTCTCTCTACAGCTGTGTTCTTGAACAACTTGAGGCCACGCTTCGCAGCCAAGAAAAATTCCACTTGTGTGCATTCGCCAACACACACACATTTACACGAGCGCACCCAATTTGCGCGCACACACACAGACCCATAAACAAAGGCACATGCCACACACACAGAAACACAATCTTACATATGCAAATACAGACAGTCACATTAACACACACACATGGGCGTGTGGGTGCAAGCATATATATGTGTGTGTACATGCTTTTTTTGCGTGTGTGTGTGTATTTGTGCATGTGTGCATGTCTTTGTGCATGTGTGTTTGTGTTTGTGCATGTGTGGTGTCTTTGTGCATGTGTGTGTGTGTTTGTGCATGTGTGGTGTCTTTGTGCATGTGTGGTGTCTTTGTGCATGTGTGCATGTCTTTGTGCATGTGTGTGTGTGTGTGTTTGTGCATGCGTGCATGTCTTTGTGCGTGTGTGTGCATGCATGAGTGCATGGGTGTGAGTGTGTGTGCAAATGCAGCCTGCAGGGTGGCCTGAATCTGGCCCAGCAAACAGATGCTCTGCCTGGGACACAGGGCTGGCTGGCTGGCAGGCTGGCTGGATAAGTAACTGGGTGACTAGGTGGCTGAATGACTGGTTGGCTGGTTGACTAAGTGGCTAGGTGGCTGGGTCACTGGGTGGCTGGTTGATTAGGTGGCTAGGTGACTAGGTGGCTGGTTGATTACATTCTATTCGACTACTGTAATATTTGTATTTTATATTGTATTGTATATTGTAAATTTGCAACTTATATTTTATTTTATGGCAACTTAAATTGTATTTGATTGTATATTTTATTTTAATTTTTTTCCAATTAGTATTGCTAGTTTATGTATCCTTAGTATAGTTAGACCACATATTTATTTAAGTACATATAGGACTCCTATATGTTTATTGTATGCATCTTCCTGCCAAAGCAAATTCCTTGTCTGTGCAAACTTTCATGGCAAGTCAATCCCTTTCTGATACTGATTCTGACTAGGTGGCTGGTTGACTAGGTGGCTGGTTGACTAGGTGGCTGGTTGACTAGGTGGCTGGTTGACTAGGTGGCTGGTTGACTAGGTGGCTGGTTGACTAGGTGGCTGGTTGACGAGGTGGCTGGTTGACGAGGTGGCTGGTTGACTAGGTGGCTGGTTGACTAGGTGGCTGGTTGACTTGGTGGCTGGTTGACGAGGTGGCTGGTTGACTAGGTGGCTGGTTGACTAGGTGGATGGTTGACTTGGTGGCTGGGTGGCTGGTTGACTAGGTGGCTGGTTGACTAGGTGGCTTGTTGACTTGGTGGCTGGTTGACTAGGTGGCTGGTTGACTAGGTGGCTGGTTGACTTGGTGGCTGGTTGACTAGGTGGCTGGTTGACTTGGTGGCTGGTTGACTAGGTGGCTGGTTGACTTGGTGGCTGGTTGACTAGGTGGCTGGGTGGCTGGTTGACTAGGTGGCTGGGTGGCTGGTTGACTAGGTGGCTGGTTGACTAGGTGGCTGGTTGACTAGGTGGCTGGTTGACTAGGTGGCTGGTTGACTTGGTGGCTGGTTGACTAGGTGGCTGGTTGACTAGGTGGCTGGTTGACTAGATAACTGCTAGAGCCAGCCTGCAGGCACAGAGCAGTGGCTGGATGAAGGGAGGCAAAGAGGAAGGAAGTGAGGAAGGGGGAGCAGGGTAGAAGGAAAAGACAGAAGTAGAGAGAGGAAGAGAGGAAGAGAGAGTAAAAGACAGAGATAGAAGGAGAGAGGGAAGAATGAGTAGAGAGTGTGAGATATACAGAGAGGGGTGAAGGAGAGAGAAAGAGGAAGTGGGCGAAAGAGGGGTAGAGAGAAGATGAAAGAGAAGATGAGAGAGAGAGAGAGAGAGAGAGAGAGAGAGAGAGAGAGAGCTGCATTCCATCCAGAGGTTCAGTTTCATCAGTGGGATTTGCTGTTTCCGATAATAGTGGGCCAGGACACCTGACACTGCACCACGTCCTTAATGACATTACCATCCCATCTCTCATCCCCTACTATCCTCTACTCCACTCCACCACTCCTCCCCTCATCCACTCTCATCCTCCACTCCTCCTCCTCTCCTCCTCCCATCCCAACTCCTCCTCTCCCCCTCATCTCGTCCTCTACTTTCATCTTCTCTCTGCTCGTCCACCCTTCCCCTTCCACATCAAGCACCTGCCTCGTCAAGCACACACTCTGGTAATGGAACTCACTGTGGCCTCCTAGAACTGAGCTTGCTTCACACCTGAAGCTCTGCACGTGAAGAACCATCCGCTGTTAACTGGAGGTTATCGGTTTCACTCCGTCATGACAAATCCCCTCCGTCAGACACAGTTAGGAGGGGAATTCCGGCGGGTGCGTTTGGTATGAATGCATCTGTCATTCTGCTCAGAGAGAGCAGAACAAACTACATGTCTAACTAGAAACAAATGTTTCTAGTTAGACATGTAGATTACACGCTACTAGTTAAGACTGTAGATCGCATGGTACTAGATACAATTTCAGAGTACATGTTAGATCTGTAGATGACATGTTACTAGTTAAACTGTAGATGACATGTTAGTTGCTGGACTTGAAGCTGACATGTTACTAGTTTAGCCTGTAGTACTAATGTGGATGTACAGAAGCTGACCCCCATCAGCTGCATTCTGGGTAGAAATGTGAGGGGTGAGGGACTGAGCTCCCTCTGTTTCTCCCTCTCCCCCACTGCTGCTCTCTGTTGCACGTCTGTATTGGCAGAGACCTGAATGATCCAACCCCTTTGTGAATGGTCACTCAGACATGCGTCTGGGACAGTCGTTCATTTTCACAAAAGGGACTGTAAAGTTGGAGGACAATCACACCTTCTAGCACGAACCACTGGTTTCAACAGTTGAAGAGGAAGGTGAACTGAGGATGAAAAAATTGTGTTTGTGTAAATATACTGTAGTTCTAAATAGCGTTCCGTGTGGCAACATGTATATTTACAGGGTGTACAGAGTTTGTGCATGCAGTAGTCCGACATGTGTTTACATATTCCCTTGTATTTCAAAGGTGTCACATCTGCAGCCGTTGAGTAAAATGGCGATGGTCCAATTTGAGTGTCTTTCTTTCATATCACCAGTGTCCCTATTTTAGTATGCAGGTTGGGTGTATATATGGCAAAGCTATACCAATCACTTCGAGTTTTGGTTACTCTACGAGCTCTGGTTTCCTTGTGATTCCTTTCTTTAACAATTGCTCTGAAGGTATATTTGTATTGATTTGTTTCATCATTATTGTATTGATTATCTTCCTATTTCGTTAATAAACTCATTTTGCATTAAAAGTCCCTTTATTGTTCTTGTAAGTATTTTTCACACTAAGGCGGTGACAACCTTGAGCTGGTTGGTTTGATATGGCTACTGTATTACCGTCTATAGACAATCCAAGTAGGTTTTAACTTAAGGCCTCTGAGTCCCTTACAGTAGGACTGTCCATGTTCTGAAGTAATACCATACCCT
>NC_140363.1:4475000-4740000 GCF_054491055.1 Hypomesus nipponensis | reverse complement strand
CAACAGCCTCTCTAGGGAGGGGAGAGATAGAGAGACTACCGCTACAACAGCCTCTCTCTAGAGAGGGGAGAGATAAAGAGACTACAGCTACAACAGCCTCTCTCTAGAGAGGGGAGAGATAAAGAGACTACAGCTACAACAGCCTCTCTCTAGAGAGGAGAGACAGACAAACTCAAGCTACAGCAGCCTCTCTCGGACTCTACAGACACTGCCTGGAATGGGACTCTGTCCATCTGTCGGAGGAACAGCCTATGTCCTGATCAAAGTCCTCCGTTTCGCACACGGATGAGTCCTCCGTTTCACAGATGGATGAGCTCTCCTACTGTAGCCCCTCTGTCAACACTCAGCCGGGCGTTCTCTCCTGGCCGGACACGCTCTCTTGGGCACACACACACGACAAGCTTCTGGAAAAACAGCATCCGAGAGCGCAGCAGGCGAGGACTCTTTTACCACCTCTCCACGGGGCAGGTGGGGCCCCCGCGGATGGCCGGACAGGGAAGGGCAGGGCTGGAGGGTGAAACAGCAGAGTGGAGGGAAGGGGGAACATGCTCCTCCTAGCCTCAAATACCATCTCTTTGAATCCCTAATAATTACGGTCTATTAAAAATGCAAGGCTGAAGGTTCTGTGTGCTCCGGGTAACAGTGACCTAGAAATAATGAAAGCGTCTGTGATCGCTGGGATTTCTTCCTCAGGGATGGAAGAGTGAGAGTGTGTGTGAGCGTGTGTGCGTGTGTGTGAGAGAGAGAGAGAGTGAGTGAGGGAGGAGAAGGATGGGGAGTATTGAGTGAAGGTGGAGAGGGATGGAGGGGGTGTTATTCACATGTAGGGAGTTCCATCCCCATTTGAACGTGCAGTAGGCAGAGCAGTGACAGGGTTCTGTGAGATGAGGAGAGCACACTTCCAGCCATCCTTCAGCCTGGAAGAAGTGAGGGAATTTAAACCCTGGGGGTCACAGCAGAAACAAGAGACAGAGAGAGAGACAGAGAGAGAGAGAAAAAGAGCAAGAGACAGAGAGAGAGACAGAGAGAGAGACAGAGAGAGAGACAGAGAGAGAGACAGAGAGAGAGACAGAGAGAGAGAAAGAGCGAGAGACAGAAAGAGATAGAGAGAGAGAGAGACAGAGAGAGAGACAGAGAGAGAGACAGAGCGAGAGACAGAAAGAGATAGAGAGAGAGACAGAGAGAGAGACAGAAAGAGAGACAGAGCGAAAGACAAAGCGAGAGACAGAGAGAGAACTTGATGCAGAACTCTGCCGCACACGCCATGCCGCTCTATTGTGCTCTACCAAAACGTATGGCATGGCATTATAACAGTAGTGACATGGTCTGGCTGTGGCTCAGGGGTTAGAGAGGGTCGTCTGTTCATCGCAAGGTTGGCGGTTCGATCCCCGACTCCCAGGCCATGTGCCGAAGTATCCTTGAGCAAGACTCTGAACCCCAGGTTGCTCCCGATGGGCAGAGCGGCCCCTGGCACGGCAGCTCCGCCGCCGTCGGTATGTGCGAGTGTGAGTATGAATGGGTGAATGAGAGGCAACTTGTGAAGCACTTCGAAGGCCGCTAAGGTGGACAACGCGCTATATAAAGGCAGTCCATTTACCATTTACAAGGGAAGTCATTTGCATATCCTTCTGATGATGGAGGCAAGACGGAGACGTCACGGGCCTTTTGGAAAACAAACAAGTAAAATAAGCAGAGAGATATCCTTCAACTGAACTGTATCTTTCTGTCAATACGGGTGAGTGAGCTGGTGTTCTGGCAGTCTAGACTGAGCATGTAGGGTGAGAAGCACTCGGTCACCAACTGTACAACTTAGACAGAGCGCTGGGTGGATGGGCGGGGCTAAGAAGACACACCAAGCATGGTGCACTTGATCTAGCTATTGTCTACGCTCTGGACAGTCTCCTGGAAGCTGGACAGAGTGAGTTTTAAGTAAAACTGGCCTCAGAGCGGACAGTTACACTGTATCAATACATTTGATCGTCTTTTCCCTCGTTACAACGCCATCCAATACAATACATCCATCAGACTCCTTTTTGGACAATATAATTTCTCACAAATCTCAGATTCTAAATACTTACTTGCTTGTGAAGCCATTATAATGGATGCGTTGTCACACCCTTAACATAAGTAGGAACTCCAGAGGACAACCATTTTAGCACGTAAAAAAAAAGGCACATCCTAAAATCTTCCTAAATGACTCGTTCATGGGTAAATAGTGGGCCTGGATTGCCTCTCAGCAGTACCTAAATCTTTTAATACGCCCAGTCAGCTAAAACAGATATGGATTAAATTCAAACTCCAGTATGGAAGCCCTACGGACAATCTCTGCCTGCCACAGAATGATTTGATTACATAAACCGAGCGATCCAGGCATCATACAAAATGAACTGAAGACATTGTTGAAACCTAACCTCTAAGATCTCTTTCACATCCTATTCAAGACAAATTCTTTGTGTCTCCTCAACTGTTTCAGTTTATAAACAACTACCGCTGGTGTTGGTATCCAGGTAGATAAGATAGGATGTGACTGTTGGCCAGGTCTGTGATCTCTGGCTGACCAATCAGGATCTGCTTACAGCCAAGGTTTATCTCCCACTGCACACATCAGTCGCCAGTAACTTGAGATGGCAAATGTGTATGTGTGTTTAAGCGGAGTCTTTGTTCCAGAGATGGAATGGTGTAGGAGACTTTGTGGAATCAGTGTTTAAGAAATGGCAGGGTGTGTGTTGAATCGATGTTTATCAGACTGCAGGGTGTGTGTGTGCATGGGGTGGGTTTCTGTCTGCTGAATCATCGGTTATAAAGTATAGTATGTGTGTGTGTGTGTGTGTGTGTTTGTAATCAGTGTTTATCCATCCATCTGTCCAGGTGACCCTTCTGGGAGGGTTGGTATGGAAACAGCCTGAGTCATAACATGGCTCAGGACAAGAGTCCAAGCATCGCGCTGTGCAGCTTTGCTAATTAATACAATATGTTACTGTTAAACCCATTGCGTTTTTTCTCCTACCAGACGTTTTCTTGACTGACCTACATTTTTTCCTCTCTCATAAAGGGTTGGTGCAGACAGTCTGAGACTGGACTATCGTATCCATTCACCTCTCAAAACACAAATGTACCCTTTCCGTCATAAGACATAACATGGCCTGAACAAAGGGGGATCCAGACAATTTATATGATTTCTGTAAGACTGGTCTTTATTTTACAATAGTGAGAATAACTTCAGTCTAGGTTTAGGATTATCTAGGTGCAGGTCTAGAACCAAACCATGGACCAGAAAGTTATCATGACTTGTTAAATGGTCTGAGACTAACAAAAAACATTCCAGTCATCTCTGAAATACTCAAATGTGTGTCAGAGACCTCCACTCAGCCTTATCACAACCCCTACACAGCCAGGAATGACCTCCTACTGACGGACTGGTCTGCAGGACCAGCCTGGCCCAGTCTGCCCACGCCTGGCCAGGGGTGCGCAGAGTTCAGCCTCCCAGCGATACTGTTATGGAGGGGAACTAAGATAGTTTATGTCTCACTAACATTTCCACACATGTTAATGTTTAGACACAGAAAGAAACCATCACAGAGCTGGATGTTTTCACTGGACGACAAGACTGCATTAGGAAACAGCGCAAAAACACAGAGAGGAAAATGACAGAGTGGAAGATGTAGATAGCGTCCAAACAAAGAATGGGGACCGAACATCTGTTTGCTTGGATTTCCACTCCACACACGAAGGGTACACCTCTCAAAAACTAATCTCACCTCATTCTACTGTTTCCGGCCGTTAACCTAATTTCCAGCATTACCCAAAAAGTCCTGGAGGCTTTTATAAAGTAGAAACAGGCTTGCTTCCCAATGTGCTTAATCACACAGCTCTTTCATTCATTTCAACCACATTTGGGAACATGGTCACCCCCCTGCACTGCAATCATACAGAACACATTTACAGTAGCCTTTTTTGCGATTTTGAGGTTTTGTGATAATATAGAATTTGTTCAGGGAAGAAAATGTCTGCATTTTGCGATCGAAATGTAGAAAAGATGTTGTCCAACCCCCCCAGTTAGTGATAACTCACAGACACATTCAGCATGTGGCTGTTACAAATACACTGGCGTTGTGTTTTCAACTGCATGGCAGCCAGTCAAACCTGTCCAATCTAATCTTTGAAACCCTGTTAGTCACACAACTGTTGATGATTAGGCACAGAAAATAACAGCTTCCTCTTTCTCTTGACTTCATTTTATCTTGAATTGCTTGTGGCCCTGGCAGGACTAATCCTTCAGTGTTGACCTGATGAAGTTCCATAATTGCTTCAGGTTGAACAAGCACCCCTCGCCACATGATGCCATTAGTTGAAATGACTGTAAGTACAGTGGGTTCAAAGGGCTACATGGAACCTGGAAGGCAGTAAACTGCGGAAGAAAGGCTGGCAGAGTGTCTTCGCCTGGGTTCTCCCCTCCATGTCACCCAGCAGGAGACGCCGGGCCCAGCCCTGCTGAGCCTAGCCTGCTGTTGCTGTCCAGACTCGTGTTTCAGCAGTGCAGCGTTGAGTACTGCATCCACTGTTTGCTTTACGGCCGTGACTTTTGACAGGCCTTGTATGGGTCTAGCTGGGCCCATGCCAGAAGACAAACACAACTTGTAATCTATTACTGAGAATAGAGTTTACTCACAAAAGGGAGGGGGTATCTTCTCTCAGAAGCCATGAGGAGTATAAGGCTATACTGTGGAACCAACAAGTCCAGCAGGGGGTAATTAGAACGATAGGAGTGGTGATAAACGTGAAGAACCAGGTGTGTGTGTGTGTGGGGGGGGGGTGGTTGTGCATGGGAAAGTCAACCGACGGCACAATTGATCTGCCTGCAGTGTCACAAAGCCCTCCAAGAGAGAGAGAGAGAGAGAGAGAGAGAGAGAGAGAGAGAGAGAGAGAGAGAGAGAGAGAGAGAGAGAGAGAGAGAGAGAGAGAGAGAGAGAGAGAGAGAGAGAGAGAGAGAGAGAGAGAGAGAGAGGTGTCTGGCAGGCTGCTGCCCTTAGCCCACCCTGCCCTGCCTGTCCTCCTGGAAACGCTGTCTCAGCTGGGGGGGGGGGGGGGGGGGGAGTGGGGACGGTGCTGGAAAGCTTATCTCCAGTAAAGGCACACTCGTAATTCACAGACAATAGCACCACAGCAGTGCTGAAAAAAAAGGTGCCAGTTTACTTAACGCAATGACAAGGTTCCCTGATGGAACACGTCTTCAGAGCCCGAGCAGGGCCACGGGGCCTCCAGCAGGGACGGCCAACCACACCAAAGAACCCCTGGAACAATGCGAGTCGTTCTCTGCCACCTCGTTGGGCCTACTCTGCATTCCAGCAGTGCCAGCCTCCCAGGCAGACAGGGACAAAGCCCTGGCTGTTCCTCCGAGTCTCGGAGAGACGTCTCAGCGGCCCGGCCTGCAGAGCGCCCCAATATGACGGCCTGCTGGGCCCGGCTGCCTCCGCAGCGCCGAGCCGAGCCCTGCTCTGTCCCCAGGGCCGGCACGTCTCTGACAGCCCTCATGCCTGTGTGTCCTGACACTGGCCCACAGACACCCAGCAGATGCCCACTTCACAAATACCAAGGAGAGAGAGGCAGAGAGAGAGAGAGAGAGAGAGAGGCAGAGAGAGAGAGAGAGAGAGAGAGAGAGAGAGAGAGAGAGAGAGGCAGAGAGAGAGAGAGAGAGAGAGAGAGAGAGAGAGAGAGAGAGAGAGAGAGAGAGAGAGAGAGAGAGAGGCAGAGAGAGAGAGAAGCAGAGAAAGAGGCAGAGAAAGAGGCAGTGAAAGAGAGAGAAGCAGAGAGAGAGAGGCAGAGAAAGAGGCAGAAAAAGAGGCAGAGAGGCAGAGAGGCAGCGAGAGAGAGGCAGAGAAGCAGAGAGAGAGAGGCAGAGAGAGAGAGAAAGAGGCAAACCAAGCATGCAGGGCGCTTTACTACAGCCACACAGACATCAATCACTTTTCATAATGGCATCTGGTCTTCAAAGCTGGCGGGCAGCAAAATCACTTGTTTCTCTTCCAGAAGGGTTGCTGGCTTGTCTAGAAGAAGGCTACACTCCAGTAAACTAATCATAAACACCCGCCCACAGTCACAGGGGTTTTGCACCCTTCTCAGTGAAAAATCTCTATCTGGCGTTTAAGGGCTGCGGCTGCTAATTGTCTTCCCTGCATCGCTGGCAGGCACCTTCCCCTTGCGGCTCACCTGTGCAGGTGATTATGGAGGAGCCCTGAGGGGAAGTGCCTGTCCTGAGGTGACTCCAGGACACCTGAGTGGCATGCAGAAATAATAATACCTTGGGGGTTCAGAGATGTCAGAGGGAGGGAGAGAGAGAAAGAGAGAGAAAGACAGAGAGAGAGACAGAAAGAAATAGAAAGAGAGAGAGAGAGAGAGAGAGAGAGAAAGAAATAGAAGAGAGAGAGAGAGAGAGAGAGAGAGAGAAAGACAGAGAAAGACAGAGAAAGACAGAGAAAGACAGAGAAAGACAGAGAGAGAGACAGAAAGAAAGAGAAAGAGAAAGAGAGAGAGAGAGAGAGAGAGAGAGAGAGAGAGAGAGAGAGAGAGAGAGACCAAGGGTTAGAATGGAAGTGTGAGAAAGAGTGACAGCAAGCAAGGGGCAGAGGGACAGAGATAGGGGAGAGAGAAAAGAGAGAGATGTGAATAGGAAAATGAGGCGATGAAGGTGTGAAGGGTCGAGGGAGAAGACAGGCAAACACAGTAGAGCTGAAGTGGAAATGACTTTTGTGCTACAAAATGGAAACATGATTTATTTAAGGATCACTCATCACAACCACTAAATCCCAAAGCAATCTGAGTTTACATTGAGAAAACAAAGTAGGTAACAAAAAAGAATAGTCAAAAGCAAGTAAACAAAGTAATAACTAACAAAGGCCTCTTAGTGCTCTAAATGCCCCCCAATGAATACACTACATACTGGCCTAATCCAAAACCGGTTAATCCCGAGAGAGATGAACAATCCTGGCTGTGGTTATACCCTACTCAGAAGTTCCTAGCCAAGCTTGGTCAACAAATAACAAACAACGTCTGATTTCTGTTGACAAGTTCAGGAAGCTCCCGTTCTGAAACAGCACCAGCCACGCTGCGGTGACCAGGATTGTGCAAGCACTCCACAACATGGCCTTATCTTGAGGCTACCTTTCACTGAGGAGTAGTAAGCATTTATAAGTGACGTAGATCAATAAAGATCTACACCGATCGTCAAGATGACTGAGCGTGAGTGACAGTTCAGTTCCTAACGACTCTCAAATATAGCCGACCTTCAAAAACAAACATCAAGGCTACACTCGAGTCGTCTTTTAGCTGATTATTAAATAGTTGAGTTAAAAGCCTGGAGCAACAAAGTATGTTTCTAAGCTTTACATAACCTTCAGTCATTTGATCATATTAGAGTATTTATATGGCTACTGGTACAATAGTTTCTCATGATGTTGCCGCCCCTAATCAGTGTATGACACGACTTGCGGTTAAAGTGAGATGAACAGAAATGTCGTTTATCAGTCTGGAGCATGGACCTATCCCATGGCCTTGGTCCTGTATTCACAAGACAGAATTGACCTACTTCTGCTGCAGGCTTGGATCAAGCCGCAACTTAACGCATATTTTGAGCGTTAACGAATAGGCAACATTTCTTTCCTCACATTGTACGGCTGGTAAGGGGAGGACATTTTCCATCCTTCGAGATCAAATTAACATCGATCTAACCATTGCCGCGAATTACGGTTGGCGAATTCAATGAAAAAGAAGTCCATATGACAGGCCATTTATGATCGCAGATGGAAGCGCCCAACTGAAACGAGCTGGCAAACATGTAGCCTCAGCTGGCTCTGCGGGTGACGTGCCTGTCAGGAGATTGGGGCATTCCTCTGTTACCCCTCGCCATTCACTTAGTAGGCTACATTTTAGCTAGCTAGTCTCCAGAATAGTTTTTGTTAAATGGTTTGTCTTCGTCAGCGATAGCTGCTATAATTTCAAAAGATGCAAAGTGTATCCCACTTGAATGACACAGCAAATACCTATATTTAAAGGGAAGGTGTGTGTGTGTGTGTGGTGGTGATGTGGTGGTGGGGGGGTCTTGTTCCGACTCAGCTGCAGTTCTGCATGACATGTCTGTGATGTAGCTTCTAGATCCATGGTTCAACTTTAAGGTCTTACCTTGGGATGCAGCTCGGAGAAGATCCATCTATTTCCCAGGTAGCGAACAGGTTCATGGGCACGGGTCTATTGAGAGCCCCACTCCCGGGGAAACTCAGCCGGCCACTTCTCTCCGCCATGGTTCACGGTGGGAATGAGACTGGCACGAGGGTTTTAGGAGTAACTAAAAACAGTGTTTAAACTCCTAAGTCGAAACCGTGGTTCTTCAGACGATAATGTTTACGTAAGTGAAATGTGGAGGGCAGCGATCGGGTCTAAACGACGTGCACATTTCTCCGCGCTTGTTTTCAGTTCGGGATCCAGCGGCTCACTCTCCTCCTCCCTCTCCTGGGTAGAACTGCGGTAGACCCACTCTCACTATCACAGGAAATAGCGACGTCATTGTTGGCCGCGGCGTTTCATCCAACACTCTTTTGCTACTTCAGCTGGGACGGAGCCTACCTGCAAGTTTTGACTCTACCCCAACACCTTTAAATCTCTACCTGTCAGCAGGTCTTCAATTTCTTATAGAATGACAATCGCCTAGTGATTGGCAATTCTATGTTAAATATTTAGTTTCTGCGTTAGTTCGTGAATTAACAAAAAATGGCTGAAGTCAAGATGAGTAAGTAGTTAATCAAATTACTTTGGTCAAAACAGGTACAACCAATATACATATTCGGACCAAAAATAACGTCAAGTTATCTCTAGCAATGCTACCTGGTCAAGTATGCCATCGCGTGGTGTAAAAGAAAAACACGACCAGACCCCCGACTTGATTTAGTAAAAGATCAAGAGCATGAAGGTTATAACACCTGTTATATAACAAAGACCATGTAGCGTTTAATCACTAGCACACGTGAGACATGTTTGCAAGGACCGACTTTATTTGTAGCAAATCAATTCAGTTAAATTTAACAGACATTGCATCTTCCTGCCACAATAAACACATAGCAGTCATCAACCCGGTTTACTATCAGAACAGAACACAGGGCAGGATTTACATAAAGCCTCACAAAAGTGAAGTCAAATATCCTGAGCCATAGGTAAATAACTGATGTTAAACTCACAGCTGTTTACACACAAAAAAACGACTCCCACACTTAATGGCAGTTCAGGCAGACTTACTGACTATCCGCAAATTGACATTTAAGATTATTCCTCCTTGACAGGTGATTTGCAATATGGGAAAGATTACAGTAGAAGCACCCATTAAGATCATTTATGAGTGAATACTCACAGCATAATTGCCCCCCCAAAACCTAAAGCTTCAGAGGGAACCAAAAAAATCAGCTCAATTTACCTTGTTGGTAAACTCAGTCATCTGCATTTGCAGAGTGATGATAATCTGGGCAGTGAGGGTGGACCTAACGCTGATCTGATGACAATGCAGAGTGCTTGGGCTGTTCTTGAACTTTAATAACATTTGACAACACAAGCGGCAGGGGAGTAAGTACATACGCAAGAGGATCCAGAACACAAGTCTCATTGTCCCACAGTACATTGCATTAAAAAGGTTGAGGGGTTTCCAAAAGAAGGTATATCAATTACATAGCCAGAAAAGTACAAAAAAAAACAAAATCAAAAACATTCCAATTTAGGCATAAAACTAAACGCGGGCGCAATCAATTATTCTAAAATAAAGGACTTCCTGTCACATGGGTAACCCTCTCTCTCCCCCTTGGTTCCCTGTGACCCAGCCCTCAGACAGGCCTGCCACAATGCTCTAACAACGCTTCAGTCCAGACCACATAGCCGTGGAGGGCCTTCTCAGTGCTGGCTCTCAGCTGAGGGGGAGCGGGACTGTTTCCTCGGGGCCGGGGACCTGGAGTGGGACCTGGAGTTGGACCTGGGCCGGGCGGGGGACCTGGACCTGGGCCGGGCGGGGGACCTGGACCGAGCGGGGGACCTGGACCTGGCCTGGGCAGGGGACCTGGACCTGGCCTGGGCAGGGGACCTGGCGGGGGACCTGGACCTGGCAGGAGAGTGTGACTTGGGCCGGGCGGGGGACCTGGAGCGGGCAGGGGAGCGGGCCCGGACCGGGGTCCTGGACCTGGGGCGGGCGGGGGAGCGGGACAGGGAGCGGGAGGGGGAGCGAGGGGCGGCCTTGCCCCCTGAGGGCTTCTTCTCCGGGGTGCGGCTGGCCGAGCGCGAGCGGCTCCTGGAGCGGGACTTGGAGCGGGAGCGGGAGCGAGAACGGGAGTAGCTGCGGGACCGGGAACGGCTCCTGCTGCGGCTGGGGTTAAAGAACAGAGGGTGGGTTACTCATTTACAACACCACCAACCGATGTTGAAACAAAATAAGTAAGGTTAGCACGGTAAAGGTCATTGAACATACCTCCTCCTGCGATCCTCAAACAGCTTCAGCTTGCGTCCATTCAGGTCTGTCCCATCCAGCTTGGAAATGGCGTTCTTCATATCACTGTGGGAGGCGAACTCGACCACTCTAAGGATAAAAAGAAAGTTAGTTTGGAGTTTGCTTTCAGGATTACGTGTTGCTTTTTGAATGCAGATTAAAAGACTTGCGGGACGAACCCTTCGTTCTTGTTTGTTCTGTGGGCGTCCACAAAGGTGACCTCTCCGACTTTCCTCATCAGGTCTTTCAGGTCCTGTTCACAGAACGGACACGGAATAAGACGTTCGTAAAAAGGGCATATGCTTTAGAGTATTCTTGAAACCTGGGAGTTAAGGGAGGAAGCACTGAAGGCAACATTGACCCCTGTGGTGTGTATCTATACACATCTTTCACACAGTAAGGATAGCAGTGGTGTGGTATTGCCTCACTTCAGTACAGCGTGTAAACTAACACGCTGATCTGACTGATTCAGGGAGGTAGATAAGAGTCACCTTACCCAGAAGAAGAAAACCTAGAGAAATGCCATTAACTAGTTCCATTATATTTAGAATTTTGGGGGTGATTTATGGGGCAACTTCTTTGACTTAACACTTATGAGACACAGTAGTCAATCCTTATGAGTGTGGTGGCTTTTACTAGTCTAAAGCTAGTACTGATGTTCGATGTAGCGGTTGTAGGTGGAGTTATATATAAATAATGTGAATAAGTGACTATGAATCTATGCAGTTTTGTTTTATTTGCCCTGGACTCTACAGAAACCAATCTAGTACTGGGTAAGGGCTTAAGAGGGCTACAAGAACCAGTAACACTTATTATTCCCCCCGTCAGAACCGTAAGTGTGTCAACTCCCTTCCTCCCAACCCTTAACAAACCCAATCACAGGAGTTGTATGCTACTTACCATTCCATACCCAGGAAGATATTAGCAAAGAGCCACTTGTCCAAATAGCAAATCGGAACCAATGCAGTGTTAAGCCCTTGAGAAACGACCTCAGCCTGGACTCGGAATCCGGCCTCCACAAGTAAAGGACCACCAGAGACCAAGTGGGGGAGGGAGATGGTGTGTGCGCCCAACTCAACACCCCCCGCTCCGTCAGCAACAGAAAAACACCCAAACGGGAGAGTGTAGGGAACGTGGCTTTGAGGGGGATTACAGCAGTCGGGGATGCCAGACCACAGAACCTCCAGACTGTGGCTACGACCCTCCTAAGGCTATCCTGCGCTAGACCACTTTCACCCGCTACGGGGCCCAGCCAAGATTTAGACCAGCGGCAACTGCGTGTAAGGAGAGGCACCAAATGGAGACTATTCAGAATACAACCAGTAGAGGGTGCTATGCACATCAGAGACCACCAGGGAGGCTGTGCATGCAACTCCACTTAAGGAAACCAGATAATAGCTGTTAAAAAAAAAAAGGTTTAACATGTGTTGTTAGATTAGTTAGTTCTCTTTTTTTATATTGTGCTTGTTCTGAAAGAGACAAAATGGTCGTAAAAAATATATAAAAACAGTTGACTTCTGTATACTTTATAAAAAGACGGTGGTCTTGCTATAAAATTTCACTAGTGAGGATAGTTGTACCTGTGAAGTCCTCATTAAAATACAAAAAAAAAATAATGAAAAAATATATATAAAATTGTGATTCACATAAACAGTTAAAGAAAATATAAGATACATTAAAGTGAATAAAAAGACAACAAGGGAAAAGGGTCAACTGCTCACCTGCCAGCTAATTCTGGAAGACAGATTTTCCACAATGAGTCTGTGTTCAGTCCGCACAGGGGGGCCATACCTGCAGGGGAAGACCAGCCTGGAGTTTCATAAATGTTGAAAGGACTAGATCGACAACCTCAGTTAACACCTTTAGAAACGTGTCCTGATCCGTGTTCTATTAAGAATGTTTTTGGCATACAACAAACAGAGCTGGAAAAAACCTGAATTTGAACCACATTGAACTTGAACCATCAACTAACACAACCAGGAAACCTGGACATGGATCCAGAACAAAGACCCTCAGACAAATGTCTACACAGTGGCAATGATTAAAGCAGTGGTCTTCAACCTTGGTTCTCAGGGTCCACTGTCATAGCATATCATAAGAGATTCATAGCAACCCATTCATTCGAATCTAGTGTGACGGCACAGGGACACATCTAAGACATACAGGAAAGCAGAACCTCCAGAGGACTAGGGTTGAAGGATTGTGGGTTTATCACATTCCAAGAGTTGAGTTCATCACCCGATTCGGTACAGTACCTGGAGCCACTGCTGCGAGACTGGCGAGAGTTGCTGAAGCGCGGGGAGAAGCGTCCCCCTCCTCCTCCGCCACCACCACCATCTCGTCCACCTCCACCCATCCCAGCGCCACCTCCCCTGCCCTTCCTGGAGCGGGCATGCTCAATGGTCACCCTAGAGACAGGGTTTGAGAAGGGGGGGGGGGGGTATAGCACACACCACAAGTAAAGATGTGTTTTTGGCACATGTTGCATTGCATAGCTTTTGTTGGTGTAATTTTATTTTAATGAACTACAATGTCAGTTGAATGAACGGTTTCGTTCATCATAGGAAAAGCATTTGAGAACGTATGAAATCTTACCTTTCACTACAGAGTTCTTTGCCATTTAACTCGTATACTGCATCATCTGCATCTCTATGGTCATCAAACTCCTAAAGAAACGATTGCCAACATGAGGTGGAGACGATACAAACATGTTGTAAATATTATACTAAGTCGGAGTTAGCACATTTTACCTGTGTGAACTAACTACCCACAACAGATACTTACCACAAAGCCAAATCCATTTTTCAAATTAATTTCTCGGATCCGTCCGTATCCTTTGAAAAACTTCTCTACGTCTCTTTCTCGGGCATGGGGGCTCAAACGACCAATGAATAAACGACACCCGCTCATGGTAACTGAAACAGAGGGTTAACGGTTAGCTCGAGTTACAAGGTTAGCTTGGCTAACAAAGCTAGCTAGTGAGTTAGCTAGTCTAGCAAGCTTGGGTAAGGCTACACCAATTTTGCCATGCTGGATTGCTCTCCGGTGCTAGCCATTTATAGCTAATAGCTAGATGGCTGCCGTTAGCAACGCATTATTGTGTCCGACGTTACGCAGTAAACGAACAACTAAACTACACTAAAAACATGAATTACAGACCTAGTAAGATATTACTAAGCGATGCACCGCTTAAAAGTTGCTTGCAATCTGCCATAACATCGAAAGAAGCAGCAAGATATTAGACGGGCAACTTGGCAACGAGCTTGCACTAGCTATTAGCGTTAGTAGCTACTGTACTACCGCCATGCAGACCAGCTATGCTAGCTAGCAATGGATTTAAGCCACAGGAATATCCTCAGCTAAGCAATATTTTTATAAATTGAACTTCTTCTTCCAAGAAACAGTCAATAAAGATATTTGTGACGTTAAAGCTCACCTTTATCTTCGGCGTTTTCTTTGCTTCTATTTGGACGTTCGTCACCTTCCTCTGTGAGTCAAAATGGCGAGAAGTTCGAGCCACCAGGATATGCTGAAACTGGGGGATGGGGTAACTTCTATGCAAATCTATGCCAAAGAAACCGGGTTGCCATGTTCGTCAGCAAAAACAAGTTTTTCAACTCAATGGGGTTTACTATGCACAAAATGAAACAGAAAATGGGGAATTGCCAGATCCAGATGAGAGTTTTACCTAATCTAATACATGACCTACAAGAGCTAGCACATGCATTTACATTATTAACTTTTCATGGTGAACAGAATAGATCAAACCTATACAGGTTTTAAACTGAAAAACTTGCCCCACTTTATTTACTACACTACTCTACTAAGTTAACAAGGTTGAATAGTTAGCCTAAACTTGAACTAAACCTTTCATCATATAAGCCCTACTATGTGTATTCGTAAGTCGTCTGTCTGAATATAAAGCCTCTTTAAGAAAACAGTAGAATCCCTCTGTATCCATGTGTGTGGTCAGAAATTTACTTTGGAGGATGGATGTTTGACCAAAATTGCAAAACAATTTACACAAACTCAGGGACAATATATATTGTCATTATTTAATCTATTTCCATTCTTAAAATTGTGTCATTGTCAGTTAGGAAAAGGACAATCAATCAAGGTTAAAGTTGACAGTAAAATAGAAAAATGATCATATCTTTTTTTCTCTCGTAGAAAGTGCCAAAAATGGTGAGTGTGGAATACTGATCTCTTACACAATCCATCTTAACTCGAAACTAAAACAAAAATAATCCTAAAACAAAATACTCCCAAAGAAATTACAACTGTAAGGTGCTGCACAAATAAAAAAATAAAGATTATTTCAAAATATAAATATATAACAAATTATATAAAATAAAATTCATCCACCTCCATTTCCTGTCTAGGTGATCAATGCTAATGAGACCTGTGTAACAGGCACAGGTCATGTGACTTCTTTCCTGAGAGGGGGATGGGTATGCCACCTGACAAATGCACTTAATGGAGGACAACAATAGGAAGATCTCATGAGAAGGACATTGACAGACATGTAATGCGGAGGGCTCAAATCCAAGCTGAATGTACAAGAGCTAATGAAATATTGTGTATTGTAACATTATGTAACCATAATGTCTTTTGTTCTGAAAAATATCAAGAAACATAAACCAAGTTTGATTGTAAACCAAGATGGTCTCCCAAAAAGTCAATCATGTTTGAGAGCTAACACTAGTTAATGATAACCCCCTTCCTTCCCCCACAAAAGTATTTGCTTCAGGGAGCTTACTGGTAAATTGAATACATAAAGACATGGAAGTAATATTTTTTCCCCTCAAGACATTATCTGGATTACCAGTCTCTTTTTTTATCAGTTTCTACGGTTCTCCAAATTCATTAATAGGCCCTATGTCTAAATGCAAACACAGTCATGTATTTCTGATAACGTTGTTGTTTTTCCATAGGTAAGTGTTTGTTAATACTAGCGGCACAAATGGCCAAAACCTTGAAGTCACAGTACACTTTATCCTTTTTAAAACCTCCATTATATCCAAATGGCAGCCAAGAATCATATTTGAACATTTCTAAAACATTATTTACCACATGACATTTTTCAGAACAGAAATTTCTGCTGATCTGTTTCTTAATCTGTCTATTCTACAGAAGCAGCACTGGAAGGAGGGTAAAGGTCAAGGCTGAAGAAGGCATAAATGTTTCTGGAAAAGACAAATGCTATAAACTTCAGACCTTCATAGCTGTGGTCAGTCTGAGTCATGCTTCTCTATTTCGAACTTGGTCGGAGCTTGTCCATTGTATAATCTGTTTCCCAAGGGATATAAACAAGTGACCAATGGTTTTGAAGTCTCAGCTCCACAAGAGGGTGGGGAGGGATTCCTCTCTCACCACCTCTTCTCTCTGAGGGCGTTTGAGGTCAGGTGGTTCTTCAGACCTACTGAGGCCACAGTCGCCCCAGTAAAGGTGGCGTTGTCCAGAGGTCAGGAGCGTTTGTGGCCCTTCACACCCGTGTGTGGCGACAGCTGTGGGAGGAGCCTGAGGTGGCGCCCGCGGCGGAAGGCGGGTCCTCGTCACTGGACTCTGCATGCTCCTCCTTGTGGAGCCCCATGCTGATGTGGCTCTGCAGAGCGGCAGGGGTCAGCCACTCCTTAGGCAGGCAGGTCTGCAGGAAGGGGATGCAGGAGCTGAAGTACGCCAACCGGTTTACCCAGCGAGGGATCTCCCGCCCACACAGCAGCTGAAAACGGGTTCAGAGGAATAGCAATGGAGAGAAGAGATTATATAATGGCACTGAGTAAATAATGTTGATAAATGTTTGTTTTTTACTTTAAAATACTTTTTAACTTCTATACGGTTTTTGTGAGTAAACAAACATACACTAAATATAGTATTGTTATACTCACTTCAGACAGTGAGGAGGAAAAGTGGTTGCAGTTCTTGTGCATGAGATGGTAGGCGTTGCCTTTGAACTCTTTGCCTAGTTCCTCCATGATTTTGTCTATGTCCTCCTCTGTAAAGTCTGTTGTGCCCAAAGCAATGGCCTCCCTGTGGACAAGATGAGTCTCTGTCACTCTAAACTACATACTCCAATCAAATACTAGCTCCATAATGTTCTCAGAACACAATAAGATGCTAGATTTTGTATTTTGGTATTCATTGAAGACACATCATTTACATAAAACAAGACACAGGATTCCAATGGTTTCTGATTAAAACAGTACTTGCTTCTATCATCCTGAACTATGTGTGTGCTGTAAAACAGAGTAGGTACTTGAATTTGAAGGTCTCTCCTAATTCAGTGGCGTTTCCAGGGTTGATTTCAAAGATGCCACTGAAAGGGTATGGATGACCTCCATATGCAAATTCTGCAACCAAAACAAGCCAGAACAAATATGCAGGTAATAGGACATGCACATTATACCACCCCTTAGTATATATATAGTTAAATATATACTTCTCATTAGGCTGCTTACACTATCTGTCTATCTTTTTTATCCATCCATCTATCTATCTATAACAAGCCTTGCAATTCCAAATGTCTTGTGTGTACAGAAAGTAGGACAGAAACCTGCCTCCATACTGCTCTCTCTCCTCACATGATGAGTCAATGATGACTCAGCCTGGAGGGAGAGCCGACATTGTGAAGGGGAAAAGTCGGAATATCCTCCATCTTTCATTTTTTCTTTCCTTTTTTTTTTACCATCCTTTTTTTTTTTACCATCAAAAGAATCAAAGAATGACGTCCAGCAATGTCATGAGTCTAGACTGTGGGTGAGGCACTCACTTCGAGTAACTCTTGTCTATGGTTTCAGATGTAGAAAAGCCTTTCAACTTACCTCTGCCATAAATCTCTATGCCCGAGTGGAAGACTCCAATACCCAGATTGGATGTGTACTCATTGATCCAGTACTGGATATAGATAGAGACAAAAAGTGGAGGGGGTGGGGAAAGAGAGGGAGGGAAAACACAAAGCATTTTACATCAGTTTTTAAGTATGACGCTAACACATTTGCGCATCAAGATTGGTTGTAGTGCAATAAATCAGAATTGGTAAAGATTAGATTTCCCTAATGTATGGCCAGTGTAATGGATACCATGTATCTTTCTCAGTTCCCAGTCAAACAAAAGGAAGGTGCTCTCTCCATTACAGGATATTGATGTAACGAAGGACAGAGATAGTAAGTCTCCAGATATAAATCACCCCAACTCCCATTTGGTTGACACAAAACAGGCGAGAGGTCGAGCAGACCAGGGTATCAAATCTCACCTCATAAATATGACATATGAACAATCACTATCCTCTCCATTTCAACTCCATTTACTCTGTAGCTGGGTATGCCTACTTGACTACTAGGGACCTGTTCTTAGAAGCAACTGAATAAACAGAAGAAAAAATCATTTAGACAAGTGCTATCCTGCCCACCCCCAAACAACCACCCCTGAGAGGTCCCATATCCTTGCAGACAAGTCCCGGGAGAGACTGGGTTAAAAGCCAGCCAGCTGCACCTCTGTGCACATACACATATTAATAATGGAGAATGCTTCCTGTCTGTAGGATAATATGTTGTGTCAAATGCACATACACTACATGAAAGCCATTCAAGTTCTCTACCAGGGCTTTCACCTTTCAGGCTGGGATGTTCATGTTTAGTGTGTGGTCTGCTGAAACTGCTGATGCCCGCATCTGTACGCGTAATCTTTCACTGAAGCCAAAACAGATAGAAGTAACTGAGATCGACTGTTAGATAATCAAACGGAAATCAGAGTAAACACTAGTGTCCAATTACGCGTTTTTACAGAGAATATCAGTCTCATGTCAGGAAATATGTGACTCGTTCCACCCTTCCTTCCCCTCTCAGTCATATATAGTCTTCCCTGTAGAGCTGTAATGATGTGTGACGCCTCCAGCAACTCCCCCAGTCATAACCATATTCTGCTGTCCAAGCAGAACTGCATACCTCAACGCTCATCTTACAGGCTTGGCATTTTTTCAGGAATCAACTCAACATTTTTCTTCACACCCTGTACGTATAGCTAAAACACTGGCTAGGATTCCTTCTACCACTTCCGGGCTTTTCCAACATTGTAAGTCTTCTATGGAGGAGCTTTTACAGCAAGAGACTGTTCCAGACCAGTCCCCATGATCATTTCCTCTGGGGTCGCACCCTTACCCAGCAGCCCTTGCATGACCTGCTAAGACCCACCACAACAGAGCCACACTGGAATTTAGTCATGCGTTTCAGCAGCTGTCACATTCGGCTTCACTTGGGTCCTCATGTGTCAGGGGAGGTCTTGGCATATCACAGGGGAGCAGAGGTGCCAAAACAAACACACCTGGCTGATTTAGCTTTAAAATGTGTGTGTGTGCAAGAAAGAGTGAGTGAGAAGAGAGTGAGTGAGAGGGAGAGAATAAAGAGAGAAGTGACAATGTCATTGTTTAACCATTGTTGGTGTTTACCAAAATGTTTCATGGACATTTTTACTTGTTCTATCAATGTACAACGAATGACCTGTACAATGTATTTATTTACTTTTCTCTAAGCTGGGTTGATGATGAACTGACCCATGACAGTATTTGAGTCCGGTTATATAAGTACTCTGCGATAAATGAAACAGTAACAGCCTAAAACAAATAAAAACTCTTAATTTAAAATAATTGGTTCTGCTGTTGCCCCAGTGCCATTAATAGTGTTAACATTCACAGTGAGGGGTGAAGACTGGGTGCTGCTGTTCCATGGGTTCGATGGTCAGGGAGTGGACCAACAGAGAGCCCTTGTGTCGTGTGCTGCTTGTGTCTGAATCATGTGGGGCCCACTGTAGGCACAGTGACACTTGTCACAGAGGGAGGCCCCTGTCTCACCATGGATAATACACAACGGTCTCCTCACAGGCGTACAGTAGCCAACTTGTACATTTACATAGTAAAGCATGATAATACAAGTGTAGGCCTACTCTTTCTGAACACTGACTGTACTTCCCTGCCAATTCTCCTGGGGGGTCATAAATCTTGGGTTTGGCAACTCTACCTTAACTCACACACCTGGATCGTGTGTCCGTTGTCATGGCAACAGAGAGGAAGTGCGCAAAGAGTGATAGTGCTGGGCTAAATCGAAAGCTGATGTCTGCTGTAAAGTTCATGCAAAGTCTAAAACACAAACATTTGCAAGATCCACTACAAAGTATTTGTAATGTTAATCACGTAGATAATGATGTTGGCAGAGTAATGATTCCTTACCATATCATAAACATTAAGGATGACAGGTTCATTGGCCATGGTTTAATCCTGAGATGAGAGGCAACGTCCAACTCTCGACTTTATTGCTCTATGGATTGCAGCACCACAATGACCACTGACCACAAGACGGGCTTACAAGGATGTTTTCAGATGGAGCACGCGGGTGAAGTAGAGCAGGAAGGCAATGTGTTATTCACCCCCAGTAGAAATAAATCCAGTAGGTTTTTGGAGGATGACTGGATAAGAAATCCAAAAGCGCATGGATATTGAGGTAGAAACGGTATCAAATACGAAGGATGTGAGATATCAAAAGTCCGTTCACTTTTTTGGGGTGCTTCATCAAAACACATGCACATAGCCTAGGCTACTACAAGCTCCAGTTGTGCAGCAAAGAACAGTCAAAGGTAGAACTGTTGAACTCGGCCCTGTACATCCCAGCGCAAGAAAAGAAACCAGACAAAACCTATTTGTTAGTTTCAATAGGCGACTAAATAAGCATAAAAACAAACATGCAAATAAATCATGTTATCACGTTATCCAACATGTTCATAAATGCACATTTCTGCCAGACGTTTAGACGGATGTTGTAAAGTGTTCGAATCCTCAGCGGAAAATCATCCACGGAATCACTTAATGGGCGGCTACTAACGACGATTAGGCGAAGAATCTGTTAGCGATGTTACATGTAGCATCCTAAGCAGACCACGATAAAGCTTTATGTTCCAGAAATGATGTGAGATTCACTTTTAGGCATTCCAAATGTGATTTAAATTCAAGTAGCGACGCAAGTATAGAGGATGCTGGTGCCATGGTTGTCGGTGGTGCAGTCCGGTTCGCGAGCATCAGCTGATGTGCAGCTCTCACCAAGAGCATCGAATCTGTAGTGTCTATGCTGATCAGAAAAAGCGTCCTTCCGCCTGTAATTCCGTTCAATAGTTTCTCTACAATCAAATACTGGTTTAGTTGGAAAAAATAGCTCCTCATAAGAATGAGGATGACATCACTTGGAGTCCTATCGCAAGAGGAAAGTCCAGCGCACGGGGCACGAGCTCAATGAGTGAGGGTATGATTACATCATTGCTGCTTTTCTTCTTCCAAGCGTCCTCTACCAATTGATGGACATATGAGGGGAGTGGGGGTGGGGGCATGCATGTTAGTAAACAGTCCATCATCCGTCATAATAATCCACGTATTCTGTGTAATTATGTTGATGAAACACCAACGGATATCTGTGTTTCCACGCTTATGTTACGCTTTGACTGTAGTAAGCTACAATCAGTTATAACAGATGTGTGTTTGTGTGTGTACAAATCCAAGAATCATCTGGAAAAGGTACAATACAGAAATGACCCTTTAGGGTTCAAAACAGCCACCAATGCAGCTAAAAGACATGGAAAGCTACAGTTCAAAGTGCAAAGTTTAACTTTGAATCATAAAGGCCTTTAGAACAATATAAATCCTAAATTTTATGAATGATATGAGCTATGGTGTTACTATTGTTGCACTGTCCTATCAGCATCATTGTGTAAATCTGTAGTAGAGATAATGCTGTTGCAGTGTAAAAGTAGACATACAAATGAAACACTGTTGAAACTTTTAGTTATTGTTTATCTGCAGTATTCTTTATTTGTACATTACTTTGTATAAAAGCATCTGCTAAATGTGTTGTTTATATTATTGGTAGAATTTTGAGAAAGAAAAAGCAGTGATACAGATAGTATAACCTTAGATGTGGTTTATTGATTGATTTTATGATATGTAAACTGGTTCAAATCAAGTTTAATACAATTTGTTTTCATGGCAAAGGGTATGCAATCAATCAATGACATTCAACATGGCCAAATACAGTAATGGCTTTTAGCCTAGGCTATTTGTGAGACAAATAAGAAGTGTTTTAAGGTGGGACAAATGATTGAAGCGTATTGTTGGGAGTAACTCATGTTTGTTCATCCATGTCACCATGTTTCTCATAACTTTGATACCGTCCAACACATGTGCATAGTCCATATCCTCAGTGTTCACTGGCTTATCACAAGTCAGTATGGTGAAGATTTCAAGTTTCAGAAATAAACAATTTTAAAAAATGACAGCTGCTATCACAGCCCACATATGAAACAATGATATACATCTCAATCAGAGGTTGTTTGAAGATTCTTGGAATATGAAGTAAACCTGGGATAACACCTGGTATAAATATTTTACAAATATCCTTTCAAACTGATTACTTTTATGGCCCCAGTTTGCACACAGTGCTACAAGGACATGATCACAGCAGAGTTTGTATTTGTGTGGGCGACTGCTATATCCACACTAGCGGTCATTCATTTACTCCAATTTAGGGGCACTGTTACGCATGCTGTATTAGGACAGAGAAATTGGGTGGGTGGAGAGATAATTCATTCAAGCTTATCAGTGCAAACATGGTAATATTCTGTATCTGTGTACAAATAGCATGTTCTCATTTATTTATACACAACATTCATACTAAAGCAATTACATTTAGCATATACTAGAGTTGTATGACTTATCACACAAAACTAAAATATAATTGGCATGTTTAAGTGTTTCTGATCTGTCATCTTCGCATTAGTAGGACAAGCAATTACTTTACAGTATTAACTTCATGCATATCAGCAGAATAACACAATATTTACAAAACACCCTTCCATACAATGAAAGTTGTAGTTAAAGACAGAGATGCCAAAGACTGACTATAAAGAAACCAGTGAGCCCTCTTTCCATTAGTTTATGGCAATTAACCTACAGATTAATTTGTGGGCAGAACTGGCCTGTATCAAAGAAACATTGCTCAGCTGAATGGCAAAAAAAAAAAAAAAAACACTGACATTTGGTAAAAGATCTTACCATTTTGCTCACCTTATCAAACTGAGTAGCTGGTTTCCCTTTCGTTATTACAATGATCATGATAATGCCATCGACTGCACAGGATTGGGAGAAATACCCTGGGTATCTCTATCAAGGTATGACACCAGCATCTATGTGAACCTTTCTTTTTACATTACATACACAGGGTATTGCCATGCTACAAGCACAGTTGCACCAATAACAATCTGAAGCAAATGCTAGACACGGTGGTGTCTCAAGTCTCCCAGCTGTCTCCATTACCACAATTTAAAGGGTTGGCTTAATCGCACAATATCCCTGATTGAACGAGATCAACATCCACACAGTCAAAATGGCTGGTTCACACCATTATAATCCAACCACCACATTATGTCTCACCTCACACATCGGCCACCCTGGCATTATTTGGTTTCCTTATGAAGAGGCTGTTGTGACAAACAGGAACAAAAACAAAACACAAAAGAAACACATACTATGCAACTGTACACAGCAACAAAATACAGTGTATGTTGACGTTGCCCTTTTTCTTTTCGAAATGTTGCCCGTTTTTACAGATCTGGGTCCTGATGATAAAGGTTCCTTTGAGTCACACAAGAACGCCTTTCACCTTCCATGCACAGGAAGTGTGGGTGTGTCAGGCTTAAGGCCGTAGTACTGCTGCAGAGAAGAACTGATCAGCCTTCGAGGGAGCACAGGCATTCAGTATGTCCAGCACAGTCTGAGCCACTCAGGTCATCTCAGCAGGGGGAATGTAATATGTACATCTCCTTTTCTTCCACACAATGTCAGTTATCATACAATTTAGGTCATCTCTATGGCAAGAGCAACATTTTGCATATGGGTTAAGCAGCTACGATCGTCTCGAATTACTTTTAACACAAAGACACTCATCAGCGATATGAACATCTGTAACTCCAAAAACATTGCTGACGTTTACATCGATTTGTTTTTGTGTGGTTTTTTTGGCCTTCAGCAAAATGTTATGTCCCAGAGATTGCTCTTTGAAAGATAATGTTAGTTAGTGTCTTTTAAGCAGGGGCTGGAAACGCATGTACAGCACGGCCAAGATGGCGGCTACCCCCAGGGTAGCCACTAGCAGCCCCAGGGACGACACAGGAGATTCACCATCCGGCTTGGAGCTGGAGGGACCATTCATAGGCATGGGCAGCTGCCGAGAGAGAAAAATAAACATATAACCTCACCCCCAACTAGAGCATGCATCTTGGCATAATACTTCAAGTTTATTTGCTATTTATAACAAGTACAGTTACATTGGAACTCTCGGTTCTGCTCCTCTTGAATGGTCCATTGTGGACTAACCTAAACTCTATGGTTCTAAATCTTAATTTCTACATACAAAACTCCAATATGAGTCAATTTAATTCATCACAGTATGATATGGAGGCTGGAATGGTCCCAGAGCAGGCAGTGGTGCCTGGGGTCTGACTCACTCTCTGCTGGATACGAAGCTGAACATCCTCCCCTGCAGACCGGAAAAGCTCCACTGCTGCATTGTGGGACAGATTCTCCAGCTTGTGTCCATTAATCTAGATAAACAAAAATGTTTTAATGCCATATAGTCATATTTAACTAGCAAAAACAAAAAACATGAAAACGACACGACTGATAAGCATCTGATATGATAAACAGTCTTTTCTACCCTGCCCCTTCCTTCGCTCTGAACAAAGTCCATCTTTACCGCCAAGATTTTGTCTCCTTCCTGCAGTCTTCCGTCCAGTGCTGCTGCCCCATCCTCTTTTATTTTGGCTACATATATCCCACTGTCATTCATTACATACTGCTGGTCCAGACCACCAACTATGTTGAAACCTAGGCCTGGGGATACAATGGAGGCAAAGGACTGTGAATGAGTTCAGCCTTTAAGGAAGAAAAAAAACATGGAGGATAATTCATGAGTACCAAAGGAAAACAAGAAACAAAGAAGAGAAACAGAAATAACGTTTATTTCAAAATCTAATACACATTGGAGACCCATACACACGGGAGGGCAAAGGAACGGCTGATTAGTTAGAATGCATTTATCTTGGCTCTGGAGGGCAAAGTTCAATAAGAATTGGGCCACTCAAGCACAAGGTATTCGATTGTGAACCTCTTGTCTGGTAACGTTTCAACATCAGTTCCCATAAAACATTACATAATGAACCAGGTTTGAAGATTACAATCCATTTCTGTGACGGAACTTGAGTGACTGTATGTCAATGTACAAATATAGCTAGCATATTGCAAAACGTAACGGGACGAATGCTTAAGTTTATTCGTACAATTCCAGGGTTCGAAGGATGAGACATTTTCCCATGGCCAGAAATGTGTAACATATCTGTTCTCCACGAGCCAAGTACTGTTTGGTCTGCGAGCCAGCGTGCATCGACATAACAGTTTAAGTTAGGAGTCAGAAGCAGATACTGTAACACGCTGAAACTTGTAAAGGTCAGTGTATCTCGGAAGAAGTTCAAGTTGGCCTAATGAATGAGTCTACCTGTTAGCAAGCTAGCTAGCTACAGTAAGAGCTAATAGCCGGCACAACTTTTGTTGCGTCGCATTTATAAGGATACAGTGCAATAGAATTGAGTTCCCAGAATATGCCAATGTCTTAATCAACCCACCAAGCTTGCAATTGTCAACGACGTAGCCTAGTTACTTGCTAGCTAAATACTCTCAGCTAGCTACGTAGTTAGCTGGCTAATTAGCTAGAAAACCAGCAACGCAAGTAATCTTGGCAAGCCAGCAAGCTAGTTGGCTTGGCTAGCTAACCATTTTTGACAACCAGTGAAAGTGGGGTTTTCAAACTCACCAGCTGGTCCCCTTTTCAATTTTATATCCAACACTTTAGAAGCAGAATACATTGATCCATTCATGGTGTCAAGATCCCGGGCAATGAGAAGAAACTGTGATTTGGACAGCTAGCTAACAGTTTCATCTGAAGGTGAACTCATGCAAGACTTCTGTCTGCTGCCACCTCCAAAAGATTTACTCTTTTGAATTTACTTATCGACGAGTTTCTGCCCTCTGGTGATGGTGTACACACATTGCATTTGCTTCTTAACCTTTGATTAATCCATTAGATCGATGTAACATTGAAACATAAGGCTACTTTCTGATATAACGGGAAAACATACTTGTGATCCATATTACGTTTTTATTATTAGAGATTTATTATTAAAGTCCCCACCATTATGACTAGGCAGCTGTAGTAGGCAATAATTTGCCTTAAATAATCTAAGTAAACGTATTAAGAAAGCGTAAAGGTATCTATAAAGTAATAGCCAGTTGTCAAAATTCCTTTATTTATCAAACCTTTTTTCAACATCAGTCCACCTTCTTTGGCAACAGTTATTCTCTATCTTACAAATTAAGTACATTAATGTAACTTGCCTTCCACATGATCATGCAAGTCATTTAAGACTATAGTACATGATTAATATTAACAAACGAAGGGTATACTTTTGCCATAGCAATACTAAAATATAATCTGTAATAATAGGGTCTGTATTTGAATTCATCGCGTCGTGCCAAACTTAAAGTAGATTATGTTACATTATGTTGTGTCCATGAACACACATGCATCATAAATATAAAACATTATTATTAATTCAGGGATTGTAGAGAAAACGAGTGGGTATAGGAACTAGACAGAAAGCCAAACGCAAAATAACTACTATGCATGTAATATAAGGGAAATGTTTAGGACTATTAGTTGTCTTGACTTATAACATCATGCAGCATCAAGTATTTTATTTCCCCCCCTTTTTAGTAGCCTACATCTTTTCTGTTAACATGTTTTCCATAGCATGTGTCATCGCTTGCCTGCTAAAAGGTATAGATAGCCATGACATACACATAATTGAAAGTGACCCCAAAAACCCTTGACCTCTACCAAATAAAGATAAATTGCCTGCTGTATGGGAACAGCAGTGTTTCAGTCAGAGTGTTCAGCTGGACCTCTCCTCTCACACATCGATCATGCTTGGAGCCACATTGTAGAGATTGACATCCCCAACCACTCTCAGCAGAGTCACATCCTCAAAATCCTCATCTCTGTGTTCGTACTCCAGCAGGTGGTTCTCGTCCACGGCTACTTTGAACATGTCCTCCTCCACCAGGATCTTGATCTGCAGGGGGGAAACAGCCGCAACATGTATTCATTGAGTAGACAGCTAACTTTTCCCCAAAATCAAAAAAGGGGGTTGGTGGAGAAGACAAGTGGACACATTTAAGCCCAGCTTCCATTAAGTAGAAATTAGTGTACATCAATGGTGATAAACACTGATATGCAGTAATTACGCTACAGTATTAGATATGCAGTAAATACCATACAGTAACTACGATGTGTAAATGGTGTACTGTGTTGTTGTTCATCAGGTTACCTCAAAGCGCCTTCCTGGGACGAAGGGGAACCCCCCGTCCCTCTCCTCAGGACCCCAGCAACCATCCAGATTGGAGTTCCGGACCACGGTTTGCTCATGAAACCGAGGATTAAAGTGGAAGACTATGTCTTCACCTTTGATAAAGTCAATATGGAACCTGTAATTTATTAAGAATATGAGACAAAGTATGATCTACAACCACAATTTCCAAAAGGTTGAGCAATGTGTAAGATGTAAATGAAAACAGAATGCAACGATTTGCATATCTCAAAAACTTGTGTCATTCACAATAAATCATTGAAAACATAACAAATGTTTAAACTTAGGAAAAGTTTAGGGAAAGGATTTTATAGCCGCAACACCTCAAAAAAGTTGGGACAGGGGCAATAAAAGGCTGGAAAAAGTAAGTCTTGCTAAAAATAAAGAGCTGGAGGAACATTTTGCAACTAACTAGGTTAATTGCAAACAGATAAGTAACATGATTGGGGATTTAAAAAAAAGAGTATCTTAGAGAGGCAGTCTCGGAAGTAAAGATGAGCAGAGGTTCACCAATCTGCGAAAACCTGCATCTACATATTATGGAACCATTTCAGTATAAGGTTCCATACGGTAAAAATGCAAAGACTTTGAATATATCATCATCTACAGTACATAATATAATACAATTTTTTTGAGAATTTGGAGAAATCTCTGTGTAAGAGACAAGGGGGAAAATACATTCTGCATGCCTGTGATCTTCAGGCACTCAGGAGGCACTGCATAAAAAAACAGGCATGATTCTGTAATGGAAATCATTGCATGCCTCAGAAACACCCTCCAGAACTCATTGTCTGTGAACAGTTTGCCGTGCTATCCACAAAGGCAGGTTAAAGCTCTATCATGCAAAGAGGAACCCACATGTGAACATGATCCAGAAACACTGCCATCTTCTCTGGGCTAAAGCTCTTTCTAAATGGACTGAGGCAAAGTGGGGAAAACTGCTCTGTGGTCAGACAAATAGAAATTTGAAAATATTTTTAGAAACCTTGGATGCTGCGTCCTGTGGATTAAAGAGGAGAGGGACCAACCGGCTTTTTATCAGCGCTCAGTTCAAAAGCCTGCGTTTCTGATGGTATGGGGGTGCATTAGTGCCTATAGAATGATCAGCGTGCACATTTGGAAAGGCAACATCAATGCTGAAAGGTATATACAGGTTTGAGAGCAACATTTGCTTGCATCCAGGCAACCTTTTTTTCCGGGAAGGCCTTGCATATTTTAGGAAGACAATGTTAAACCACATCCTGCATCTGTTACAACTGCATGAACTGCTCTGCCTGCAGTCCAGACTTTTCACCAGTTAAAAACATTTGGTGGATCATGAAACGAAAAATAGGACAAAGAAGACCCAGGACCGTTGAGCACCAAGAATTCTGTGTCAGACACAAAAGGGACAACATTCCTCTCCCACAACTCCAGCTACTGTTCCCCTCAGTTCCCAGACAGATACAGACCGTTATTAAAAGAAGAGGGGATGCTACAGAGTGGTAAACATGGCCTTGTCCAAACCTTTTTGAGATGTGTTGCTGCCATCAAACTCCTGCTCAATATCTTTATCACAGTAGTGCATAATACCATGCAGCACAATTACCAACATATAAATGCAACATTAAACACTTTTTTTGTTTGTGATAGTATGATGGTGTGAACTATCTGGAACTAAACCTGTCAGCTCCAGGCATGGGTTCCCCCACCACTGTGATCATCAGATTGGGCATAATACCAGCATGAAGAGGGAGGTTATGTGGCACCATCTGAAAGAGACAAGATATTTGCAGACCATTAAAGACATACCTTTCTTATGGAAAATAATTAAATAGCATGCATATAAAAATTATGGCCAAATTTAAACTTCACCATGAATCATCTGTTCCTTGGTTGAGAACGATCCAATTGTAAAACCTCACCCACATTCCAAACCACACTCGCCTCATGCGTCATACTCGTCAGTATATCCACATCTACACTGTACAGTACACTAATGGAAGATTCTTTCTACAAGTAACGCATGCAGCATTAGAACCTACTTTCAGTTTAAAAAAATAAATAGTATTGTGTATAAATAGTATTAAATACATTTTTCCTAATGTATTTATTATGGGCATGTTTATTTCCCCAAAATCCTCTACACTACAATTTATCTTAATAATATAGATGTCTCAAGTTCATAGAAATAGTGTGAAAATAAAATAATTTTATTAACTGATTGTGAACACAAAACATACAACACATCATGTTATTGGTAAATTTTTGCATTATTGAAGCAAAGAGAATACGTGGCTAAGAACAGGTTTGTATTTCATAATTTGTTGGTATGTCCTTTTCAACATAGGTGAGGCACAGGCCATTATATTGCACTTCAATTCAAGTTAATTAAAGTTAAACCGAAGTCCATTATGCTGCATCTCTTGATGGCTACTCAAAGTTGATCTGCAGGGGGTGATGTCATCGTCCGACTGAAAAGCTGAGTAGTTCATTCATGCTTTCAAAAATATGGAGGATTATATCTGGGCTGAAAAACAAGAATTTGAGAAACTTCAATAGCCTATTTTCTTTTCAACTTTGAATGTTGCTTTGAAGCCCCAACAACTGATCCTGTTCCCAAACACAATGCTACTGGACCACCAGACGACACCACCATTATACCCTGCAGAAGCAGCCCCTCAAAAGAGCCAGAGTGCACAGTTGGGGAAAGAATAGCAGCAGATACTCAAGCAGAGATCAGACACATCGATGAAAACGTAATGAAGAAGCACGCCAGACACCACTCTCTGTAGCCTGAATACTCACCAGCATGCCTCCCGGAGCAGAAGGTCCTCCATACGGCCCCATAGGCCCCGGCCCAAACGATCCAGGGTGACCGGGCTGGGGGGGGAAGCCTGCCCCACCTGGGGGGCCCCACGAGCCAGGAGGGATCGGGGGAAAGGCTCCACCTGGGAAAGCTGGGAAGGCACCTGGGCCAGCTGCAGGAGGGAAGACTCCTGGGCCCCCCGGTCCATACATCCCACCACCAGGCTGAGGCCAGCCTGGCCCTGGGGGGGCACCTGGGCTGGAGGGGAATGGCCCTGGGACTCCAGAAGGGTATGGCATTCCTGGGAACTGTCCAGGGTCTCCTCCAGGGGGGTACTGCCCAGGGAACTGTCCTGGGGCTCCAGGGCCTGAGGGAAACTGTCCGGGAGCCCCTGGTCCTGATGGATACTGTCCAGGTATCCCTGGGCCTGGGGGAAACCCACTGGGGGCAGAGGGCGCTCCAGGATACTGACCTGGTGCTCCAGGGCCTGAGGGAAAGGGTCCCTGGCTTCCAGGGTACTGTCCTGGAGCCCCTGGACCGGACATAGGTGGTCCCCCAGGAAACCCTCCAGGAGCAGAGGGTTGGGTAGGAGCTCCAGGGGCAGCACCAGGCCACCCTGGATTAGTAGCAGGAGGAGCACCGTTGCCAGGGGCAGATGGGTTGGTGTTTCCCATTTTTCTAGCTTGATCTGGGACATCATCTGAAATGGCATCTGCCAGCTGCATGTAAAAGAAAAGATACCATGATCTCCAACATTCATAACCATAGCTTTCTGAGACTAACTACAGTAAGGAAGAACATTCCAACTATGGCTTTTCTCTTTCTGGATGGAGATAAAAACTTGAACTCACCGAGAAATCAGCCATGTTCTAAAAAGGAATTAGACAGTTTGAGTTAAAAAAGATTACTATATAATAATACAGTGGTTCTCAATCCTGGTCCTCGGGACCCCCTGCCCTGCATGGTTTAGACGTTTCCCTCCTCAAACACACCTGATTCAAATTAATGGGTCGTTATCAGGCCGATTTATTTGAATCAGGTGTGTTGGAGCAGGGAAATATCTAAAACATGCAGGGCAGGGGGTCCCGAGGACCAGGATTGAGAACCACTGTAATAATATGTAATGTTACCACTAAACGTTAGGTGGTCTAAAACAAGTCTGAACTGGCTTTCTATTAAAGTTACAGTAACATTGTGAGACACCTTCAAGAGGCATCAACTGAGAAGACAATTTGGAGGAATACTGCTTGTCAGCTCGTTGATGCTAATGGAAAAAGTCAGCTAACTACAGCTTTTAATTTTAATTTAGTTTTAGAATAATGGAACAGCATGTCAACCCATCAAGCTAGCTCGCTAAATACTTGTCACAGCTAGCTACCAGCTAGCTATGTTTCTTTAGATGGTTGTTGTTTAACGTTAGCTTGCTAACTTACAATAAAAGTTTAATCTAAACTAAGTACGTTTGACTTTAACATTACCTCGCCACAAAATGGATGCCTCTCAAGAATTCAACAGTCAGCAACACAACAAAATGCCTGATGAATTTTAAAAGTAGCTAGGTACTAGCTAAAATACAAGCAGTGCAGCTGAGCTTGTTAGCTGGCTGCAAAAATATCCAAGCAAAGGAAGTACACACTCACGCCTCTACAATGACGTAACCACAGGGTGGAACCAAGGGGGTGTGTACCGTACCAAAGTTCATATTAGATCCCGTCCGACCCTCTGAACATACAAAAGTATTTTTTGTCCATTAATACAACTCAAATCTGAATTGAATTCTACTAAATTAAGCTGTCTCTAAATTCTTAAGACATGTTGTTGTTGTTGATGTAAAGGTTTTTACAGTAACACACAATATAATGATCAGCATGGCCTTCCTACACCATATTCTGAGAAAATATTTTCTCCACTGGGACAATATGCTCCTGTATGACTTGAACATAACATGGAAAATGTATACATTTAATGCACTAAATGAATTATCTCTGACAAAAATCTTAGATAATCCACAAATGACATTTAGAATTGTGTTGCGGTCTAAACAGGGTTCTAAACGTTGAGCAAACTTTATAACAATTTAATAATAAGCCTAGTAGCCATTTAGACATGTAATTTTGCCATTGTCAATTATATTTGCAACAAGAAGTGTACAGCCGTGCTGAATGCTTTGGCTTTTTGTTTATAAAAACAAAAATAGGATAGACTCCTTCCGCATGTTTTACTGATGAGTCAATGCAACATCGTTAGGCACATTATTTTCATGATAGCCCTATAATTAAATGTGTAGGATTATTCGTCATTACTTGAAGATACGACTGGCTCCTTTAAATACATGTTGGGTGGGATTGGCTAGTCCAGTCACAAAATTATGTTGGAAAAAACCCTTAGATTTAGCACTGCCCTCTTCAGGTCAACATAGTTCTTGAGCCTGAGCTTCAGAGAAAATGGTAAGTTATTGCGTATAATTCGATTTTAAAAAATACTACCACGAATTTCATTCAGCCTCGCACTTTTCATGTAACAATGGTTTTGCCGCCATTCTTTTATTTAACGATCGCAACGCGTAGGCTATCCATATATTTCCAAATGCAGTTCCACCCAACCCAGTTCAGTGTGATGTGCTACAACATGCCTCGGAATGGAGACCAGGAAAGATAGAGCTAGCTAGATAGCTAGTTAGCCAGGTAGCCAATTGATCACCTTGGCATGGTGTGAATTGAGAGTTAACGAGTACCCAACTTGCAATAAACTTGTATGTCCCCGCCACAGTTTTGTCTGGCCAGTGACATTCAATTTTTTAGTTCGAATAAACGTGAGGTGCTTGCCAGTTTGATTTTCAGATAGCTACTAGCTAACCAGTTGACTTATTTCCTGTTAACTACTGGTGCTAGCTAGCTACTGTACTGGGTACTACTGTAGTTGGCTAACGTCTCCGTGGCTTGAGTTGAGACATCAACTGAAAACTGTCAGCTATGCTTAATTATTTGTCGGTGATCAAATCAGAGTGCAAATACACGTATTAATGGATTGGACAAAGGACTAAAGACTGAAGAGCCTCAGTCATCTGCACATAAGCAGATTTAGCATTTTGGTATGATTACCTGCTATAACAAATAGGACATGTTGCGTTGAAAGTTTATGAAACAGTTGACCACACGCACAAAACGCATAGGCTATGCTTGTACCACGGTATTTGAATGATTATTGTTATATTTACATTTATTAATATAGCAAACGCTTTTATCCAAAGCGACTTCCAAGAGCTAGCTTTACAAAGTGCATAGGTCACCGATAATAATAACAACAACAAAACTACCCAAAACATTGCGGGTAGCCAAAACATGAAGCACATATTGTGAACAACCAAAATAAGTGCCAAAGGGAAGAACCACAAGAGCATGTAGTTAAACAAGTTACAATTAAACAACATGAATTTCTATAAGTGCAAGTGTACCTGTAGAAAAGCAAGCAACAGTAAAACAAATATATATATATATATATTTCACAGCAAGTACAACAATATAAATCAGTTGCCACTAACCAACAAGAGCAACAAGTCTCTAAACAAGAGTCATTGTGATCCTTGAGGAAAGCTAACATTGGGTCCAGCAAACCATTCTAATGTACCGTTGTACACCCGGAACAAGTGCGTCTTGAGCCTTTTCTTGAAGGTGGAGAAACAGTCTGTGTCTATGATGGAGGTGGGGAGTTGATTCCACCACTGGGGGGCCAGGCAGGAGAAGAACTTGTGTTGGGACGGGGCGGTCTTGAGCGGTGGGACCACCAGGCGGTTGTCTAAAGAAGACCGTAGGTGGCGGCTGGGGGTGTAAGGCTGCATGAGAGACTTGATGTAGTCGGGTGCAGTCCCGTTCACTGTTCGGAAGGTCAGTACCAGGGTCTTGAATCTGATGCGGGCCGTGATGGGTAGCTAGTGGAGGGAGATGAGGAGCGGGGTAACATGGGAGCTTCTGGGTAGATTGTAGACCAGGCGGCCCGCTGCGTTCTGAATCCTCTGAAGAGGGCGGGTTGCGCATGCTGGGATACCGGCGAGCAGCGAGTTGCAGTTGTCCAACTTGGAGAGGACAAGTGCTTGGACTAGCAGCTGGGTGGAGTGCTCAGACAGGTATCTCCTGATCTTCCGGATGTTGTAGAGGGTGAATCTACACGACCGGGAGACTGCAGCAATGTGGGCCGTGAGGGAGAGCTTGTCATCCATGGTAACCCCAAGGTTCCTGGCAGAGGATGAAGGGGTCACCGTCGCAGATCCCAGGGTGATTTGAGAGATTGTGGGAGATGGAGGGTTTAGCCAGGATGATGAGAAGTTCTGTTTTGGCGAGGTTCAGCTGGAAGTGGTGCTTGGTCTTGGTCTAGGCGTAAAGGTAGGCCTCAATCCTAGCTGAGATCACGGATTGGTCGGGGGGACCGACAGGTACAGCTGTGTGTCGTCAGCGTAGCAGTGGTAGGAGAAGCCATGGGAGGTGATGATTGGTCCAAGTGAGGTTGTGTACCGAGAGAAGAGGAGGGGTCCAATGACAGAGCCCTGTGGGACACTGTGGGAGCTGGCAAGGGTCTGACAGTTTGCCTCCCCAGGAGACCTGGTAGGATCTTCCCGATAGGTAGGATGAGATCCACTGGAGTGCAGTGCCAGTGATGCCCATCTCAGAAAGTCTGGAGAGCAGGATCTGGTGGTTAACAATATCAAACGCTGCAGAAAGGTCCAGCAGAATGATGACGGCCTCTGCAGTGCTAGCCGCCTTAAATATGCTAATGCAAAGATACAGCCCCAATTACTGTCAAACAAAAGTTGGCCTTGAGTACCCTGCAACCGAAACTGACTCGCTAGCTACTCTTTGACCAGTATAAACTAGTTATCTAACTGCTGTCCCTTAAGCTCTACCGATGAGACTAAGTTTTAGCTCAACGCAATATAAACAACAGCCTTGATCACTCGCAGTCAATACGGCGGTCCCGGTGTTCACTCAGCAAGACACTATTTGCTCTTTATTGTATAGTATTGTACAGTATTTGTAGTACAATAAACTGTACATTAGCTGTAAAATGCCAGCAGAACCTCTCAACTGAACTGATTAATTGTTTGCTTTCCTCATGACTGTATTTTAGAGTGAATCACTGGTAGTTTGTGATGTGGATGGAGAGTTGGTAAAGAAACTTCGAGAGTTCCGTTTCCGGAAGGAAACCAATAATGCTGCTATAATCAGTAAGTATTTTGGTTATATTGGGGAGGGGTTTTACTTTTTATGCAGTTTGTGAGTTACAGAAACAAGTTAAAGATTTCATTTTAAAGATCCTTTCTTCTTAAATACATGCTATCTATGTATTTCAGTGAAAATTGACAAAGACAAGCAGCTTGTAATCCTGGATGAAGAACATGAGGCAAGTATTTTAAAGTGTGTAACACTAAGCCACTTGCATTCAATGCAAACTGCAGTTTTAGTTTAGTGATCATGAGAACTTGAGTTCTGAGGTGTTTAAAGTATGTAGCCGCTGGATTTTTCCCTGCACAGGTCTGCCTAATAGCAATGTAGCCGTTTTTATTACTGAACCAGCTATAGGACAGAGCCTATGGTTTAGCTAGGTTGGGGTGCACAGTCTACAAGGACTCGCACCAGAGAAGAATACGCATTTTAATGCAGTTTTAGTTGGCCCGTCCTTCTGATTAACTGGATTTTTTTGTTTTTTAATTTTTCCTTTTCTTTCAGCTTCTGTGATTTTTAGGGTTCACATTTTCCAGGCTCCTCAACAAGTGTCTGAAAACGTTATTGTGAGTCACATCTGTATCATGTCTTAAATTTTCAGGATATTTCCCCAGATGATCTGAAGGATGAGCTGCCTGAGAGACAACCTAGATATCCTTTTATCTCACTGCAATCCTGCTGCTAAAGTGTCAAAAATTGCCTCAATCATTACAATTCTAAATCATTTCCCTTAGCATTATGTACATTTGTGGTGTATAGCTACAAGTACCAGCATGACGATGGTCGTGTATCTTATCCTCTCTGCTTCATCTTCTCCAGTCCAGTGGGTAAGATTAGAACATGAACGCCCACAGTAGACATATGTTTGTTGCCATTTGAGAGGCTCGTTCTCTAATTGTGTTCCTGGGGTGGTGGTGGTGGTGTTGTTGTAGGATGCAAACCTGAGCAGCAGATGATGTATGCTGGGAGCAAAAACAAACTGGTCCAAACGGTGGAACTGACCAAGGTTGGTGAGCTGTACACTTGCATCGTTTCTCCACATTTCATGATTGACCAACTGCCAACTGGTATGATCTTAGTGTTATGAAGCAGTTAAGGGACTCATACTTTTCATATGCATGTGTGGTGTACAGGGGAACCTTGATATTGCTTGTTGTATTAAATACTGTAACTTACTGCTTTAGTGGTAAATTATTGCAAATGTTCTTGGAATCATGTATATTTCAAAGTAATCACAAATGACTTGTGAAGAGTGGGGTTACTTCCTCTTAATTTGATCTACCTCTTTTTGTCAGGTTTTTGAGATCCGAAACACAGAGGATCTCACCGAGGAGTGGCTTAGAGAGAAACTTGGGTTCTTTCGCTAACAGCATCTAATTCAATGGACTGAGATGTCAAAAGGATAATCAGGACAACCCAGTTGTGTTGTCACATGAGGAAAAAACACTATAACTAATTTCCCATCCTCTTTTTACCTCTCACATAATCTCTCCCAACATGTGCCAGTTCTGTGTGTCTGTTTCTTAGTTACACTCCCACATACAACAGGGTAGACATCACCTGAAAGGGTGTGTTCTCCTCTAGTTATGTTGAATTTGGGTGCAATCAAATGGCATTAATATAGTTTGTATTTAATTTGTTGCTATTATAGTTTACAAAGAGTGAATATGAAACTAAAACCACATTTTATTTTTAGAAAACTTTTTTTTGTAGCTGATCATGAAAGATATAATGGTGGAAAAAAGGTTGTTGTTCATTTGATCAACACGTAATTGTAGTTTTTATTTTTTTATTTTATCGAGTCAGAAAGATATGACCTAATATAGTGTATGCATTAGTCTGGCACCTCATTAGATGATGTCACCTTTCTGGAAAAACAACATCCGAGACACACATGCATTCTCTTTTTTTAAATGACATTTTGTTAACTAAATTCAGTTTCTTTTCACTTCATTTGTGTGGGTGTGTTTCACTCTAAGCACTCCTAAAAGTAATCCCCCGTATCTGCCGTCCTTGTTAGGCTCGAGTGGGAGTTTCATATCTCGAGTCATCACTGTTTTGAGGACAAACTGTGCAAGAAAGAACTAAAGCATGGTGTGTTAAATGACTGACCTGTGAGATATACAGAGCACAACACTTTCCAAAACATATTTTTAACTGAAACATTCCTGCACCTGAGTATTTATGAAAATGTTTACTTGAGACTAGAAAACAACCTTTTTGTAAACCTGAAGGGTCCAGGATACACTGCTTATTGGGTGGCATTAGTTGCCAGCTATCTACTGGACCATCCTAAATAACACTACTGCTTCTGTTGATAGATTATCATCAACTGTTGATGAGCATTTACAGTTTTACTGTAAGTTTGTAATGAAAGTTGTTCACCTTGTTGTTAACCTTCAGTCAGGTTAATGTATTGCTGTGGTCCAGACCTCAAAGTTCCAGGTTGTATCGTTGTTACAGGGCAGCATGCATTTCTAAGTTATTGTAATACCTCCGTAAATGTCAATACTGCTGACAGACAACGTTTGCTGTCATCATTTTCTAATTTGGGAGAAAATAAATGTTTTTCTATTCAAAAACAATGAAATTTAAATATGTCAAGAGTTGCTGAGTGTAATGAAGCTTTGAAGCACACCCACAGAGGGAAAAATAGTTATGGAAGCCAAAGCAGAATTTTCTTGCCCGTCAAAACTGAGACATTGTGCATGTTCAGGTTTCTTGTATTCCTGTGTCTTATGTCACTCAAAACCATACTCTTACAATGATTTATGCCTTGTCAAACAGCTTGGTCATAATTTATGTCTGTACTGAATTTCAATGAGACCAAAATGAACTGAGGATATACAAACAAAACAGAAGAATGACATTGGACCACATATTTTCCTCTGGTGAATACATGATTATTGTAATTATTTTAGATATTTACTAATATCAACATGAAATTACCTTAACATTTTGATCAGAAACTGCCTTGATGTTAAATCGTTCAACTTCATCAGTGTATAAGCTGTACAAGATTGTTTTACTCTGAAACTGTGCAATTAACTGGTAGTATTTTTATAAACTACTCAGAAAATTTTGCGGGTGACTGTGAAATTCAAGTGCATGCTTTTTGTGTCAAAGTTTGATTCATGACAGAAAACTCCCCCAGGTTCAGATTTCTTGTGCATGTTCTCTGTTCAAAGAATGTATCTTGACTTTAAATTTGTCTTACTTTCAATTCTTATCAATGCAAGCAATAATCAAAACAAGTTTGCATGTTGCTTCTTCAGTAGGGGGAGAATACTAGCAAGAGAAATGTGTTGCATAGGATTTATGTCAATCTTTCTCACTACTTTGCAAAGGTTGTGATGTTCACTCGTCTTCTAAAAAAGCTCAGCAAAATGTTAATGGTTAATATTTGGTAGTATTATTGATTGTATCATTTGGCATGATAAACTTTTAGAAACAGTCATTTTTATGGGTCTACATATGCTTTAGGCAAATTAACTGAAAAAGTACATACGAATGACAACCATTTGTGGTTTTTAATCGTGTATAATGGTGTCCTGTGTCTTATCTGCATTAATGATGAAAAACCTTCTCTCCTCTGTGGTGAACTTATAATATTTGGCCTCTGAAGTCTTTTGAATATTCTTAATGTATGTATTTTCCTACAGTAATTATGTACTGTATCAGATCAAAAAGCATATTCATTTTGTTTAAATATAAAACAGCATCTGAAACGTGACATAACCAGCTGCCTACGGGTGTGAAACCTGTGGACCTTTGTATTTTTCCATGCTTTATACAATGTCTTAATTGCCATTATCCCAATAAAATGACAGTGATGTTCACTGTTTTGTTTAGAGTCAAATAATGTATATATATTTGTTTGTCCGTTGGAAATGTCTTCCTCTGTTGGCACAAAGGATTTTGATCAACATTTGACAAGTTATGATATACTGTTGACAACTCTTGGCCACGCATACACAGATGAACTTCTCCTTTGCAGAACCTCGCTGGAGAATCTGGCCAAATCTTGTTTTTGAGACAGGAATGACACTGTAGTCTCGCGATGTGACTGACCACGCATTTTGTTCCGAATCCCTCTGAACAGCAGCTGGTGAGGACTGAGGAACCACAGGGATACGCTGCGGCTATAGACATTAGCCAGTAAGCAAAGCTAGCTACAATAATGGCGTTCACATTCGCGGCCTTTTGTTATATGCTTGCGCTTCTGCTGACTGCAGCCCTAATTTTCTTCGCCATTTGGCACGTAAGTACAGTTATCTTGTATGGTTTGCTAAAACGGTATTGTGATAAAAAACCTTGTGACCATATTTGCTAGTTGGGTAGCTAGGTTAGCTAGCCAATGTTCATGCTAGCTTGTTGTAATGAACCAGTTCTAGTACGTTGTCTAGCAAGCTAACGTTAGTTCACACCGCACCAGAAGAAATGGATCCACGATGAGCTGCGCACCTGATCCTGACAACGTCAGGACCAGTATCATTGTCTAGTCAAATATCGTTTAAATCATTCAATATCCTTAATGGTACAGTACAACGTTGCGCAGCGTAAGGAACCTAGTACGTACCATTCTAGAATGAATGGCACACCCAAATGTGGCGGTGAGACTGGCTAAGAAAGATAGCTAACGTTGGGCTAACCAGATAACTTGCACTAGTTTAGAATAAACAAACCAAGATTACGGTATTTTATTTGGAATTAATCACACTCGCATTTTGAAACGGAGACCTCTCTGAACCATCTATTATCGTCTTAAAGCATAATCATGTGTTTGTGTGTGTGTGGTTAGTTAAGACCCCTGCTAGCTTCATGGCTAGCTTTCTGCTTTTACTAAAAGAGCATGAACTAGCTAGTTATTCTACATTAAGCACGTCCCCTGCCTTAACACTTCATCTGTGACGTTCATGTTGTTGGCTATGTGATCTTGTTAAGTGCCTCTTACGATGGTTAATTGTCTACATTACAATCGTCAGTGAATAAACATGTAATTCTATCGTCCTATGTAATTTTTCTCCAGATAATTGCATTCGATGAATTGAAGACTGATTACAAGAATCCTATTGATCAATGTAACACACTTAATCCGGTAAGTGTCCAGTTGTACTATGAATTGCCTCCTTTGACTGCATGCAGACTGCTTTAGCAAGTGTGTATCTAGCTACCTAGGAAGTTAAATCAGCCTATGTTTAAATAATCTTCTCTGCACTGTTATGCTAAATAACCTGACTGTTATTAATCGAGAGTGATCTTGTCAGCTGTCAAATTCTAACGCATTTTGTTTTGTTTTTCTAATCTGCTTTTCACATTTACATAACGGCATAAAGACAGTTGAAAAGGTCAAAAAGATTAAAAGAGTCAAAATTGCATTGAAGGTTTGTACCAATCTTCGGTTAAAATGCCCGCCCAGTTCAATTAAGTCTCCAGTCTGTCATTCTGCACGGTGGAGTGTTTGCAATTGTCTTTTCAGTTAACTCAGAGGAAAGATTCTCTTTTGGTTTGATTTATTTTTGGTGTTGTGTTTTTAGGGTTCAGTCATTTTGCAGTGAGGGAGTGCTGTGCTGTTGGTGATCTCTAATTTTCAATCTTAGAAATTGTGTTGTCCTGCTATGGTTAAACAGCAACAGTTTCCCCATTTTAGCTTTGATAGTTGGATGTGTCTGTCTGTATTATTATTTAAATTGCTAGTTGTCGTAGCTGTAGATTTAAGTTTTGAAACAAAAGCTTGCATAATAGTTCAAAAGGCATAAACGCTGCTGTGATGATGGTAGGCGCTTCATTCTTAAATAAGAATCTTCAGACTCATTGGGTCACTGTCCGGTAGCAAGGTGTGCAGGTCCAATGCTCGTATAGGTAAATTAGATAAATGTTAACTGAAAAGACTTGCAAATGCTCAGAACTTGCATGACGTTTTACAGCCTACCCTTTGTTTTCATAGTGTTGTAATAATTATGATTATAAGATACATTCAATATCCCAATAAATGACAATCATTAGTATTAATCACTTGAGCACTGCCTGTGATAAGACCTAAACTCATATTTTTTTTAATTGTAGCCAATCCTATATTTGGCCCATTGTTCTAATACAGATAATAGGGTTTTTAATCCGAGGGGATCTCTTTCTGGATTAGATCATAATTGAGCTGTGGATCTCAGGGCTCGGTAGTCTTTACTTTGTATTGCCTGGGTGCACAGAAACAAGCTTTAAGACAGATCAGTCCCAGAGAGAGAAATTCGTAACTAAAATAAATGATTTTATTTGGTAAATGATGAAATGAACTAAATTAATGGATCATTTGAGGACTTTATCAATAATATATATATATATATATATATAAACACACAGCATTGTATATTTTCATGGGCTAAAATATAATTTCATGCTATTAATAGTGTCTTTGAAAAGCTATTTGCAAATGTACACCAGATTTTCTTGACTGGCTCAGGCTTACATCACTTGGGGGTACAGAACAGATGGTAGCAGGGTCTTAATTCTCTCAAGCTCAGCAATTTTTAAGGATCACTGATTGGATGGGGAAGTAAGTAGGAGGAGCTTATCTGTGTAGAACCATGGACATGATGTCCACTCTCCCACCTGCTCCCCAAGATGGAGTTAACACTAAATGACTGACAAAACTTTATCATTATAATGTTGAACAACAGTTTACATTTGGCAATACAGTGCAGGGCTTTTACCTGTCAACCCTACCTCCTGCACCCTCTTCCTACCTGCCCCTTCACCCCTCCATCTGTGGGCTGTTGGTAAAGCCCCACTCCCCACCTCCCATGAATGCATGGCTTCCATGTGGTGACTCCATCTGCCCCCCCCCCCCTCCCCCTGCAACACCGACACTAGTACCAGCAGAGGCACTTTGGAGAAGGCTACAGCATTTCGACTGCTTGTCCACACACAGCGCATGGTCGTCTTGTCAGTGTACTCCCTGTGTGTGAGGGGATGTTGTGCTGCAGGGGTTCTGTTGTGAGCCTAGACCACCATGTTAAGATGCACACTGCTCCAAAGACCAAGGTGTGGATGCCCTGTGGTCAAACCTAGGATGCATGTCCCACATGTCAATCAGCTGTGCATGATGGGAGATGTGGTGTAAGTGCCCTTTGAAAGTCAACATTGATCTATGCCCTGTTGTTTATCTACATACTTGTAGTGTGGCTGTAATGATGTTAGCACAGCAAGGAGAAAACCGTCTGTTTTAAGGGTTTTTTCAAAAAGGTTTAGTATCTGCTTGTGTTGTAAAGTTAATTCATGTTCATGGCGTGTTCTGCGTCGTCAAGTTTCATACAATCTTAACATATTCTAATGACATAAAGGGTAATAGTTGGGAGTCAATGTTTGCTTATTCGTCTGTTGTCTGAGTTTAGGGACGTGTGGCTGGTTGCTCCTCCAAAGCTGATGGTGTTTTGACTGTTTCAGCTCGTGCTCCCGGAGTATCTCATCCATGTGTTCTTCTGCGTGATGTTCCTGTGTGCTGCGGAGTGGCTCACCCTGGGCCTCAACATGCCCCTGCTGGCCTACCACGTCTGGAGGTGGGTCTCTGTTCACCCAGCGTTTCTAGAATGTCATGGAATGTCCCAAAGATTTATAAAAGGTGGGGATTTGAACCGGGGACCTCTAGATATGTAATATCAAAGGCTCTACCACTGAGCTAACAGTATCTCGGACCCTCCTGTGCCAACCTAAATGTCACCCACAGCGTGGCCGCGGGTCCTTAAAAGGTCTTCAATCGCTTTTCCTAAAAATAAGGCCTTAAAAAGTTTTACATTCAGATTGGATGGGTCTTAAATTGTTTTGTGTCATGTCACTGCGAAAATGCAGGCAATCTGTTCTGCCAGGTCTACGTTGTCTATGGTTAGGTCAGAGCGTAGCCTACTGCGCAACTTGGAAACATGGGGAAATGAAAGTTCAAATACAAATGGCTTGAAAAGAACGAGTATTCTTGTTTACAGTTGGTGCCTGGAAATGCTTATGAAGCAAACTGCGTGTGGGAAGAATTTTTAACCTGGGACAATGGGGATCAGAGAGATGGAATAGCACGTGCAGAGCAGAAAACAGAGACTATGTAAAGGCACGCCAGGCGCCTGCAATTGCTAGTTTCTGCTCCACCATTTCCACCACTAATAACGATGTCAACGCTACAACGCTGGATGTTACAATAGGAAATCCAGAGCCAACAATGCCATCTGACATTAAAGCAATTACACACATTTAGTCAATGTTCTTAAACTCAACCGATTGTTGTCATTTTACTATACTGTTCATTTTGAGCAGACTTCAGTGTGTTTATTTGGAAATAACTGTATATTTCCACTTTTGATTGCATTTCCATTGTAAGTTTGGTCTTACATTTCATTTGGAAGTGGTATTAAAAGGTCTTAAGTCTTATTTTTAACTTGATTATACTTGTAGACACCCTACACCCAGCTCCTTAGGTCAGTTGAGCAGTGGCTTTATAGCTCAGCTATGGCAAACTAAAAACTTTTCACAGTCATACCTTTCTGGAATAACGTTTTGATCTAAGCGAGTTGTGATTTAATGCTTGTTTGTTGTGCAGGTATACGAGCCGTCCAGTGATGAGTGGCCCAGGGCTGTATGACCCTACAACCATCATGAACGCTGACATCCTGGCTTACTGTCAAAAAGAGGGCTGGTGCAAACTGGCTTTCTACTTGCTCTCCTTCTTCTACTATCTCTATGGGTATAGACAATAGTTTATTACCTTTCAATGTCCAGTCGTTCATATTCACCTTGTAGATGATTTGTGCAATTTCCGCTAGTGGATGAATAAAGTGCCCTTCTATCTCTCAATCATCTATCCCTATAAGACAGTAAGATGTCATTGTAATTTTTGTTTTGTGTTTTAAATTCAGGATGATCTATGTTTTGGTGAGCTCTTAAAATGGAGAGAATCCTGTGAGTCAGCATGTGGAAGAGGATCCACTGTGCTTGGAGTGTCTGGAGCAGACCTGGCCTGCTGGAGCCTGTCAGCATCATGAGGATGGACTCTCTCAACCCCCCACACTGTGCACAGCGCCATTTTGGAAACATCTGTCCCTTTTAAAAAATATCTTGGACGCAGCCGTGTTGTTCTGAACTTGAAAGTCACATAAGAGGAATAACAACCTGGACTCTTTTTTTATTTTCATTCTTGCTGTGATGATTTAATGCTTTAAATTGAAATAAAGTTTTTTCTTTTTTTACCCCATCCATATTTGATTGTTTACAGAATAGTAGGCATTCTTATACAGGGAACTTTATCAGTCAAATCCACTGCTGTTTGCTTGACTAACTATTGATGATATTGATCTGCTTTTAATGTGAAGTGGATGCCCAGCTTTTAAGAAAAAGTTGTGTTTTATCAACATGACAAAGTAGATAACTGTAGAAAGTTGAATACAGATTTTGTTGCCACAACACAGGTATGAAACTGATCATACATTGGTTTAAGTAATTACATAAGAAAATGTATCACTTTGGAAAATGTCTGGCAGAAGGACAATCAATATAGTTGTCACAAGATACATCTTCAAACAGTTTGATATAAATTTCCATGCTTTCTAAAGACATGTCATCGCCAACTCTTGTTTCAATAATAAATGTTGTCCACCCATCAAAAAGAAATCCCAAATTGTCTGAATGAATGGACCACTTATGAGGTCAAACTCCCATCCAGTTGTGTTTTTGTTTATCACTTGATTTTTTTAGACATTATCTTGTCCATGTCAGACATTCTTGTCCACCAATTATTCTATCAGACTGCTAAAATTGTAATGTATATTTTCAGTAGATTTTGTGACATGTTTTTCAAGGATGTTCTACACTCCATTTTCATGATATTACTAAAATGATCATATTGCAGGAATAGTGGGTTTTTAAAAATCTCCAGGTTTTTCAAGGTTTTGTTTGCAAATATTGGACCATGGGACAAGCGGACTGAAAGAACATCATCCCTAAATCATTTATTTATTGCCATTTTCATACATTATCTGGGAAAGAGGAATATGTTATGTATTACATGTTTTAATTTTAGTACATTTCTGTCAATTCAGTTCCAAGTAACACCCAGTGAATACAAATTTGAGTTGAAAAGTTCAAAATAAACCTATCCCACTCATATCTGTTTTGGAGTTTATTTCAAAAGTTAATGCTAACCAACAGGGACAAAACCATAATGAACCGTATCACCAAAAAGACCAGAGCAGGTAGAGTAATGACAACAATGAAACTTGGCCTGGTTTATCACCTGTGTGTGCTAAGAACAATATATAGTATTTAATCTATTGCAGGGGTTCCCAATCCTGATCCTCGGGTGTCCCTGCCCTGCATGTTTTAGATGTTTCCCTGCTCCAACACACCTGATTCCAATGAATGGGTCGTTATCTAGTTATGCAGAAACCTGCTAACGACCAATCATTTGAATCAGGTGTGTTGGAACAAGGAAACACCTAAAACATGCAGGGCAGGGAGGCCCGGGGACCAGGAACCCCTGATCTAGTGTGTATGTGTAGACCTAAATGTGCCAGTAAAATCTGATTTAGTTCAAGAATTGACCCATGTTCAGATAAGCACATTTCTCAAATAAATGAGGATTCAGCTGTGCCAACATGATCATGTCCTCACTGTGATTTCTGGTTCTTTTTTTAAAGTGCAAACACGCCAGACACCACATCATTGTTCAGGGCATGTAGTCTAAATGAGGGACTTGACGGATTTGAACACCAACTCCAGATTTGGGGTGAAAGTGATCACCGAGACACAGACCGTTCTGTTGGGACGACTTTGCTCTCCTGGTAAGCTGAGACCCTCTCACGGAACTCATGCAGGAAATTGTATTGCTGTAGAAAAAAGATAAAACTCAAACGAGGGACAGATCCTTTAAGTCAGTGGTTCACAACCCTGGTTGTCAGGGACCCCCTACCCTGCATGTTGGAGATGTTTCCCCCTTTCAACACACCTGATTCAAATAAATGGTCATTATCAGGCTTCTGCTGAGCTTCACAATGACCCATTCATTTGAATCAGGTGTGTTGGAGCAGGGAAACATCTAAAACATGCAGGACAGTGGGGCCTGAGGACCAGGATTGGGAACCACTGCTTTAAGTAGTGAATGAGTGGTGGCTGTATTATAGGTAAGACGTTGATATGGACATGTCACCTTGACAGTCTGTATGGCTCCGCTCCCTCTGTGCTCCCTCAGGATCTCGATGGCTTTGTTGGGCGTCATGGTCACTGACAGCTGCAGCAGCAGACACACAGCGACTACAGGCAGACAGGACATGCTCAGTCAGTCAAGGTCACAAGACACTGACATTTAAACAACACACAAACACGCAGACAAGAATGATTCTTACTTAATCCAGAGCGACCCAGGCCTCCATAACAACTGCAGGGGGGGGGGGGGGAGGACATACAGCAGTGGTCACGATCATGTGCTTGGGAGTGCCTGTTGGCATGGCGATGAGTTTAAAGGCAGGATCTTAGAGATATGGCAATATTCTATAACACTCACTGGATGACAGTCCTCCGGTTGTTCTGGAGGTTGGACTGAAGCTGCTCCAGTATCTGGCAGCATTGGTCTAGCTCAGGAGTGCCCCCATCTGGGAAGGGCATGTGGTGCACCCTTAGGCCTTTCTGCCTGTAGGTGTCCAGCAGGCTGGGAACCCTGTACTTCTGGAGCTCTCCTCTTGTGCAGAACACAAACACATCCTCCACACCTTGGTCCTGAAGCTCACCTAGCACAGAAACAAGAAATGATGTGAGGAGAATGCTCTCACATAGCATTGCAAGATGAAAGACAACATCACAGGCCTCACGGACTGAAACTGAAAGAGGGTTGGATTCATCATCTGGCAAAACATCATTATAGAACGTTTCTAGAACATTATCTGAGAAAATGCGGTAACGCTTGAGGTCGTCTTACCGACATCTCTCTGCAGATTTCTTCTGACATCTTTAAATTTGCATCCTACAGTCAAACAAAACCATTTCTCGTTATCATCTTGTTGTTTTATTTTTTAGCCTTGTCAGAAGAACATTTATATTACTTGTGACAAAGTTATGTTATCTCGTCATGGTTGGTCAAAAAAACACCACAGCATAGAATAAAACTGTAGCTGCACTTCACCTGGCAAAGAACATATACCGAGAAACTGGGAACACTCGACCACTGACAGAGGTAACCTTCAAAAGTGAAAATAACGTTAAGAAAACAACAACAATAGCATCATAGTAAACTATAAAACAAGACCTAATTATGTTTAAATTAAAACCATCCATCATGCCAGACCCATGACAACTAGCCTAACTCTGTTAGTCTACTTACCAGGAGACCTGTAGCGGCGTCTGCTGCTCATCCCCTGTATCTTCGTCATCCGACGATGAATCGAACTCGCTTGTCCTCATATTCTGCTCAAAATAACCAAGAAAGAACAACATAATCTCAACACATGTAAAACACCAGCAACTTGCAGACTAAACTAAACGCTGACTAGTACGTCTGTATTTGCCACCAACCCTCAATGACTGCATATAACCAGCGTACCCAAGTTATTCTAGCTGGCTAGCGTAGCAGGTAAACTAATGTAGCGTTAGCTAGTCTGTTTAAGTTAGGTACAGTACTGTAGATCAGTGCGTGACCCTAGGGCACAGCTACAGTAGCAAGACCAGTTAGCTAGCTCTAGCTAGTTTTACAGTAGAGCTATTTCAAAATTGCTAGCTAACCAGCTCTACAGTACACAGATCAGCTTTAAGTTAGTGCTATCACTCTGAAAGCTGAAAGTGTGGAATCCAGTTGGAACTGCGTAGAAAGAGAAAAAAAACGTGGATACAATTAGACTAGCTACCTGTTCCTTTGTAACCTTCATGCACGTACCAACCACTGTTTCTGCTATTTTGACAGCTGTCAACCCAGCTGCACTAAACGGGCTGCAACAACAGCCTCGATTTAAAAACACATAAGAGCTTGTAAGCCAATGAGCGCCTCTCTTTATTTAGACACGCCTACTTGGGGTATCCTCGAATTCAATGACAGTACACTCCACCAACTGGGCGGAGTGGAGGTTTTCATTTCACTAGAGTTGCTAAATCCACCTATAATCTCCGTGAATGCAAACAACAGACGATGAAGCAATAAATCACAGCTGTCATCAATATTGCAGGATGAAACATGATTAATCATCATAAAACGTACACCATATGATATGACAGCCGACATAAAGTGTAGCTTTTAAAGCATCTATCCATAATTCGAAAAATCAAAGTAAAACATTATTTTGAAGATTACATCAATAATGTGGCAATCTATAACCAAATACTTGCTTTGTATTTAATATACAATGTTCATTGTCCATATGTTTGAATCAAAGAAAATATAGCTCGGCCTTAGTTCTAGAGCACGACTGACTACTCTGTCCAAGCTACCTTGCAGATTGCTCACCTTGCACTGACGTGCCCTGGAGACTGCGCGCTGTATCGAGTATCTGCTGCCCTCGCCCAAATGCACCACTACCAAGTGTGCTATCCGATCCCAGAGCACCACAAATGACCGAAATCATAGTTTTGCGGGGAATTTTAGTGTTTGACTTTGGAATGTATCGAACATGATTCACGCGTGATGGATCTTGATGACTGGGACATCGACGGATATTACTGTAACATAGATCATTGTTAAGGTAAGTTGCTTTTCACATTACAAATGCTGTATTTTATATTTTGTCGCATGTTCTCGGTTTATAACATTCCAGTCTCAGATTATGTTATTGGTATCAATAAATACAATTTCTAGTATAGTACTTAAAAAATGTTGTCATATAATGTCTCTTAAACATGTTTTGTGACAATACTTTTAAATTTAAAACGGAATCAATTGTATTCCTGTCTGGATATCTGTAATATAAAAAGTCTACTTTGCTGCAAAAGGCTTTTTTTTTTTTTTTTTTACAATAGTAGTGAATGTGTCCCCTTCTGTCGCTTTTTAGACTTATAAGGACTGAGTTTGGCTACTTCAGCCGTTTCTCCTGCAGAGCTGATTTCTTTGGCTGGCTTGCTACTTCCCTCACCAGGGGAGAGCTGGCAGGGCAACCCATATTCAGGTATTGTTAACTGATGCAAGATGCACGGTTAGATATCCCAACTGAGATTTAATATTACCATAGTTTTCAACGATTACTTTAGTTTGCTTTAAAACTGTAGCCTACTGTAAAATTGTACAATTCAAATACAGAATCAAAACCATTGAAAGTGCATATTGCTATCTTATACATTGACCTTTGTCCATTATACGTATGAATCTCATAGTCAAGAAGAGGTTAAATAATCACCATGACTACAGTACAGAGAAAAAGGAGGTTCACTTCTTTCTTTGCCACTATTGTGTCCCCTGATATTCAATCTGGTCCAATTTCAGAGAGCAGGAAGTATTCCCAGGGGAAGATTCCTCTCTAAGTAGGAAACTCTCAAAACTCTCTATGCTGAACTTCAGCTAAGAAAGCAATAGTGTGCCAACAATAGTGTAACGACTACAAACACTGTGAGTGTGCGTGTTGTGTGTGGGTTGCGTGTGTTGTGTGTGCATATATCACTCACAGCATGTTTGTACACTAACCCTGTTTGTGTTCTTCCTGTAGAGGTGATGAAGCCTCAGGAGGGCGTGCTAGTCACTGAAATCTCCAAGGTAGCTACACCCCCTCATTAGCACCAACCTCCAATCTGGAGCTCCAGTGCTCTGCCCTGGGGCCGTCACCAGAGCCTGTGCTCTCCTCTGTCCCCAGCTCCAGGGCATTGTGTCAGAGCTGAAGGCGGGCTTCTCCAACGCTCTGCATGAACTGAGCCAGATCCAGCATGGGGACACCTTCCTCCGGGAGGAGCTGGAGGAGAACCGGCGCAGCTGTGAGAAGAAGGCCCTCCACCTGGAGGCGCTGGTGCAGTCCTTGAGGGTGAGGCGGAGAGGGGCTTCCAGAGGGGGGCTGACTGCTTCGGGGTTCCTTAGTGGCTCGGTTTGGTGTCACACGGGAATGGAGACATACATTCATCATTTGCTGTTGTGTGGAAGGATTTAAGTTAACTGTCTCAATCCTGATCCCCCAAATGATGCATTTATTTCATGATGATCGATTATGATAACATGATTTGTAAGAGCCAAGGACATTATTTGTGTACTTTCAGGATGAGCTTGGAGAGATGCGTTGCCAGATTTTGCAGCTGTGCTGCAGCAGACAGATACCTCGACAGGAAGCAAAGGCCCCTGATAGGGGGCCGGGCCCCACGGCCAAGCAGAGAGAAACGTGAGAAACAAAAACATCCACATAAATAAAAGGATTGCATGCCGAAATGTTGTTATTTTTGCAGGGTGGCTGAGATGTTTTTTTGGACTGTGCCTGGTTCCCTGACTCTAACAGAACCACTGTTAGAACTGCACTTCTGATCCTTGATTTTCTGCTCTACCTTCTACATGCAGTATCTCACGTCCCTATGGATACATGCATCCGCTAAATGAAAAGAAACTACAACATTACTGTATAAAGGCGAGGCCTCTGTCCTGTGTGGTTTAATCAGCTGATGACTGTTGCTCTGTAACCTGGCAGGGACTCAGGGCCTGGGGCAGGAAGGAGCCACTGTGAGTGTTTTTCCAGCCCACCTGTGTCGTCCCCCAGGGGCCGAGTCCTCCTCCACTGCTACCTGCAGGGGCTCAAAGCTGGGCTGTGTGAGGCTACAGGTATATAACACCTGTTCATGTCCCTTTCCATCCACGTTCTCTCTAAGGCAAATATTTGCTTGTTAAGAAATGATGTGGTTATCATTTATGTGTTATCATTTACACAAGTTATAGCTAATCTGTATCGATATGTAGTACATAAATGATTTTTTATTTTTTATAAGTGATAATTAATCTTATGTTCATTTGTTGTTTTATGACTTTCTCCTGTGTAGAGGAACGACAGCAGCTGACCACGCAGCTTCTGCACTCAGAATGGGAGTACGTGTCGATCTTAAACCAGCTCTACGACAAGTACAAGACACCGCCTGTCCTGCAAAGCAACCTGGAGCCATAGTAAGCACCTTAACCTGTCTAACGTCATGTTAAAAACCCAGTCAGAGCTTCAAAAGCTCTGCTACTGTCCAGTTCCAACTGGATTTCTGTTCACTCCAGGTCTTGTAGCGGCTGCTGTGTTTCTACTCTTTCTAGTCAGACATTTATAAAGTTCGTGGAACAGCTGTTACAGCGACACCTGCTCTTCAGGAACACTCTGGAGGAGAGACTCTCAGCACAACACTGGAAATGCCTCGTTGGAGACATATTTGTTCAACTCATCGGCCATAACGATGTAATTCAAAATGTTCCTCTTTCCAGTAATCTTTTGTACTTTAACTAGCTGACGCCGACTGTGCTAATTGTTTAATTGCTAATGTCTTTGTCTGCCCAGTCATCCTTTACAGACACGTATCATGGATACACAAGCACCTTGGCAGCCTTCCTCTCTTTGGAGTTTGACAGGATTAAGCTCTCGAAGAAAATGCACACCATGCAGGTGTTTATGACGCAATCTCGCTGTCCTGTATTCAGTTTCGTTTAGTAATGATGACTTTTCTTTGTAATGGATACTTGGGCAAGTTTTTCTAGTGATTTTCCCCTTCTGCCCGCTTCCTCAGAGCTGTGAGGTGGAGAGGGAGGAACTGAAACTGCTGTCTCTGCTGCTGGCTCCTGTCTCCCGGGTACACAGTTACCTCAGCCACATTCAGGTAGTCTGTCAGAATAACAAAAATGTGTTCATTCAGCCAAAGAGTACAAAAGGGAGGTATGAACTTGTGACCTCTGGAATCTGTTATCAAATGCTGAACGACTGAACTGGACCCAGCCTATGAAAGTTCTCTGTGAGATCCACTTGTCTAATATGATTCAGGTCCTATCATTTTCTAATGTGTTGTTGTTTTAATCAAGCCATCGAGTAAATAACTCGTGTCTTGTCTGTTCGTCAACTGCTTTTTTGTTGTTGTTGTTGTTGTGGTAAATCCTGTTTGTGACCACTAGAGGGATCCACTTGACAAGATGTGTGGATTTGATCTCACATGGTTAAGTTGGTGATATAATAGGAAGTAGGATTGTGCTGGCTGCCGCCTTGTGGCCGACCCGTCCTCCGTTCTTCCCAGAGTTTGCTGCAGTGGACAGGGAAGGAGCACCCAGACTCCAGCCTGCTCCAGGGGAGTGAGCGCGTGCTGAGGAACATTCTGTCCCGTTGTCATGTGATTCTGGAGGAGGACGTCCGATGGGGTGAAGGTGGAGTAGCTGGACTGAGGTTAGATCACTGTCAAGCCCCCTTCACAAAAGATGTTTGCCAGTGAGGGACGTGATTTGGTCTTTGATCACTTTAACAAGGCAAAATGACTTACATCCCAGATATCCCTGAACCCCTGAATAATTGATCTGTATTGCTGAATATTTGAATTGCATCTCTAGCTTTTAAAAAACAGGGTCGTTATGCAAGCCTAGCAATTTTGGCTTAAATTTGAAAGGATACATAGCAAAATATCCCCCTTCAAAGCCACTCCCCCAAAACACATGCATAACTAATGCCAGGAGGTAGGTAGGTAGGTAGACAAGTTGCCCATCGAATCATGGCATTCAATCCGAATCCTGCCCAATCCTTAAATTCAGTCAAAACTAAATCATTTGAATTCATAATAATGTGTGTTTATTACACTCCTGCAACGCCCACAAATATTGGATTTATTTAATTTGACTGTCAAACCTTTATATTTATTGGTTGCCATGAGGATGTGAAGCAAAAATTACAACCATGTCTTTAAGCTATAAAGGGATTTCCTCAATTTCATTAAATGTACACCTTCATGTTTGTGTGACGTCCTTTTCATTCTGACGGATGTGAACCTCTTATCCTTCATGTCAGTGTCTGCTCTGAGTCAGTGCCAGTATGCTCCGGTGCCCAGAGCTGCTCTGCCAGGAAGGGAGCAGGGACCCGGGAGCAGGCCAGCGGCGCTCCACAGAGGTCAGCCCTCTGCCGCTCTCTGCTGCTCTCTGCTGGGGAACGTAGTTTATCAGTTGTTTCAGTTGGGGCTGTCACTGCATAACAAATAATATCCAAAGTTTTACTTTGGTTGAAAAAAAAATAAAAAATATATATATATATTATATTGCCCTTCTCCAAATATTAAAATGTCCCAGGACTTTAAGTCTGAGGTTGACCCGGGTTAGACTTAAGCATTGTGTATTATTGGTGTCATTTTTATTTCAGTTTTGGTTGATTATCCTTCCTCCTCATAGACAGGACCAACACCATGGCAACCTCTCCAATGGCCTCTCCAACGGCTGTCATCCTAGTGGCTGGTCTCACAGCCTGAGGAGGAAGAGCTGCATCAGAGACAGGACCCTCCAGGACTGTGGGCCCCCGCGCCCCGGGCCCCCTTGCTGCCTGCTGCACCCTGGGGAGCGGGGCTGGACGGGGGAGATGACCAGCGACTCGGGCCAGGGCACCTCCAGCCAGGCCACCAACGGAGCTAGCCGCCTGGACACGCCCCACGCGGGCCACAGCCCGGAGGACGGCGAGACAGACGAAGCGGGCGACGCGTCTGTGTTCGACTACTCCTCCGTGACCTCCTGCAGCCCGGACGGAACCCTCCGCAGCGGGGTGGAGGGCAGCAACAGCGGGGAGGAAGAGGAGGAGGAGGAAGAAGAGGAGGAGGACAGTCATGTGCCGGTTCTCCTGAAACCCTCCTCCTACCCCCAGCAGCAGTTGAGGGACAGCCCCAGGGAGCGCACCGTGTGCCTGCGCTGGCAGATCCCCAGGCTGACCCCTCACCCCCTCCCAAGGCCCTGCATGGAGGGCTCGGCCCCTGGCCTGGGGACCTCGTACGGAAAGAGGATGGTCAGCATCAGACAGGGCTCTCCTCCTCTGCTACCCAACAGTGCCTTCAGGCCAATCTGGGACGAGCCTTACAAGCAGGTGGGTGCCTTCACCGGTCTGATGGTGACAGAGGTTTCGATTCTGTATGCTGTGGCCATAAAGAACACTAAGCGGGAACACTTGACCTCCACATACCTGTAACTACACTACTGTTAGTCCTCGCTGAGTCAGACCTGTGGTGTTGTCGTGTCATACTGTTACCTGATCGTTCATGATGTAACCCTAACAAACCAGGGAGAAGCTTCTCCAGTGAAGGAGAACCTTCAGGGCTTTGTCCCCATCCAGACTCCAGAGAGGCAGGTGTTTCCCAACTATCACCAGGCCCAGAGCTGCAGGTAAGACCCTCTTACGCGCCCTCCTCTCACCGGAGACGCGGTTCGAGCAAACTGTACCGTACTGTTGATAGTCATGCAGCAGGACTGCAACTGTCGCAGAACATCTCCCTACTGTCTCACAACACAACAGTGCGGCAAGGCAGTTGCATGGTGTTTTGGAGCAGTGTCGGCAGTTGCATTGGGTCTCGCTGCATTTGATTTTCTAGTCACGTAACTGCCCTGCTGAAGTTTTAGAGTGAGAGAACAGGCTCTAAACTCTCTTTGAAAGGCTCTTTGAAATAGAAGTTTAAATGTTTTCACTAACAGACTGCAAACCACACATCTCACTACAAGCTTCCCATATAAAGTAGTAGATTTAGACATAAGCATGTTACATATAGCCTACATTTAAGGGACTTTATAAATAAATAAAATTCAGTAAGCCTTGAAATGTGGTTGTATTTTTAGTGGCTTGGGCATTTGGCTAAGAGCATATGACTACAGTGAAGTGTTGTGGATGCCATGAACCAGCGCAGGCCAGTCATTAGGCCTACATTGTGTTATTTTAAGCTGTAAATTATTCAGGTTCTTGTAGCCTATAGATGTCGTTAATGATTATTGTGGTATCCTAAGCCCAGACCTAACTTGGTCAGGCACCGTCGATGATGATTTAGTAGCCTAGGCCAACTTCCAGGGGGGTTGTAAGTAAAGACAGAGCTAAATAGAATATAATGACCTCCATTAGCATCCCCCCTCCCCTCTCTGATAATTGCCAGTATTAAGAAAAGGCTCCTTCCCAAGTAGTCTAACTGTCGTGAGCTTGTAACCCTGCAACCCTGGTGATGCTGGCTGGCTCTGGCCCTCAGGTCGGGGGTGGAGGCGCCCCCCTTCCAGGACCAGCAGGGGCGCGGCCGGCTGGCCAGGCGGCCGGGCGTGTGGGACGAGAGCGAGGACAGCGAGGGGCCCTGCAGCACCGTCTGAAACACGGCCGCACACGCCGCCCTCCGCCCTGACCTGCCCCGTCCCAGCACCCCCCCCCCCCCCCCCCTCCCAGGGGCACGGACATGGGACAGCAAGGGGACCCCCTCAAGTTTTTAGGATCCAGAACTCTTCAAGAACACCAGCAGATATTCTCTTTCCCAGTGCTATGCTGGATGGCCGTCAGGTCAAATAAGACACGGGGGGAGTGGACAAAATAGTAAGTACAAAATAAGACTGGGTGATTTATTAATCTCATCAAGACCATTAATACAAAGCACAGTTAAAAGGCCACATACCACCGAATAAACCAACCGCAGGATCAAGCTGTTACAGTGCCACAGAGGACATCGAATCTGGACAGGGGGAAGAAAACTGCAAAACAACACATCAATACTGACGCCATGGGGAACCGAGGTGCCATGAGCAAAGAGGAAGTGACATCACTGGTGTAGTCAGAATCCCATTGGTGTTTCTGCTGTGTGGGGATAGGAGGGGTTTGGGGAGGAGAAGGAGGAGAAAGGGGAGTGAAGGCTACAACTCGTTTCTGCCCTGATCCAGGTAGGACGTTGACTTTACCAGTAGTACAGGACCATGGTCATCGTGCATGCCGTCAACACACATGGCCTTCAACACTGCGGCTCTTCAACAGCACAGTCTAAAGTGCACAAAGTATGTTCTCAGAAAAAAGGTCAAATTCTTCACTATGCTCATCAAGTAACATATATATTTACACGCTCAATGCAAACCGTAATACAATTCCATCCTCAAGTATTAGCGTTTGAAAACCTATGAAAACGCCATCCACATCAAAAGGCATTTAGTAAGATGTACAAAGTGAAGCTCACGTCTATGGAAGTGCTTGGCATGTCTTGACTGTATATTTCCATTCCTTTAAAACAGTTGTTGGGAAAAGAGGGAGACAGAGAGAGACAGATTTACACAGAGAGAGAGAGAGAGAGAGAATGGCTTTCCTCTGGTTATAGTCCCAGGGTGTAACACTGGGGATTGTCTTTAAGTGACTGAGTGACGGTGACCTCTTCTGTTGGACAGTAGTGTCGCTGGCTGGCTATGCTGTAGCTGACCAGACAGATGCTGGGGGCGGGGAGGGGAGCAATACAACAACAAAGAGAAGTCACTTCATACAAATGATTTTGTATGTATATTTTGTGTATACATGTTATATACACAGTATCCACAAACCTGTACATTTTTTTTTGTAGTGTATAGCTTTGTTCTAAGCATTACATAGGCAACCTTATTTTTGAGCATTTTAGACACCATTTGCTTATTCTGTAAAATACAAAACCAAATAAAAAGGCACATCCGAGCATGATGCATGTATTATTTCAGTCTTTTTCAAAAATGAAAATGTCTTTTGGGCCGAGAGAGAGAGAGAACGAGTATGGAACAAAGGCTCTTCTCTCGTGAGTTCAGATGTTTGGAGGCTCCACTAGGGGGCGCGGTCCCTTTGCCCCATGCTTTGGTGGGTTGGTGCTGCTTCCAGTGCTGAGCGTCCGCACCACAGAAGAAGGTACCGGTGATGAAGTTGTCTGGAGTGTGGGGCTAGCAGCACACAGCCCTGAGGACTTTAAGACATCATCTTGGCTTTTTATGGAGCTGAGGAGACACAGGACTTCCTGCTCAGGCACCCTGGGCCCAGGAGGCCAGTCAGTCAACCAGTCAGCCAGCCATTTAGCCAGTCAGTCAGCCAACCAGTCAGTCAGCCAACCATTTAGCCAGTCAGTCAGCCAACCAGTCAGTCAGCCAGTCAGCCAACCAGTTATCCAGTCAGCCAACCAGTTAGCCAGTCAGACTACCAGTTATCCAGTCAGCCAACCAGTTAGCCAGTCAGCCAACCAGTTAGCCAACCAACCAGTTAGCCAGTCAGTCAGCCAACCACAGTTAGCCAGCCAGTCAGTCAGTCAGTCAGTCATCCAGTCCTTCGGCCAGGCTGTCTGGTAAACACAGTGCTCCTTCAGGTGAGAGGTCACTGCTGTGGGTTAGAAGGCACCGTCTGAAGTGGAGCGTGCGCCCACGGCCAGGCTGTCCTCAGCCCGGGCTCTGTGGAGTTGCCTCCCTGCAGTCACAGTGCACAGTAGAGAAACAAGTAGACGAAGGACAGAGGGACGTAACGCAGGGTTCACGGGCCAATGAAATTCCTGTTGGCCTTTTCCCCCATGCCGTTGTTTGTCCGAGAAACAGATCCCTTATGTCCCCCTGGCTGCATACACCTGACTAAGACTTTGGTCTCTCGTTTACAGTTGCAGGCTGAAAGACACAACGCAGCGAGCGCTGCCACACGACAACTCTGGACAAGCCGACCTCCTCCACAGAAGAGCTCCAGCGTGGCCTCAGGCCCTGGGGGAGCCCGGACAGAGTCCCGGACTCGAGAGTTGAGTGAACCCCTACAGTGTGTCAATGCCCATAGAATCACAGCAGGAGACAGAGAGAGAGAGACTGGCCAGGCCTGGGTGGAGGGCTGCAGGCTAGCCTGGAGAGACCAGCCCCCTCCTCCCTGGCTGGGTGGTGGGTGAGGGGAGGGGCACAGTGTCTAAAGTTGGGGAGGGGCGTGGGAGAGACAGCCACTGCTGCCTGGTTCACTAGAGCTAGTACAGTATGCCCTCTCTACAAGAGAAAAGTAACACAGTGCCTCACATTATTTTGATGTACAGTACACACACACACACACACACACACACACACAATCTCGGACTCGCACTCTGGCAGACAGTGTCTCGGCGGTCCTGGTTTGGAGCGGGCACTCCGGTGTGGGTTTCTCATTGGCACAGAGGGGCTGAAATGAAGGCGGAGCTACTGATCCCCTGAGAGGCGTGGCGTGATTGGTCGATGAAGGTGAGTGGGAGGGGTTGGAGTGTGTGTGTCTGTGTGAGACGGAGGAGGGGAGAGAAGTCGGTCTTTCTTACAGATCAGTAGCTTTTATCGCGATGCGTTTGTTTTGTCCGCTCCGTCAGCGCGCCCTTCGCAGGGGGCGGGGTTAGCGGTTCATCTGAGGAGCACGCCCAGTGCTGGGGAAAAGAGGGCGGCGGTGACTTATTGGCTACCGTCTGTGTTCTCCACCAATGAGAGGCTCTGTAAGGGCGGCGGCAGGAGCTCCCTTTTGTAAGTCTTTGGTGGTAGTTTGGGGAGCTGAGGGCTGGCGTTGTGGCGTGGGGGCACAGGGGGCGCCGTGGCGGGCATGGCCAGTGGGCACAGGCTGTTCTGGCTGGCGCTGAGGGGGCAGCCGCGCCGGGGGACGCGAGGCGAGGGGGTGCCGGGGGGCGTGCTGGGGGAGCTGGGCGAGCTGGAGAAGTCCCACTGAAAGCGGCCCACGGGCGACGGCTGCAGGCTCAGTGGGTAGTTGATGAAGATCTCCGGGGGGCGCTGGGGGACCGGGGGAGGGGTCTCCGGCAGGGGGTCCCGGGGAGGCGGGGGCGGGGGGCTGGGCAGGGGGCCGTCGATGGGGCCGTTGTAGACCGGCACCCTGGGCTGGATCCTGGGGAGAGGAGGGGGCAGCCGGGGGGGGATGGCCGGTGGGCTGTCGGACCTGCAGCTCAGCTGCCAATCACACACAGACAAGGGAGGGGGGGGGGGGGTTACCGTGGGAAGGAACAGAACGGCTAACAGGAACCATGGCTTCCCCAACCGGGGCTACGTCTGAGGAGGGCAAGCTCTTTCCTGGGTGCAGGGTGTGTGGGTCTTACCCTGGCCTCAGAGAAGGCGTCCTTCCTGCGGGGCGGCAAGGGGGGCGGCTTGGAAAGCTCCTCCCCCAGATGGTGCAGACTGCCGCAGGACATGGAGTACAGCTCTGCGGAGAAGACAGGGGTCAGGGTCGGCATGGCAACACGCTGTTCACGGAGCGGACTCTCAAAGCACACACACATACACACTCCTCTCGGCCCTGACCCTGGGAGTCTTTCACACGCAGCAACATCAACACGCACAGCATCCTCACTAACACAGAGACAACAGGGACAGAAAGGGAGAGGGAGAGAGAGAGAGACAGAGACACTCACTTGAAGGCAGGAGAACGGGGGCAAAGATGGAGTTGCTACCTGTAATATCAGAAGACAGAACAGCTGAGTTGACTTATTAGGTGTTTGTGGATGTGTAAATGTGTGTGTCATGGTGTACGTGTGTGTTTAGGCAAACATTTCTGTGTTTATGTTTATGTATACGCATGTGTAAATGTGTGTGTTATTGTGTGTGTGTTATTGTGAATATATATATGTGTGTGAGTGAGGGTGTATAAATGTGTGTGTCTGTAATTGTCAACGTGTGCGCGCGCACGTATAAACATGCATATGTGCGCGCGAGAGTGTAAACGTGCGTGCGTGTATAAATGTGTGCGCGCGCGCCTCACCAGAGGAGCCGTAGAGGTCGTGGTCCATGAAGACGGAGCTGAGGTCGGAGGAGGCGGACTGCGGCGGTGTGGGCGTGTTGGGCGAGGTGGGCACCGAGGCCGAGGTCTCGGGCTCCGTCTCGGCGATGCTGCGGAACGTGATCTTGTGGGGGGGCTCCCTCTCCAGGGCCACGGGGTGGCCCTTCAGGGTGCCCGACGTGGAGGTGCGCACCGGGCGGATCCCTGGAGACTTCAGGTGGTACAGGGTCTTCCTGGGCTGGGGGGACGGACGGACGGACGGCAGAAAAGGACACACTGTTTCAGTACCATTGGGAGTCACACCATGATGGATCTCGCCAGCCATCCTGGTCTCAAGAAAGGCTAAGAAAGTCATAACGGGGTAACTGATTGATGGGATGACTGATTGGGACACTAATTGACATGGTTACTCATTGGTTAATGAAATGGCAGGGTACACTTACAAATCTGGGGGGCTGTTTGCAGTTGCGAGGCTCGATGTCTTGAGACTTGTTGAACAGGTAGTCGGAGAACTCCTTCTCACTCATGCTGCCCATGGGGTTCAGGTTCTCAAAGAACCTCTGTGATGACACAAACACAGCACACCACGTAAATAATAAGGTGAGTTACTCCTGCTACTTATGGCTGGGCGATTTATAAAAAAATAACTGCCATAACATGGTACTTGCAACTTGACAAAATGGACCTCACATGGAACAATTCATGCAGAGGTTCTTATGTGGCAGGACAAATAGAGAGCCAAAGAGAGTGCCTATTATAAAACTATTATCAATAGTTTAAATTTGATATTCACAATATTTTCAAATGTTTACATCGTCGTCATAATTATTGCGATATCATCGCCAATACTCGATATATCGCCCAGACCTACTGCAACTACTTCTACAAAATGAATAGCTCCTGAAGCTAATAGAAAGAATACCATCCCTAATACTCGGAATAGCAATAATAGTGGCATGGAGTTGTGACAACATTCCTTTTGCAGTGTTTCTTAACCCTGTACCCTGGAAGGAGGGCCAGCCAGGGGGCAGGACAGACAGAGGGGTTCTGACCTTAATATCGTGCTCCACCTTCAGACAGTAAGGCTGGTTCTGGTACTGTTCGATCTCTCCGGTGATCTCCGCTACTTTCCGGCGCTTGCTGAAGTTGATGAGCGGCTCCTTGCTGTCGCGTTTGAGGAAATCCGGGTTCCCCTCTTCCGTCTTCAGGATGTTGGTTAGGTATATCCCTAAGGACCAAGGTCAGAGGTCACGGCTAGCTCTCACACACCTGACGGGGAAAACTCAAGAGATGTAGGAAAAAGAGTTCATACCAAAGAAAGGCACACAGGGTGGGTTGATTGACTTGAGCTTGGCCAGGTATTTCTTAAAATGGTCCTGGCTGAGTTCCACTGCTTCTTCTAGAATCTTCTTCTTCCTCTCTGGGACCGCCTGTGGACGGAACAAATAACACGTTTTACCAGCAGTAGCATATTTCTCAGCAGCATAATCATCAGGTTGATAGGCTTGGTATATGAACTGTGGTGGCGAACCACTTATGCTAGAACAGGTTAAAAGGGTGTATTACATGTAGCTGTGGTGCTAATAGTACATGTAGCTGTGATGCTAATGGTACATGTAGCTGTGATGCTAATGATACATGTAGCTGTGGTGCTAATTGTGCATGTAGCTGTGATGCTAATGGTACATGTAGCTGTGATGCTAATGGTACATGTAGCTGTGATGCTAATGGTACATGTAGCTGTGATGCTAATGGTACATGTAGCGGTGATGCTAATGGTGGCTGTAATGGTGTTGGTAGCTGTGTTGGTATTGGTAGAAGTGCTGTTGTTAGAGGCTGTGTTTACCTCGAAGGTGTGGTCGAGCCGGTAGACGGGTACAGAGTTGATGGCGCTCACCACCTCCAGAACGCCGTTGAAGTTGTTGAGCTCCTGGAACACCTGCAGGATCTCAATGACCCGCGAGAACACGGCTATGCGCTCGTCCAGGTTCTCTGCCTCCACAATGCACCTGGCGAGCACAGAACACATACCGTCAACACACACGCCATCTACTCTGTGGCACCCTGTGGCTCTTCTTTGCATGGAGTGTCGTGGACGCATTCTCTGCACTCTATATAAACAGACCACAAGGTTCAATTACATTAGGAAGTAGGTATACTGTTGTGTCCATGGAAAAAGGTATGTTATCCTCCATGTGCACCCTCTGTACACCTCCCTGTAGCCCAGCGTGAGCCCCGGGGTTAGGGGTCCAGTACTCACTTCTCAAACCACAGTGTGAGGTTAGTGGTGTGTCGGATCATGCGGAGCAGGTTGGGTGAGTTCTTCTCCTTGTCCTCTTTGGTCCAGACGCTGCCCACCAGCTCTGACGGCCTCACAGCCCTGAGGAGGGAGAAGGTGTCAGGGTGAGGGATCCCAACTGGATGGTGATGGCTATAGCTCAACGGTACGTCAAGAGGTCACGGTGACCCGCGTTGCCTAGCCTACCTAGCGTAGCCTACCAAACCAGTTACTCAGGTAGGTAGCATAGCTTACCTAGCGTAGCCTACCTAACCAGTTACTCAGGTAGCATAGCTTACCTAGCGTAGCCTACCTAACCAGTTACTCAGGTAGCATAGCTTACCTAGCGTAGCCTACCTAACCAGTTACTCAGGTAGCATAGCTTACCTAGCATAGCCTACCTAACCAGCTACTAAGTTGCTGCCTTCAACTGTGCTAATCTACTCCCCAGCTAAACCCTTAGCATCACAGTGACATCATCTCACCTGTACAGTTCCGACTCCAGCAGGGTCAGCTGCCGGGCGATCTCTATGGGGTGAAGGGTCATGAGGTCAAAGGTGTCCACCTGGCCCACCCTGCTGATGTGCCACTCTATGGGGGGGGGCGGGCTCTCAAAGGTGATGTTGTGGCTGACGCCGTTGGACTGGGTCTGCATCTTCCTCCTGATGATCTTGTTGATGGACTCCACCCACTTCCTCATGGATTTCCCTGGTGCGGTTGGTTAGAAGGAGCTGTTACGGAACAATGTCTGACCCAAAGAATTTGCGCGTGACGGTGTCGCATGGAATGTTTTAACAGCGTGGCCCTACACACACACACACACATGCATCCACACCCACCTCTCAATTGAATTTTGCTGGTGATGTATTCCTCTAGTCTACACCTGAGTTCCGGGTCGTTGTCAAAGTCGTAGAAGTGGTGTTCAACCCACTGACGGAATACATTGAGAACCCTGGAGAGAGGAACAGGTAGAGAACATAGTGAGAACCCTGGAGAGAGGAACAGGTAGAGAACATGAAAACCCTGAAGAGAGGAACAGGTAGAGAACATGAGAACCCTGAAGAGAGGAACAGGTAGAGAACATGAGAACCCTGATCTACCTGAGCTGGACTGGCTGCACGTATTCCCGACGGAATCTCTGGAGCTCTGCTGCCATTGGCTGATCACCGTTCCAGAGTGCTTGGCGGTCTGCCTCGGTGGGTTCTGGCTCTGGGATGTCGATTCTGGAGACAGAACGGACACACTTACTGTCTGTAGGATACTGAGACACTTCATTATGGCACATAAACACAGACTGGGGAAATATACTGTTTAAAATGACTTGCCACATGAGGCAAAGTCAAATCAGGCAAATAATGTCGTAGTAGACCTATCAAGAAATCAGAGATGGTTTTTCTTTCGCCACCTCTAACCTGTCAATCCCACTGACAGGGCCTGGGTGAAGCCTACCTGTCAATCAGCAGGTTGAGAAGTTCCTGGGGTTTGCAGAAGGAGCGGTACGTGGTCAGAAAAGTGCGCACAAAGTTGGGATCTGGGACCACAACAGAAAACACAGGTTTAACAGTGAAAGGAGAAACCCCCCAAACGTAGACATCTTTACTCTGTGTGGTTGATGTTACAGCTACATCCGAGACAGGAAGCGTGTCTGTGCATGTTGGCTTTGCATTCTATCCCCAGTCCGTGACCCCGACTCACCAGCGTACATGTGGTAGGTGAGCCTCTCAATGAGCTTGACCACAGTGCCGGCCTTGATGATGGGGATGCCTGTCTTGCTCTGCACCCGGTCCTCAAACACAATGTTCTCCTCGGAGTCCCTGACGGCGAAGCGGTACACGTCGGGCAAGGGCAGGCGCAAGGGCTGGTCCTGCTCCTCGCGGTGCAGCACCGTGTCCAGCATGCGGTCCAGCGTGGAGCGGTACTGCAGCGTCACCAGCGCCGCCATCCACGACGCCTTCTCCTCCGCCGAGCGCGCGCAGAACACCACGCAGTTGTCGTCGCGGCCAAGCAGCTCGAAGGCGTGCCGCAGCTCGGGTGAGTCCTCGCGGTCCACGATGCGGACCTTGCGCAGCACAAACTTCTCCTTCAGGCGGAACTCGGCGCCGCTGCCCGAGCCGGGGAGGCGCGAGCTCTGATTGGCCTTGCAGCTGATCATCAGGCCGTCGAACAGGAAGTTGTGGCGCTCGTGCTTGGCGCCGGCGCGCAGCAGCGCCCCCTCCAGGATGAACTCGCTGCAGCACTGGCCGATGTCCTTGCCCTCCCAGCCGTCGATGCTCTTCTGGATCTCGTTCATGCGTTTGATGGCCAGCTGCTTGCTGCGCACCTGCCTGCTGTACAGCCGGTACATGGGCTCCCTGGAGGGGGGTAGTCATTTAGATATATCATTACTGCTATCAGGTGTTTTATATGGTGTGTTACAGGGGTTGGGGTTACTGTGGGTGTCCCCCAGGGTTAGGGTGGAAGGACCCAGGACAGCTTACCCAGGCTTGCGTCGGGGCAGGTGCTTGGTGTAGATGCGCTCCACGCTGCACTGCAGGTTGAGCAGCGCGGTGATGGCCTGCTTCAGGCCCTCGCGGTCGTCCTGGTCCTGGCTGCGCTCCTGCAGCTGCTGCTCAGAGGGAGGCAAGAACAGACAGGTCACACAATCTGCCAGCTGGGCCCTGATGAAGCACAGTCAGGTCAGCCAGGTGGCTGGGGGGCCCTGATGAAGATGGGGCTTCAGCAGCCAGGTGGAGATGACAGACGACTGGCCAGCCTCGCCTCGACCCCTGAGGGAAGCCGGAGACTAGAGACTGAGGTGGGGGTGGAGAGAGAGAGGCTGGCGGGCGTGGACAGAGAGCGGCTGGAGGGGTAAAGAGAGGCTAAAGTCGTAAAGAGAAGCTGGAGAGAGAGGCTGGAGGGGTAAAGAGAGGCTGGTGGAACAGGAAGGAAGTAGGTCTGATACTGAAGCCATGTCACCATGGTGACAGCTACCCTCCCCTTGACTCTGTGTGACGGGCACGATGACTCAGAGCAGCTGTGACATCAGATGTCCCACTGCTCTGCACATCGGTGTGTGTGTGTATGAGCAACTAACCTGTAGTAGCTCGAAGTAGTGCAGGCAGTGGTAGACTGGGACCATCATCAGCTGAGGAAGGACATACTGGACAGCCTCTTTGAAGCCCTCGGCTATCGACTGCAGGGACAGACAGACAAGGATACAGTCAGACAGGTAGACAGTCGGTCAGTCAGTGTGAGAGTGAGAGTGAGAGAGATGATGGAGGGATATAAAGAGAAAGAGGAAGGAGAGATAGAGATATAGATGATGGAGGGATAGCAGAGACAAAGAGGGGATGATGGGGGAATAAATAGACTGAGGGATGATGGAGGGATGGATGATGGAGGGATAGAGAGAGAGAGGGATGATGGAGGGATGGACAGGGTTGAAAGGAGAGCTAGATTGAGCTGGGCTGCAGAGTAACCAGAGGAGGGCTTGTCATAGCATCTCTAGTCCCTGCTGTCCTGACAGACAACACTTAATCAATACTCTACTGCTGGGACCAGCGAGACACTACACAGCTACACACACACACGTCTGACGGAGGGGGGAGAGGGAGGGAGAGAGAGAGAAAGATAGAAAAGAACAACAACAGAAACACTCATATTTATCCAGAACAAACAGGTTCCCTGGTAAGCAGGTAGTCTTCAGAGGGCTGATCCAGATGAACTACCCAGCTCCCACTCATCAATCATTCATGGACCATGAGCTGGTTCAAATGGAGCGCCCCCCCCCCCCCCTCCCCCTCCGCCTCCATCACAAAAATCAGTAATTTGCTGTAGAGGTGTTCCACAATTAACCTAAAAGTACACCTCACACTGGGACTGCCACATCAGAGCAGAACATCTTGTACCCAGAACTGGGACTTACTGAACCCAGGAGGGGCATGTTACAGGCTTTCGTTTACAGCTCCTTTTCAGCCTGAAGAGGCCCCCCGGCAGGGCCCTTCTCTCCAGGGTAGAGCCCCCTTCCCCCAGACAGGGCCCCTCTCTCCAGGGTAGAGCCCCCTTCCCCTAGGCAGGGCCCCTCTCTCCAGGGTAGAGCCCCCTTCCCCCAGACAGGGCCCCTCTCTCCAGGGTAGAGCCCCCTTCCCCTAGGCAGGGCCCCTCTCTCCAGGGTAGAGCCCCCTTCCCCTAGGCAGGGCCCCTCTCTCCAGGGTAGAGCCCCCTTCCCCTAGGCAGGGCCCCTCTCTCCAGGGAAGAGCCCCCTTCCCCCAGACAGGGCCCCTCTCTCCAGGAGAACACAGGCCTGCAGCATAGCCGCCTGGGCTATTTATAAAATCCGATGTAATTTACCCACAATGCCAGAAGCTGCAGAGTGCAGTGGCTGAGTGTTACACACACACACACACACACACACACACACACACACACACACACACACACACACACACACACACACACACACACACACACACACACACACACACACACACACACACACACACACACACACACACACACACACACACACACACACACACACACACACACACACACACACACACACACACGATCGGTTGAGACAAAAGACAAGAATGGGGTCTGAAGATGGGGTGGAATGAGAGAGATGGTTAAGAGGAGATATGTATATGTATATTTTATATATAGAAAGAACAGAAGACAAAAGTAAGTGAGAGGAATAATAAAATGACCCGGTGCATATCGAGTAAGGTTGTTTTGTGTGTGTGGGCGGTCGGTCGGTCGGAGGAGGAGAAAGATGGTAGCTAGACAGCCATTACAGCATGGCCCCCCGAGACTACAGGATATCATTTAACATGCACACCATCCAGCTCCACATCCCCAAGCAAAACAACAGCACAACTGGCAGTGAACAGCCATCTTGAATTCCATAAAAGGCAAACAGAACCAGCTCAAATGTAGCCTGTTACAGACCGGATACAATTGCACAAGCTTTTACTAGATCCATGGTCTGGATTGTAACATCTACTCTTCTGTTTACTAACGTTGCTTCTCTCCTACTCTCCTGGTCTCTCTTCTCCCAATCTCTACTCTCTTGGTCTCTACTCTCCTGGTCTCTCTTCTCCCAATCTCTTGGTCTCTACTCTACTCTCCTGGTCTCACTTCCGCTGGTGTCCATCTTCCTGGTCTTTGCAGTTGACTCTTCATGACATTCAGAACATGGCCAGTTTAAATAAACAGCTCCACCCAGAAATCAATCTGAATTATGCCGGGTGACCACTGTTTACAAGGCTGGGCCCAGGGTTATGGTAGGCTGGGTGACCACTGTTTACAAGGCTGGGCCCTGGAGGTGGAGGAGGGTGGGGTTAACAGATCAGGCCCAGTCGAGGCTCTCCGGTCTGGGCAGCAGGGTGGAGGGTTCACCACACAGACCCAGAGCTCAGAGCACCCCCCTTACACACAGGGCATCAAGAGCAGTCCCCTCACCCTGTCCTCATACCAAGAGGTCAGCATCGAACGGCCAGTACAAACAAGGGTTAAGCAGACAAGAATTTAATAAATGGGACACGGAAATGAGCCGTCTCTAGGTTAGGATTTAACATCAGTGGGTGCTTATGAAAACACGAGCAAAACATTCTGCCTTCAAAGGCAGTTGCTCTGCACCCTGCAGAATACAATCCAATGCACATCTTGTGAGGAATGTCCAAGTTAAACAAGCAGGCGGTGGACGGAACGAACAGGAAGCTGAATATGTCACGGCACGTCTCGGACTGCTGTTGAGGAATTCCAGACGCCGCGACTTCACTCACGGCGGGCGAGAGACAATGCATCGTATCACACTGACCTCCACCAAAAATCACCTCGCTTGCTCGTTTTGTTTTAGCACGCAAGGCCAACAAGAAGGCAGCTTTCGTCCTCGACACACACACACACACCCACACACAGGGACATTCCTGAACTGAAACCCTGCTGGGCTTGATCCTGATGCTAGTTTCTCTGGTGTGAGGGGTCCTACCTGGAAGTAGAGCCCCACTGAGGGTCTGGCCATCAGGCTGCTGAAGTGCTCGTGGAACCCCCTGGAGAGGATCTCCTGGGAGAGGGTCTCATAGGGGTCAAACGCCTGCTCCTGTAGACGAGGGAGGAGGAGAGATGAGCGGCGTGGCAGGGCAGCAGAGGCAAAACAAACGGACCTACAAAACAGCGCTCATCAATGCAGACATATTGGGTTTTCTCCACATTGGGTGTGAGACAGGAGAGAGAGGGCATACTGTATGTCAGACAGGTGTGGAGGGGAGGTACTGGAGTCAGACAGGTGTGGAGGGGAGGTACTGGAGTCAGACAGGTGTGGAGGGGAGGTACTGGAGTCAGACAGGTGTGGAGGGGAGGTACCTCGGCCAGGTCTTCGAAGCAGCTGCCCACCAGGGGATGGGGGCTGCCGTCGGCGGTCATCTCCACGGCGTCCTCAATCAGCCCCAGCAGTTTGACCGTCAGCTCGTGGATGTCCAGGATGTTACTGAAGAGCACCTCCACATCCTGGGAGAGAGAGAGAGAGAAGGGTGGGGGGGTTTACGGGGGGACACAGGTCAAACACGGACGACGAGTCTGAGAAACAGGCTCGGGTCTGGAATGTATTACACATCTGGAGAAATCAAACATCCCAATCAGTTGGAAAAGTGGAAACGTTTGTTTATCTCATGGTTCGAGCGAGGAAATGATCAAAACAGACTGTGTTGGACACAGCACGGTGAGGTGACCGTCAACTGTTTTCTCATCCACGTTCAATCTACGATGGCATCAGTCGTATTTCGACACATTATTGAGGTCATTTGGTCAAGAGCCACATTTGCCGTTTCTGTCGCAACGTAATGACATGCTGTGTACACTGGAGCGCCCTGTGGAGCTCCCCTCCTCACCCTCGGCCAACCACTAACCACCCTGGTCCAAACACACAGCACACAGTCCCAGTAACCTCCCTTCTCTCCCTGCCCTGCCCATGCACAGTTATACAACCCTCATGTGACGAGTCCATGAAGAAGACAGTATTGGACCGTATTTACTTTGTTATAAACGTCTTAAAAAAACACACGTCCCCTGAGACCAGGGGGAAAAAATCAAGTGAACATTTTTGTATGTTTTGCGGATTTCTGATGGCTATTCCTGAGATCGCTCAGAGCCCAAAACCACCATCCACAGAGGAAGTAAACTCATTGCTGGGTCTCAGCAGGTTAACTTAGTGTGGCTCCGTCCACTGTTTGCAAACTCAACTCAAACACTTTACTAACAATCTACTTTGCTACGAAAGATTAGCAGCTCGCTGATTACAAAGGCTCATTTCCAAACCCCATCATGCTCTTACAAGGGATTTGTCCTCAACAGGGCTTTTGATAAGTCTTCAGAGTGCTGATGTGACATGTCGGCAGCTGTCTGTCAGCTGCAAAGCTGACGACGGCTTGGGTAACCTGGCCTTGGGCTTGGGCCCAACCTGGCCGGGCTGTTCTCACCTGAGGCATGAAGATCTTGGTGTTGGACAGGAAGTGATGTCGGAACACTTTGATGATGAGGTCGAGCTCGCGCAGGTACTGGCGCTCCTCGGCAATCTCCAGGCGGACCAGGTCGTCGTAGGTCAGCTCCCCCGAGGACGAGGGCTCCTCTACGCACTGAGAGACCAGGCCCATGTCCTCGTCCTGGTCAAACATGTCCATCAGCACCTGCGCACACACACGCACACACGAGCGCACACACACAAACGCACACACAAGCGCACACACACAAACGCACACACAAGCGTACACACAAGCGCACGAACCCGGTCAAAAAACGATTTTGCATCAGACTATTTCAGCTGATAGCCAACACACGGCTACCGTACATGATGTCAAAGGTGCCACAGCTTAGACTGAACAGCCTCACAGCCCCACACCTGCTACAGTACAGAGCTTCCCAAACAGGAGCAGGAAGTGCCTCACCTTGTCTGCACACATGGACACTTTGATGTCCTGCTGGTGGATCTCAAAGTGGCGGATGTTCCCCACGTAGTTCCCGGCCAGTTTGAGGATGTCTGCGGATATGTACTCCAGCACGGCCACGATGTAGAGGGACACGTGGTAGTCGATCTTGTACCCCAGGACCTCCTGCGGAGACACCGGCACACAGACGTGAGCGCCAGACGTTATGTTGATGAGGCAACTGCTGCTGCCCTTGCACAGCACCTGCTGTTCTGCAGTAGGCATCCAGTAGGGAGCTGCTACTTGGTCATAGACATGTAACATACAGTCGTGGCCATGAGTTTTGGCCATGGCAAATGTTGTGTTTTGCAACGTGTACTGGTTCAGTATTTGTGGAAAATGTTTTCACATGTTTCTATAGAGTACTGGAATACAATGAGGCACATTTCATATTTTTAAAGCTTTTTGGGGGCGAAAATTTTCAATAGATGCAAATAGTCCCCTCTTTTACAGCAGTCAATCTGCTCTTGCCATCCAATCAGCATGATAGAGGGATTTCACCTGGCTAGAACTTGTTCACACTTCTGTGCTGAAGTGCTGTGTTGTTCCCCTGTGCTGACCATATGACTGTGCTGAAATGATGTTAGCAGTCATTTTATGCCAAGGCCCAGCAAGCTTTGCAAACACAAAATGTATGTCGCTCCCAATACTTTTGGCCATGGATGTACATGCAGCAACACACACACACACTCAGGCACACATGGAAGGCTCGCACACACAGGCAAACACAAGCATGTGCTCGCACACACACAGCCCTGATTGTAGTTTATTGTACCGTTGTGTCCACGGTTGACACCTCTTCCACTGCACAAAGGGTTGTGGGTAGGAATGGACACATACTGCTACTTGCTACCGGATGTTGCGAGACATCCTGGTATCTTTGGGGCACGGTTCTAGACATCCCATGTTTTGGGAGATGCTAACTTTTTTTTCTGCCATTCTAAACAGTAGGATGTCTGGGTGTTGGGATGTAGCCAAGGTTCCACAACAACCAGGGGAGTTCCACTCAGGTCTGGGAGCTCAGCTCATACAGACGTACCTCAACAGCTCAGGTAGTAATGAGCAAAGCAAAAGTGTGTCTGCAATGATCTGTAAGGCCCTGGTAAGGCTGGATGTGAGGCCCTGGCAAGGCTGGATGTGAGGCCCTGGTGAGGCTGAATGTGAGGCTGGTTGTGAGGCCCTGGTAAGGCTGGATGTGAGGCCCTGGTAAGGCTGGATGTGAGGCCCTGGTGAGGCTGAATGTGAGGCCCTGGTGAGGCCCTGGTAAGGCTGGTTGTGAGGCCCTGGTAAGGCTGGTTGTGAGGCCCTGGTAAGGCTGGATGTGAGGCCCTAGTGAGGCTGGATGTGAGGCTGGTTGTGAGGCCCTGGTAAGGCTGGATGTGAGGCCCTGGTGAGGCTGGATGTGAGGCTGGTTGTGAGGCCCTGGTAAGGCTGCATGTGAGGCTGGTTGTGAGGCCCTGGTAAGGCTGGATGTGAGGCCCTGGTAAGGCTACCTTCAGCAGGGGGTGGATCTTGTCCACTGGCAGCAGGAGAGGGTTCCTCCTCTTGCGCTTCTCGATAGCTGACTGGGCGTCACCTATAGCCCACTTATCAATGGGGTGGGGAAAGGTCTTCTGTACTCGTTCCTGATTGGGTGAAAAAAGGTAGAACAGGAAGTAGTTTGTTATCTGGTGTAAGAGAACATAAGATTCAGTCACTCGGATGATTTTGTCTGGATTGTGAAGGACTGTGAGTGTGTGAGTAACAGTTTCTGTGTGTGTGCATGTGTGTGTGTGGGGGTGTGTGTGTGTGTACCTCCACGTCGTGTACGGTGCGTGGCTGGGCCACACACAGCATGTTGAGCAGCTGCAGGATGAGCTCTTCGATGTGCTGCAGGGCGTCTTCTGTGGCCGTGAGGTTGGGATGCACCTGCACCTGCACCTGGGAGCATCACACACACACACACACACACACACACACACACAGGTCAGATACAGCATCACGCACGCACACACACACACACACGTCAGAAACAGCAGCAACATACACAGGGGGACTCCCCTACACAATCACATAGCATAGCTTTTTGTAACATGGACATAGCACACTGTAACATAGACATGGCACACTGTAACATAGCAGCATAGCACACTAACATAGCAGCATAGAAAACTGTAGCATAGCACAGCAGGTTTGATCTAGATGGAGGTGGAGTGATATATTTGTTGTGTTAGGAGATACGGAAGGAGAAGTGATCTGTGAGGTGTTTGGAGGCAGGGAGGAAGGAAGGTGTGTCTAGAGGGAGGGAGGTGTGTCTAGAGGGAGGGAGGCGTGTCTGGAGGGAGGGGGGTGTGTCTGGGGGGGGGGGGGGTGTGTCTGGAGGGAGGGAGGCGTGTCTGGAGGGAGGGAGGCGTGTCTGGAGGGAGGGAGGCGTGTCTGGGGGGGGGGGTGTGTCTGGAGGGAGGGAGGCGTGTCTGGAGGGAGGGAGGCGTGTCTGGAGGGAGGGAGGCGTGTCTGGAGGGAGGGAGGCGTGTCTGGAGGGAGGGAGGCATGTCTGGAGGGAGGGAGGCGTGTCTGGAGGGAGGGAGGCGTGTCTGGAGGGAGGGACGTGTGTCTGGAGGGAGAGTTGACGTGTCAGGTGAACAAGGAGGAGCCTCGCTATCTTTATCATGACATCATCACGACTGAGTTATCCCTGGAATGTGGTCTGTTTAGGTGCTGTGACGGGAGGGGTTCTACTGAAACACTCGAGGAGAGGGAGAGAGAGGCTGATAAAAGAGGCATAGACACACATGCACACGTGCACAAACGTGCGCACACACTCATGGCCACACGTGCAATCATGAGCATGCACACGCACACACATTAGCACACCCCCCCACGCATACACAAAGCCAGGCTGTTCCCATGGTGGTGATGGAATTACCCTCCAATGTAGGGAAGCGGGCACTATGATGACAGAACGTTGCCCCCGGCATGTGGAATGTGAGGGTAGAGGTCAAAGGTCAGCCTTGGCCAGGCCTTCTGGTGCTCTGACAAAACGTGACACAGTGACGAGAGAGCCGTCTCTCCTCGAACACACAGATTCACACGCTTTCCAGACTCCTCATCAGTTCACTGAAACACTTGCCGCTAAATGTCAAAAGTGAAGTCAACGGAAAATCTCTTCCGACACACAAACCCTGCATTCCATTTCCAAGAAGGAAATCGAGTACAAAGCTGCCGATAAGATCTTTCAATGCGAAGAATCGAACACGGGGATGATCTTGCCGTCGGTATCGGCCACGAGGTACATGAGAAATCAAAGCAGAAGTTCAAGAAGGTGAAAAAGAACCCCCCTCTCTCCAAACACTTGTCCACATTCCTCACGTGCACGAGCAGCAGTGAGTCACCCGCACAGAAACTCCGGGGCTTTCCCTGCCCTCCATTCACAAAACCAGCGGCTGCTTCCTCCCGCGCTGCTCACAGGCGCTCTCCTGCTCTCCATCGGAGCTGACGGAGAGGCCCGGAGAGGCAGACAGGAGCTCCAGGTGCAGAACTGGAGGGAGACAGGGGCTGATTGGACCATCTCTCTGGCTCCGAGTGTTTACGAAATATTTTCTTATATTTAGCATTCGTGCAAGCCGAGTCAGGCGAACGCGCGCAGGCGACTGTGGTCTGTGAAATGTCCCGGGGTCCAGAGGAGAGCTGACTATCCTTGGGGAGAACGTCACAGTGGTTCAAGACTTTAGAGGAGCTTTACTCCCTAGGAGAGGGGCGGGGCGGGGTGACAAAAGCGAGGGAGAGGAGGAATCTCGTCGCGTGTGGAGAGGGAGACAGATGAGAAGCAGGCGCTCTGGCGGGCCCTCTGAAACCAGCTGGAGGTGTACGGTTTCACGTCTCCATTAGGGAGGCCTGGCCACAGGACAGGAAGTCCCACTGCACTTCCTCTCCCCTCCCCCTCCCTTTCTCTCCCCGTCTCGCTCTCCCCTCCCTCCCAGAGGGCCGCAGACGGACACTGATGGAGCACCCAGCGGCAGCGCTCTCCTTCAGAGACCCTACGGCAGACAGGAGCTCAGCCCCTTTCAGAACGAGGAAGAGCACAGATTGAAATGCCAACTTGCACGGTTAACAGACAATAGAGAAAGATACCGTGTTTCTACAGTTGACGGGGGTGAAGCGCACGGAGATTTCCCTTCACAACAGTCTGTTACACATATAGTACTGTGCATAGTTTGTCCACAGACCTATACTACTGTACATAGTGTGGACACAGAACAGACATACTGCTGTACTACAGACGGTTAGGTACACATTGAGCAGCGTGCAGGTTAGAAGGACACAGAGTAGCAGCAGGTGTTGCAGTTGTCTGGTAATAGAATTAGGGCTGTTTATATGGAGGGTAAACATTTTTCAAATTGGATTGATTATGGTCGTGTCTGTGCCAGTGGCTCAGGTTGCAGGTAATGGGAGCCGAGGAGGAGGGGCAGTTATTGCAGCCAAGCATGTGTCACCATGTGGGATTGAAGGGGATGACATCACCAACCATTACCAACAGACTGTCTGGGGAATCATGGGGCAGAGATCAAATCTCTCTCTCTCTCTCTCTCTCGTACTTTCCCTCCACCGCCGTCTTTAGCGCTCTCATCTTTCTCTCTCTCTCTGTCCCCCCCTCTCTCTCATCTACTGCTCCTTCCATCTCTCCTATCTACTGTTCTCTCTCCCTCTCCCACTACTACCTCTCCCGCTCTCTCCAACTCTCTACTGTTCTGTCTCCCTCGAGCGCTCTCTCTTGCCTTCTCTCTCCCAGTCACTCGCACAATCCGTCAAACGTACATGTTTGCCGGTGATTGTAAGCTCCGGTAGGTGACCCTCCGTTGACCTGACCCAGTGACCCCCCCCCCCTCCCTCCCCCTCCGTGCTGCCTAGCATCTCTCAGCTCTATTTGTGGACACCGAGCGCATCGATGACGGACGTGATGGGAGGCGCTGGGAAGGACAGGACACGTGGGACCCCGGTCTAACGTCCCCTCCAAGGTCCCGCCCGGGTCAGGTGCACAGGAAGCGTGCGTCGCCACGGCGCCCATCCTGTCTCATCTGCACACCCGTGTGCGTCGGCCACCCAGACGGCTGGGAGGGGAGGCGGGGGGGAGGGGGGGGCTGGGACGGGAGGCGGGGGGGAGGGGGGTGCTGGGAGGGGAGGCGCCGTGGCAGAAACACAGGCCTGCTCTCTCCCTTACTAACTATGGGCCTGTGCTTCTCCCCGCGGAGTCCTTCCATCATCGGCCCTGTCGCTCTCTCAACATGGAGGTGGAATGAAACTGGAGCCGTCGCTCTGGCATCTCCTCCACGTGCCAGTGAAACGGCAGCAGAGCTGGAGAATGCACAGTTATTATTAACAGCAGTGTGTCGTGGCTCGATGACGCTCCTACACGGCACCAACACACGCGAGCACGTGAACCTCAGACACACGTGGAGCATCTGGGGCCAAATGTCCCTGCGCACCTTCACAAACGCCACACGGGAACAGCAATACAAGCCTGCGTGGTCTGTTGTTCCACTCGTCCTACTGCGTTCACTATGAGCCCTGGAGTCAGACCCAGAAGGCTTCAGTCTTGAAGTGGCCTTATGAAGTGTTATCTGTACCACTCCACCTCCTCCCCTAAAACAGGGCCAAACCACGGACGCATAGAAGACCTGTCTGCTGCCGGTCCTCTCTACCCAACATAAGAACAACCCCCTCTGGACAGCTGTAAAAAGGTGAGTCACAGCTAGTCAAAACCATAACAAACACGCTAGCCTGCGTCAATCCGTGACGGGTTCTCCCTTAGGCTGCGGCGTGACGTGTTGAAGCGGTGAAGCGTCACCACCGCAGCACTGCCACCTGTTTGCGTTTCACCTGACTCAGCCTTCACTAGCCACAAGGCTGCACTGGCCTCATCACTCTGACAGCAACGCTGGTTGATCAGTGGGATGACAACAGCCTGTGTTGAAATGAGAACATGACCCACAGCAGAACGCGTCGGCGCTGGGCTCCGTGACAACACTCCGTGTCCTCCCTCCACAAGTGGCTCTCAAAAGCAGAAGCCACGTCAGGCTCTGTGACTCCCCAAATAGACTAACATATAAAACCACTCCAAAGCGTTTATAGTCAGATGAAGGAAAAGCATGGTCAAATATGGGCATCCACTGAGCCAACATGCCAACTGACGATGAACGAAACATCTACACGGGTCATTCCAGTGTTTATCCTGCTCGTTTCCCTGTCCTCCACAGGTTTATATGCGCCACGACGGAAGGGTGAGGAGAGATGAACGATTAGATAGCTTTATCACCAGACGGTCGAGACAGTTTTATCACAGTCCAGCTGAAGACTCGGAGAGACAGATCGACTGGAGATCAACAAGGAGAAAGGTGTTGAAAAGATGAGAAATCAACAAATATGGTGCTGAGTTGCACATGTCGGGTTTTTATATGCTTCCCGCCTTGAAAAATTATTTTGAGGGTTTCTGAAAATTGTTGTTGTCTCCAAGCAAACAAGCAATGAAACACAAGTAGCATTAATCAAATAGTGCATATTCACATATAACTGAAACGTGGAAGCAAGCACGGAATTGAAAGTTACACCCGAGGTTGCACCACCTTGTTTTCTCCACTTATCAACTTGCTAAAGACATCAAGTGACAAACTTACCATACTTCTTTTAAGGAAGTAAGTGTGATTGTTCTGAAATCCAACATAAGCACCGACTAAACTGCCAATTTATGTAGATTTTATGCTCAGAGCTGTCCAGTGCTGCTGGATATAATGTGCATCTTCTAGAACTGTCAAATAGCCGTTGTCATTGCAAGATTGCCCAGCCCCACCTGTGCAATTAAGTTGCCCACCTTTGTTCTCATAATTGGTTTGTTTAAGGGGTCATCACAATTAACCTGCAAACTTATGTTAGGCTTCATGACACAGTACTGGGGATATTGTTACCTTTCGCAACGCTTGCACGAAGAGGCCTCGCCATTTGTGACTGTTCTCGTCACTTGAAAAGTCGTATATTTGCTGCGGCTGCATGGCTGCGGCGGCGTCCTACGTTGCCGTGATCCGGACTGGATTGTCAGCATCGGCCCAAGATAGTCCTTGTGGGTGGGTCAGTCCAAGCACGGTGAAAATGTATCTTAAAATACTAAACAAACAGTGAAAGCAAACCACACACCACAAGTCCGGGTGTGAACGCTGGCTAGTGAGACCAGCAAATTAAGATCACTTACGTTAGTAGGTAACTAACTTAATTGGCATTGACTAGCCAACTAGCTCGCGACATTGAAAATTCACGAAGCATATCGGCGTTCATACAAAAGTTACAATTTTGATTAGCAGACTAGGAAACAGTCAAGTGTCTGCTATACGGCTAGTTAACGTTGGCTATCCAGCTAGCCAACCAGCTAGCTAGGGTAGCTAGCCAACTACCACTAAGCTAGCTAATAAACAAGTTGCTGTGTAGCTAGCGAAGCTAATAGCTAGCTAGCTGTTAGCTAACTAGCTAGTAGTCTGAAGCTGTCAGCTACTGTAAAGCCGTAAACTGTCAAAATTAAGTTTCTTGAACGAAGCAAAAAATGTGCTCTTTAAATAGCTTTCAAATTATGTTAGCTATCTGGATAGCTACTACCAAGTCGATATATCGTAGCGAGGGCACATCTGTATGCACAGCAGGCTCCTTCTATCATGGCCTTGGAGCACTCTTGGTAATGTTGTGGCACCCTCATTCAATTCAAAAAGGAGACTTTCTCCTGTTTACTTCAAAAACTGTCATTTTGTCCACGTCGGTCCACAGCGCCGAACAAGAATAAATCCACTTGTGAAGTTATAATCCGTGGCATATCTTAATGGCTTGTTCAATAAATTGCATAAAGGCGTTGAGGTGTTTTGTTATCGTTGATGTTCGCACAAACTCTCTGTGCGTCTGTCTGCCTGAATCTCGGCCTCCCACTTCGCTACACACTTTGCGCCGAGACCTGCCTAGACAGATGCTTTCCGTCTGCGTCTGCGTATGAAGATACCCAGTTTGGTTAATGCACGAATTGGGAAGAAACTCGATTGCCGGTTACGAAAATGAAAATTCTTCATACAATCTATCTACGTACATTCTTTCGTTTTACGTCATCTAATAACTAAGAAAAGCGAAACGCAATGCTTGGATTTCATAGAATATCATCAAAGAACAAACGAAGTTGGAATGGAACGGATTTGCTTCAGGACTGTCCCTGGTGAGTGAAATTAGATGAAGCAACAGCATTTTTGAATTCCCTCAGTGTAATAAAAATGCAAACAGTGGTGATACTTGACACTAGTAGAAATTTCAGACATTAAAGAAAAAAATCTGACAACCTTCAGTTGTCAGTTTTCTTGAAGGAAGACTGCCACCAAGTGGACACATACTTTTTCTTGCTTTGAAAAAAGACAATGCAATAACTGAAATAATTGAAAGAACAGTTGATTCAACGTGTCAAGGTGAACCCTTCAGAAAGTCAATACATCTCATCAGAGCAACAATATATACATTTGAATTACAAGTTGTCTGTATGTACATAATCTAATGATATCTAAAAACAAAAGTTCAAGTTTACCATTCTTTTACACAACAGCATATATCAGTTCAGTAAAATATGGACACTGTAGCAGCATAAATCAAACCATTAACTGATATAAATCAAAAAGCCACTGATACATTCTCAGAAACCAATCCAAGTCATATTTCAATGGTAATTTGTCATAGAAATATATATCAAAAATATATCTTCAAGTTATTAAATACAATCCATAATGTCTGGAACCAACTCAATTTCATCCGTGTTGTTTAAAAAATATATCTTAATCCATTACAACGGGTTTATTATTAATGATCTTTTCTTTCCTCTGAGTACAAGGTGAAATCTGTCAGTGTCCACATCATATACCCATGGGAGTGCTCAGGTTGCGAGCTCAAACTTCCCTCTTACAACAGTATCTGGTCTCTCTACAGTGCAAAGCGTTTCTCCACCTCATCTGCGACCATCTCTGCAATAGCCAGGGAGGAGGTGGCTGCAGGTGAGGGAGCATTGCGCACATGCAGCACTCTCCCACCCACATCCCCCACCCCGCCGTCAAACACAAAGTCATCCACCAGGTTCCCCTCACGGTCCAGAGCTTGAGCGCGTACCCCTGCGGGACCCCTGAAACAGACATCAACCCCAGTGACATAACCATGACAGAACAGTGCGGGAAGCAGTTTTGGTTCCTCCTGTTTCTCCTGAATAAATGTACTTTTTCAATGTACTTTTAGTGTAAATTGAGGCTAATTGTGCTTACCTGAGTACATCACTCCGAGAGAGCTCTGGGATGTATTTCTGCAGGATTTTGACTTGAGCACCAATAAACAGCCCCCTGTACATCTCTCCAACACCATACACCATGTTCTTCAGCACTAGTTTCTGGAGGCCTCTGTAAAATAGATCCGCACCATTTAGCGATAGAGAATACAGTACATGAATCATTCAACAAGGATGAAGGAGAGTCATATTGTGACTGCCTAATAAGAACACCACCATGTACTGTATGTTACCTGAAAGAAATCGCATCTCCAAAGTCTCTGGCATTAAAGTCATTCACTTTGTAGCCCTCCCGTTTAAAGGCTAAGACGGCGTTGGGACCAAGCCAAACACTGCCATCCATACGAGGAGTGAAGTGAACTCCGAGGAATGGGAAACGAGGATCCGGGACCTACACACATACAGCTTTTCATCAGGTATTCATTTAGCAGACGCTTTCATCAAAAGCCAAAGAGAGGAGGGGATTTTAATTTGTAAACTCTTGATCTGCAGTCAAATGCTCCACCTCTGAGCTGTAGTGATTTCTCTCGTAACTCAGGGTGATCTGAAACAGTTTTCGAGTGCATTTAAACATTCAGTACTAACCGGGTAGATATTGCCCTTGACGAGGTAGTGCTTTTCTGGCTTCAGGACCAGGTAGTCCCCCCTGAAAGGCACAATCCTGGGCTCTGGGCTGCAGCCAGAGATCTGGGACAGGCGGTCAGAGTACAGGCCTCCGCAGGTCAGGACGTAGCGGCATCTCACCTCCCTGCCCTGGTGGTACAGCACACACACTGCTTCAAAATCATCATGGTTTCTTTCTCTCTGTAATAGATTTTGTCTCTCACTCTCCTTATCTTTTATACACATACAGTAGTTGCCTACCTTTGTTTCTCGGATGACAATGGGATATTTAATTCCTGAAAAAAGCAATATTAATCATCATTAATCATTAAACACAGTTTAAGTGTATTTGTTTACAGTGCTGGGGTCTATGTGCGTCAACACACCTTCAGTGCTAGCAGGTGAGCTCTCTCTGGCCATGGCCATGTCGCTGGCCTCATATTCAGTCACCACTGTCCCTCCAGCCTCTTGGAAGTCTCTTCCATAGGTCAGAGACACTAGTCTCCAGTCTACAATGCCAGTGTAGGGAGAATCCAAGGCCATCACTCCCTGGAAAGAAAACTCACGATTACATTCACACATACTGGATTGATGTATTAGGTTTGGTCTCAATGAGACTTAATCCTGATCTGTTATCAACAACAGTGTCAAGCACAAAAGCAACCTCTAAAAATGACCTGGTCCCTCACCCTGCAGTACGGCTCGCGCTCCCGGATCCCCCTGGCATCAATCACGCTGAGGTCACGCACTTTGTTCTTCAGCCCCCGCTCATACAGGGCTTGGAGTCTGGGGACCTCCTCTTGTCGCAAGGCAACGATGAGCTGTCGAAACAAGCACACCCCCTCATGACGAAGCAACAACACCTAAGCAAAAACCCCCAAACAACGCTCCCACAATGCCCTACGCGAGCGTCAGCGCCCGGTTACATTGAAATTGGAAGCCGACGCCCGCCCGCTTCGCTGTAGTGGACACGCACCATTAGGCCTACACTGCGTTGACCAGGACAACATTAAAGCGTAAATTGCAGCAAAAAACGGTTTCCCAAATGTTGGCTAATTAGTGCTTTGGACATTTACATTTAGTCATATAGCAGACGCTCTTATCCAGAGCGACTTACAGTAAGTACAGGGACATTCCCCCGAGGTAAGTAGGGTGAAGTGCCTTGCCCAAGGACACAACGTTGTTCGGAAAGGCTGGGAATCACACCGGCAACCTTCTGATTAATAGCCTGATTCCCTAACTGCTCAGCCATCTGACTCCCTATGCAGCACACCTGTTACTATAAGGGCACAATAAGTTGATAAATTATTAGGTTTTTCATGTGTGCACAATCCCAAATTAAGAAAATATGAAGACATGTGTAACTGGTCGTTCGTTAATTGGTATGCATACTTTTAAGGAAGAATTTACACAGAGTTTGATATGTGGCCCCTGACGAAGAGAATTTCTTCAATTCAAAGGGTCAACTTGTGTTTACCATGCACTGTTTACCAACCGAGTCAACAAACCTTTGTCTAGTCCTCAAGGAGTGCATATTATACAGGATTATTTGGCATCCTGTAGTCACATACCTTCCCACATCTCTTGTAAGGAATGCCCTTCTTTTCTAAGTAGTCGTAGGCTAGGGTGGCCCCTCGCACACACAGTCTGGCCTTCAGGGAACCGGGGGTGTAGTAGATCCCACTGTGGATGACTCCACTGTTGTGTCCACTCTGGTGCATGGCTGGTTGTCCGAGTACCACAAATGAGAGGTGTGGATATGAGACAGACAAGACATCTACAGTCATGCAAAGCAGAAATGTCCCCGAGCTACAATCCTACCCATCCCTACTCACCCAACTCTTTCTCCTTCTCCAGCAAAACAAAGCTCAGTGTGGGATGTCTGAGAATGAGCTCCCTGGCCGTGGCCAGACCAACAATGCCACCACCCACCACAGCCACATCATAAGCACTGAAAGAAAAATGAACAGTCACTGTTGGCAGGGGAGAATCCCAAGTCCCACAACAGTTTTGTGTGTCCACTGTCCAGTTCTATGAGGAGTGAAGGAACATAAGGCCTCGGACCCTGCAACGCCTCGCTGTTCTGCAACCGTCAAAATGCTTTGCTATAGGAGACAGATTAACGGGCACTACGTGCGTGCGTGACATTTTTGCCAAGACAAGAGAACTTTGGTCTTTCCTCCGGGAACCCGTTAAAACTGCAGTTACGGAACAGAAGTTCAGCTAACTATAGTTTTGGAACAGTTCTTCACAATTGTCCTAGAGATGAAGGAGCTGTATATTTCCTTTTCTCAATGTAGACAACGTAAAGGCAACCACAGCAACAAATGTTATTCAAACCATGGCAAAACGCACACTAGCCTACTCACTTGTGGAGGTGTCTCGCTGTAATACAGCATGTCGAGAGCTTTGGCTGTGTGGCCAGTAACGCATTGACTGCACTCGTTTTTAAAGTCCGAATCATTACGGTCGTTACTAAAGACCTTATGCTTCAATAACCATTATCCTGATTATAGAACTACTTGCTACCATAAACCTGTCATTACTGAACCTCGCAGGTTAACCTAGCTCTCTGCTGTCAGGACGCTCGAAGCTCCACCCACTTGATGCCCCACCCACCTTGACGTACACCAATAGGATAGCGCGCTGTAGGTCCGTGCTCGGGTTGAAGGTCAGATTTATCGAACCACGTTAGTGACGACTGACTATTTACTGTGTGCGACGGACCAACAACAGTCTGATAGAAACCCAAGAGAAATACAAACGTCGACAGTTTTCTTGTGAATTGAGGTTAGCCCATGTATATTACTTAGAACTGCGTTTGAGTGTTATGCAACGCAGCTAGCCTTTCATGTTTTGTAAAAAAAATTAATGTAAACGATTGAAACAAACAGCAGAGAAGCTGAATGTCATCAGGAGATCTGGCGACGGGAATAACTTGTCTGCAGACAAGCAGGTGGATTACAGTTAGCATGTAGCCTACATGTCTTACAACTACTTAGTGTGTCTGCATTGGCAATGTTTCAATTAAGAACAGTAAACAGTGTATTTAGAACAAAACGTATTTTAATGTCATTTTTAGGTTCAAAATGAGGCTGTTGTCAAAATCAGCCCTGACTGCCTTTTCCCGGAGTTCTGGACCAAACACTACCAGGGGGTTCTGGGGCTGGCTCAATGCCGTGTTCAACAAGTGAGTGACCTTCACCAAGCACTTAGACAACAATGTTTCATTATATTTAAGTAAATAAATACAATCCGTGGAAGTACTTTCTAGGCGTAAATTGTAATAGTCGAGGGATACCACCTATAGAGGTGTATATAGAGAATTATGTATTACTCTTCTTAGACATGTAATTTTCATAGCAAATTTACTATTAGAGTATACAGCAGTGTAAATAGCATGACAATAGCAAGTTCGTTACCAGACTAAACTCCTCACTACTGGTTATGATTTATTCATAACGTTTTTCAGGTTTTAACAATGCAATAGGAAAACGACAAATCATCATTTCACAAAAAAACATGATCCGATTAAACATGACCATGTATCCATTAAACTACAGTCATACAATACAAATTGCATGAGGCTATGAGACTGTTCAGTGGTCATGCTCTGCTATTTAATCTGGGTCCTCAGGGTGGACCATGAGCGTATCAAGGCCGTGGGTCCGGACCGGGCTGCTGCAGAGTGGTTGCTGAGATGTGGGGCCAAAGTGAGGTTCCAGGGGTTCGACCGCTTTCATCACGATTACAACGGGCTCCCCACTGGTCCCCTGGGACGATACAAGATCCAGGCCATCGATGCCACAGAGTCCTGCATCATGCACCAGGGCTTCGATCACCTGGGTCGGTTCAGCGCTCAGAAAGACACGTTTTGATCTTGCGTTGTTGCTCTAAAGTGGGCTTTAATATGAAGCCGTTTACGATGTTGCTCACTTGTGGAATACACAACAGGGATCCTTTATACTGGTTTATCTATAATAGCAAAAATCAACAGTCAACTAACAATCAAATGGAAATCTAAATCAATTACTTTAGTGCTATGGCTTGTGATCTGTCTCACAAACTCCTCGGGTTGTCTTGACGATTCAGCTCAAAACACGACACCAGGCTGTGTTCTGGGGCATGCGAGGTGAAAGCCGGTCTCTCCCAGACAGTGTAGCCTCCAGTGACGTCAGCTAGGGGGATGTTTTACACCCGTAAGAGAGACTGCTCAGCGTCATCTGTGACCCTGTGTCAGGCCAGGCCAAGCCTTTCTGGGTTCACAGTTGAAACTAGAGTTGAGATGACGCGGCGGTCAGTCGGTGGACGTTCTGAACGCATTTCTTTCTGCTTCATAGACGGCTTGCAGTATTTGGAGGAAATCAAGTTCCACAAGTGCATGTATATTGAGGATGCCTGTCTGGAGAAGCTGAGCTTGGTGGAGAACCTGCAGGACAGCTTGAATGCTCTGGAGGTGGTTTCCTGTGGTAACGTGACAGATAAGGGCGTCATTGCTCTGCACAAACTCCGGTGAGTGTGTTTGACATCCATTTGAGTGACAGAGCACCTTCTTGTCAGTGACATCATACCTCTTATTCCGCTCATTCAGCAATATTAGTAATTTCTATTTTATGCTGGGATGGTACAACCCAAAGGAAGCTGGAGACGTTGTTTCTCAGTGACCTGCCTGGGCTGAAGGAGAAGGACAAGACTGTGGAGAGGTTACAGACGGCTCTGCCCCGCCTGGAAATAGAGCTGGACCTTGACTAGCGTGACGTCCCAGTCCTGGGTTCAGAGGGGCCAGCAGCATGACTCCCTGTTCATCCCAGTCCTGGGTTCAGAGGGGCCGAGCCAGCAGCAGAGACTGCCTTGGAGTGTGGCCCTCAGAGGTGCCATGACAACATGATAGAAGCTCCTCCAAAGCTGATGTGGGGGGGAAGAATGGAGAAGGCTGAGGCTTTCAATATACAGCACTTTATTCCACTGACTTCAACATAGTTTGACAGATTTGCCTATCCTATTCTTTTTTCGGCATTCATCGTATAAAGCACAACCATACAAAAAGTATGTAGACATCTACGTGAGAAAATGGAGGATGACAACGAATCATTAGTCATTTAAACCAGGATTAATTTGGCATTTCATTGTGTCAGATGGAAGATACATGGCTATTTAAATCCTTAGCACCTTATTTGAGGAATCGTTACTACATGAGGAATTGTTTTGTTTTATTTACTGCATGTACCACATTTCAGAGAACAGTCTAAAGTGCAGTAAACAGTCTGGCTTTTAGACATTATTTTGAATAAAACAAGATGGACTTGCTGCCTATACCATGTTTTAACTATTTGATGACGGTAAATCGAAACACATGATTATAACTTACTGAAGACAAGAAACATCACTTACTCAATATATAAAAGACATTTGGCAAACAAGATAAGGCAGTATGTCATGATGTAATTCTACACAAACACCTACAAAGCAGAGCAGATTTTCTGCTCGTTGTCATTCTAAATAGTCACACAAAATACAACTAAATAGGTACTGTACTTATAGGGTCAAGTTGGTGGTATTCGAAGAATTGTTAACATATATGCTCAGAGGGCATGCTCAGAGGGTGAAACAGCCAGGCTCCACTCCTGGAGGCTCTCACTGTGGTCCAACAGGAATTCCTCCATGATCCTGACATGAGTTCAGTATTACACAAGTGCATAGAATGACATCATAACCAGGAGACACACCTGCACGCCCAATCAAAACCATGGATCTTCTGACTGTTTCCCAGGGCTATCCTGAGCTGACTGAAAAGCTGATCATGGTGGTAAATATTGACGTAACAACAGGGATGCAGTATACTCAGATGTTAGGGAAGTGGTAGTTGAACTTTCGCAAGTTGTTGTAGTATTTCTTGTTGTCCAGAGCTGGGAAGATGCTGCTACTTGTCAGCTGTGGTAAGTACTGAAGGGGTGAAAAGAAGTTACTTTAGAAGTCAGCGCCAACATCCCTGAAAACCACTGTCCATGCACACAACATCCCAGAAAGCAGAACAAAACAGTAAATAACATTTCTTCTAAAACGTTACCAAAAAACACTGTCAAAGCAACATTTCTTCACATGAGATCATTTTCAATCAGCGGTTCCTGCTGCGGTCATGTTCCTCACCCCGGGGGGAAGGTGTTTCCGGGTGATGCGTGAGCGCCTCCTGGTGGCCCGGTCGAGCTCGCGCGCGGCGCTCTCGCTCTCCTCCCGCTGGGTGTCGAAGTAGGGGTGCTCCAGCAGCTGCTCGCAGGTCAGACGCTCCAGAGGGTCCATCCGCAGGCAGCCCTGGGGTCAGAGGTCAAGGAGAGAGGTCAGTCGAGTTAGGGGGGGAAACAGCAACAAAAGGGCGGAGGATCATAGGAAAAGATGCAATGTTTGTTTTCACATTGTGGTTAAAGTGTACCTTCATAAGACTTAGTGCTTGATATGAGATATGAGGATATCTCTGCTCCAGAGGTTCCTTTAAAGAGACATGGACAAGAAAACAAAACTTTTCATACGGACAGTTGTTTTTGCTTAATATTAACCAAACTGGAAAAAAGGTGATGTGGAACTCACCATCTCTTGTGGTTCTGGAATGGAAACTCCACTGAAGAACTGGTTATTACTGAAAACCTGCTGGTGTCGAAGGGTCAGATCTCCTGCACACGACAGAAAAAAACCTTATCTCTCCGACAACCGAGATGACCTCAATAAATAAGACTTCACATTCGCACTCTATGAGAGATGCTCATTTCATCCATAGAAGTTATACAAACGAATGACAAAAGAAAGATGGTCAAGTAGTGAAAACAACACCAACAGTCGCCCTACCCAGGGTCTTTCTGATGAGGTACAGCTGGTCCATGTCGGACTTGCCGGGCCAGAGGGGGACCCCGGAGAGCAGCTCAGCGAAGACGCAGCCCACCGCCCACACGTCGACGGGGGGGCCGTACTGGGTGTCCCCCACCAGCAGCTCCGGGGCCCGGTACCAGCGCGTCGCCACGTAGTCTGTGTAGTAGTCACATGGGCCGGCTGAGGGGAAACAGAACAGGCATGACACGTCAACGACAGGGTCACTGCAGAGGCACAAGCTATGACAGAAGAAATTACGTTTCAAATCCAATATTCACAGCTAAGGTTCAAAACGCACACAAAACGAGTTTAAATGCAGCCAACAGGGCACAAAACACGCAAGGAAACGTTTAAATGAAATCCCTCTCAGTTCAATGGAGAGGGAATGGATGGAACGTTGTTGTTGCAGTACACTAAGTGTCCACCAGGTGGCAGTGGCACATACAGGAGTCTTCTACAGGAGCATTACATTCAGACATGAAACACCTACTCAGTATTCTGGCAAATCCAAAGTCGCAGAGCTTGATGACCTGGTGTTTCGTGATAAGAATGTTCTCTGGTTTAACATCTCTGTGAATGCACTGCAACAAAGTGAGACAATGCAGTTAGTCACTGAATGACCTTCAGAACAAAGTGGACTGTTCCAACTATCAGCCCTTCTGGGAGTTTAAATAGCACCTGTGGTCGTGGAATACGTTTGTGATGCAGACGCATTTGTGAGAAGCTAAAAAATCTTCACAGACGTTGACTCCCCAGACTGTTAAAGGGCCCTGCCGCTGTGTCCCTGTGATACATTAACTACTGGTCAGTGAGGAGAAAAGAATTCCAGTAAAAGAGAACAATTAACCAATGTTGGCTGCCAGGGAGGACAGGATGATATTGAAATAGCTGAAAAGTTAAGTGAAGTGGATTTTAAGAGTTGGGAAAAACGACTCCAAGAGTGCTAAACTACATAGGCCTAACTCCTGGATAGTAAAAGGTCGACAGTAGTCACAAAGACTGAAAGGAATTCAAACAGTGTTTGTGTCTCTTAGCCTCTCCTTGTAAAAGCGAGCAGACAGATAACTACTTACATTCTGTTTGTGGCAGAAGTTGACGGCTTGGAGTGTTTGCCAGGTAATACTCTTCACCAGGTGTTCCGGAACACTGTGGTTCAAACACAAACAGTCAGGACGGCCGCGGCCAGCATCCAGGCTGGGTCTCTCTCCTATTCCTCTGGTTCTTAAGGGGAGGAGCTGGAGGCCAGTTAAGGCCCTGCTATTGTGACTGGGCTGCCTGAGGCTTTGTTGATACAGGGTCTATCTATCAGCGTTGCCTGGGTTATGGCTAAATCGAGGCTTGTGACTGGCAATTAATAACCACCTCATTCCCCTGGCGGTGGCCCCTCCTCCCCCCCCCCCCCCCCCCTCCCCCAGACTGGGAGTACCTCCTGGGGTAACAACACCACTGACAGAGTACACATTTCGGAGGGCGCCTCAGAACCCCTGCAGCTAGCAGCCCTGCCAGCTATGGCCGTCTGGGAGTGTGCATCACTGTAAACATTCCACAAACCACCAGGACAGCCTCCTTGGCAACAGTCAAACACTGAAGCCACCACAGAGCAGTGTAGTGTACACTCATAGAATGCATAAGATTCGGATAGAATAGTGCCCTACGTAGTGTACACTGATAGAATGCAGCTGATTCTTCATGTCTTTCTGCACGCAGCCTGTCATACACCTAAAAGGATTATAACAAGCTGATCGTCTTCTGCTGCTCTCCACGTAAACACCTTGTCCTTTACAGTGCCTGCAGTGTATGGGGAAGAAGTCCTACTCTGTGTAGAAGGGGAACTGGGGAGGATGGGTGTGTACTTTAGTCATGTAGAGAGCACCAAAGGAGTGCATTTCCTGTAGTCTAACGGCTAGTTGGATGAAATTATACTTGCATTAGTGATCATTAGGAAGCAGGCATACTGTCTGTCCATGACTAAAGATGTGGGTGTAGTCAGTGGGAAACACAATGTGTATTTCTGTGTTCCTGAGTGCATGCATGCGTGTGTCTCACCCTCTTGGGTAGCGGTCCAGCTCATTGAGGACCGTGTGGTCACAGTACTCAAAGACCAGGTGCAGCTTCCGTTTACGTCGAAACACCTCAATCAAGTTCACCAGGTTGGAGTGTTTCAGTTGCTGGGTAGAGTAAAAACAAAAACACCATACCGTTTTACACAGTATAGGGCCTACTTGCAGCACAAGGGACGATTCAGAGAAATACATTGTCTCAATGGACATAACTGTAAAAATAAAAGTTAATTAAAACCTTACACAGCCCTGTGCGTAGGCTGTGTTCAACAGAGCAGCGCTACTGAGCACGGTTTGTGACAGACAAAGTAATCAATACATTTTATGTTCAGTTTGTTCAGGCAAGCTTCCACACGCCTAACCAAACAAACTCGAAACAAAACAGCCTTTACAAACAGTTATAAACAGCTGCCTGCCATGGTGACCTATTGCCATCCGGACTTGTTTAGTAGAAATGACAGGAGCCCTGTGATGACTCATCAAGCTACTGGCTGACAGCAACAATACTATATGTGGTATTTTTTCCAAATATAACCCTTAAGATACCTCTGAATAAAATATATATAAAAAAACACGATAATGACTATGACTGGACAATATCATAAATACTCGAGTTCTAAAATTTATATTACATTATTATTCAAATGAAATCTTGTTCTGAAACCAGACAAAGATCCTTGTTCCACACTTGCACAATGTAGGCTATCTTTGTTTCAGACCCTAATTAGAGCTATATTCAAATGTGGGTGAAACTTTATGAAGTGTAAGGGCGGTTTAACACTGGTTTGTTTTCCAGAGTCAAAACTGTCAAAACAAGTCTTGATGGGGTTTTAACAGAAGCTAATCAGAAAGGTCAGCGCCTTAAAACGGCGTAAGAAACTTGCCACCATGGACAGCTAGGGTTTGCCTCCCTAGCTCAAGGGAAAGATGGTTTAGTCGGAAAATACAATTCCAAGGCTGTGTTACCTTTAGCATCCTAATTTCTCTCAACGCAATCTTCTTAATGATGGGGTCGTCTTCGGACTCAACGAACTTCTTGATGGCCACAATTTGCCCGTTGTCTTTGTTCCTGCACTTGAAGACTACTCCGTAGGATCCTTCTCCAATCTTTCCTATTTTCTCATACTTCTCCATGCTGGGGCAGGGCTAGGAGCACTCACAGTTCATCAGCAGATTCACACCTTCACCCCGGAGCACACAGACCAACCTGAAGGAGTCAGACACCAACTTTTAAAATAGCAGTAGTTTATTTATTTTTTTCGGTCTTGTTCAGCAGCTACCAAAAAACGCTTTAGCAAAGGGCAACTGTCAAATTAAATGTCTCAATGTAGACTGTCAGCATCTGATACAACAATAAATACCAAGCAATATAAGGGTAAAAGCATAGAAAATACAATCCAGCGGGTTAAACATTTTAAAGCAACCTCATAGCGCACAATAACCATGTTGATGGTAACAATTATATCACGTGATAAACAGTGCAGCTGTCTTACTGCCTATGGACTTCCAACGTAAACATGCTGGACAAGATTCTCAAGAGAGCTACAGGAAACGCTACACCTGCCTCTGAACAGTTATTGCGTAACAAAACATTTGCATTGCAAAGTATACGCTCTTGGATAAACATAGGCCTACACCATTTGAAAGTAGCGTATGTGGACCAAAAATCATGCTGTAATTAGATTAAATCAAAGTTTCTCACTTCTAAAGCCCCGATATCTTCTGCAATAAAAGCTAAACAAGTCGGCTGAACAGATAACCGTGAGTGATAGAACAGCCTGCTGAAATCTAGAGACAAGACAGTAATTTGTCAAAATAAACTAAAATAAAGTTTAATCTCAACACATTAAACAATCACACACAATCTACTTGAATAACCACCTGTTGATGGATAATAAAAATCAATTTAAAAAAACTTACGAGGCGTCGTTTTGACGTTCAGCTACAAGAGATGCTTGGAGCCCGCAGAGTTTACATGCATACTCTGAGCGGATGAGCATTCAGTTCTGTAAATGTAGCAAGCAAACGTTTTCCCTCTCAGCCTGGTCCCCATAGGAACAGGCTGACCGACTCCGCCTCTTCTGTACGGCGCAGTTTGATGTAGAGCGGAGGGTTGGCACCAGTGGGCGGCCCCGTCATGATGAATACACTAATTGAGGGTTTGAGTTTCCATGTGGTGTTTACAAATTGAAGGTAGCACTTTCCATGGCCGTGATGGTTTAGCGAACAAAGGCTTGTGGTCATTGAGCCATTTGATCATAAGCATTTTGATCGGGTCAAATTTCCTTTGTTAACGGGTGTTGCAGATTCGATCCAAATTGTTACCCAGAAACCCAAACTGCTGTCATGCCTTGACATTTTCTTTAAACAACCCAAATAAAAATATTTACACTTCTCTTAAACTCTTCAGAAGCTCATCTCCATCTCGAACATGCCTCACAGGACACCTGTGTCAATCCCACACACACAGTATCTGAGATGATTGTGCCTATCTGAGAAGATTGGTCCTCGACTCTCATCACTGAAAAACTGTTAGAATTGTGCACCTATGATCTGTCTCTATCCATCTGTACAGTGTACATTATTAGTGTGTCATTTAGTAGATGAAAGCATCTCCTAAATGAGTTAAATGTGAAAGATCCCAACCATCCACTTGACTGCAAGAGACAACATGCCCAGAAGCTCATATTGTTAACAAGAGCTTTTATTACAAAAACAGCATACATTAGGTTTTGCGAAGGGAATGCCAAAGATGTTATGAAAAAAAACAAGCATTTTCCCTTATTTTGTCATTTAAATAAAAAAAGAAAATGTACAAAAGTGCTTACATGGTGCAAATATTGAGTACAAGTAAATGGGTTTAAAAAAACTGAAAACAACTGAGAGAAAGAAAGCTTTACATTGTAACGTCTAAAATATGCAGCAGGAGCAGGATGACATTGCAGTTAAAATAACCCCAAAGCTGCCCAGCGACTGCTCAACAGGCAGCTGATCTTCGCAGGGTCCCTCTCACAGCAGGACTGCTGCCCCCGTCACTGGTTCACATACAAATTTAACTTACCCTTTTTGCTTAGAGATTAATAAATAATTAAATTGCCTACATCGAGTAAGAGACATGGGAGTTCTGGTCAAACCACTATATTAGTTTTGAGCCGGACATACCCCCCAGTCTAGGCTTAGCACATTCACCTCAAGTCCCATCTGTAAGTTCTTGTTATGAAGGGCTTTTCAAAATATATAAATCTCCCATATTTTTTTGTTGTTGCTAAGAAACGTGAATTTAATGGCACTTTTTTCACCTCTAGATATCGATCATTGAGAAGCCAACAGAATGTGCAGGTCTGAGGTCATGCTGGGCCAGACTGTCCCTGAGCTCGGGCTCTCCCTGCTGGGCAGTGGCCCCTGGTCCTCACTGGGCGTGGAGGTGTCCCGGGTGGAAGGCTGTACTGGTGGATGCAGGTCCCCAGCTCTGGGCCTCCTGTGTTGGATGACAAAGCAGCTTGACGGCTGCCAAGTCCTGCAGTCGTCAGCTGACTGGGGCCAGTGCTGAGCTCAGTCTGGTCATATCTCCCACCCCCGGGCTGGTCTCCCCACGTGGCTGGGGGCCTCCCTCCTCAGGGCCGGGGCTAGTAGCTGTTCTCGTGGCCAGCCAGGATGTACAGATTGCTCTGGGCTGTGGGGTTGTCTGTGGGTCGACTCTCCAGGACCACCACCCTGCCAGAGACCAGAAACACGGCGTCAGAACCACAAGTCGGAAAACAGCAACAACAACCAAAAACCACCATGGAACAGAAGGCGGAAAAGCTGAAAAAAGCAGGAGGCGGAAAAGCTGTCGTCCGACCTTGAGGTTTGTGTTTGGAACACACACCTCTTAAGAGAGGCCAACTTCGAAAAGGACCATTCTTGTGTGAGAACATGCCTGGTATGATACAGAAGGGGGAGGGGGGGGCTGCCCATGACGAGCAGGCGCATCTTCAGCCACATGCCGCATCCCGTGGTGGTGACAGACGAGAGGGGTGACAGCAGGGTACAGTCCCTACTGTCCGACCCATCAGATGAAATTACAGAGGCGCTGAGAGACACTCAAACCAGGCTGGCAGTGCCCTGGCACTGGTAAATAAAACATGGGGGGGGAGGGCAGGGAGAGGCTGTCCTGGTGCCACTGCAGGGCTGGGTCCAGGGCCCCGGGGGCCCAGGGCAGCTCACTTGTCCTGGCCTGCCTGGAGGCCCTGCCACCTGGACAGAGATACGACGTGTGCTGAGCCACCTCCGGCTGTCTCCGTGGTGGAGGCAGCCCACTGCACCCCTCTCTGCTGTCTGACGACCAGGACAGAGAGAGAGGGGGAGAGAGGTATAGAGAGACACAGAGAGGTGCTCTGCTGTCTGCCTGGTTACAGGAATACATGTGCGAGAGGTGATGCGTGGTGGTTGATGACGTGTGCTGATCTCACCCACACACACAGATGAATCCCCTGGACGGATCCCCATTCAACACAGGCATAGGCCTGAGATCTGGCTCTGCAACCGGGCAACACCATTCCCACTCGGGGCCGCGACTGTTTCAACCGTCAAAGATGGCCGCCTGATTTATTACCCGGCCTCGCCCCAGGCCCGCCTCACGTCGCCACGGCGACGGAGGCAGCCACAGCGTGCCGCTGGGAGAACTCTCAGATCTCCAGAGAGGCGGGGGAGGAGGGGGGGGATGTTTGGCGGTTTCCAGGCGATGTGAAAACAGACCGGAGGGAGGACGCTCCCCCCCGCCCCCCCCCCCCCCCCTGGCTAGAGAGAGCAACGCTCGCTTTTATAGAGGTCACGGGGCTAAAGATAAATCACACTCCTGAAACAGCCCTGCTGTGCCAACAGGTAGAGACTGGAGGAGGGTAAGCAGGGGGGGGGATAAGGGAGCGAGAGAGAGCGAGAGAGCACGAGAGAGAGAGAGAGAGAGAGAGAAGGAAGGAAAGTAAAAGAGTAGATAGGAGACAGAGATAGAAGACAGAGCGACAAACAGACAGAGCGAGAGCTTGAGAAAGCCGGAGGATGGGTACGTGAGAGACAGGGATTCAGGGGAGTCGTTCCTCCCAGTTGAAGGTCTCACCTGTCAGATCCCAGGAGGCGGAACACTCGGCTGGGGTCCGAGATCTCCTGGGTCACCTGCAGACGAAGCAATGGAAAATGATGAGTCATGGAGCAAATGTGGTCTAAACCTGCCTGGCCCCAGAGATCGTGACATCACATCAAATAGGATACAAGTGGTTCCTTCAGGGAGTTACTGACTAAACAGAAACAAACTATACAGACCCTTCCATGCTACAAATCAAAGCATGTTCCAAACACGGGGGCAGACTAACCCTATTCGGACACAGGGCCTGTCTATGCTTTCTATGGATGCCGTTTTCCCAGCCAGGACACAGAGAAGGGTTTGGCCTTCCGAGGCACAACGACACCACAGCCCTCCCCTGAAGCTTGAATATCTCTTGTTGGCCATCTTGTATTGTGAGCGCGTGTCGGTCAGGCCCCGTCAGGTCGGCCCGCTGAAGCAGAGAGGCTCGGTCACACCTGGCAGGCGTGAGCCCCCCCCCCCCCACCCCCGAGGCACAGCCCTTCAGACAGGCGGGGGGAGGTGGGGGGGACGAGAGGGCGGGCGGGCGGCGCCATCTCTGAGGCGCTCAGGGATCAATAGGCTCGGCCCTCTTCACTGCCTTCGCTTTTCAAAGCCGTCATCCGGGGAGACGGCGGCTGAATTATTCAGCAGAACTCCCCGTGTTGCAGCTGTCGCGATTGTGATTGAACATAAATTTTGCATGGCCCCTGACATTTCCCCCGGGGGCCAGCGAGAGCTGCCAGAGCAGCCAGAGGCCCCGGCCAGTTGACTGCTGCTCCCGGGCCCTCGCACACAGCCCTGTCGGACGCGCTGGCTCACCTGGAACGCCTCACCTCGCCGTGATCTCTGAACTTCTGTTTGCATGCATGAGTGTGTGTGTGGGTGTGTGTGCAGGTGCTTGTGATCAGGTTAACATGAAGTCCTGGGTGAAAGGAGGGTAACTCCATTCCCAGGGGTGGTCACGGCGACACGCTGCGTGCTCCTCCTCAGGGAGGCTGCGGAGCGGGTCAGCGCGGCCCCAGGGAGCGGCGGCCTCAGGTGTTGAACAAACATGCCAGCGCACAGATAAGACATGGCAAGCTCCCTCCATCGGCAGGGGGGGTGTTGGTGTGTTTCATCGTGTTTGAGTGTGTGGGGTGTATCTGGTGAAGTGTGTCGTTGTGGTGTGTGTTGGGGTGTGTGTGTCGTGGTGTGCGGTGGCAATGTCTGTGTGTGTCATAGCAATGTGTGTGTGTGTGTGTGGTGGCAATGTGTGTGTGTGTGTTGTGGAGCGCTCACTTCGTTGGACTTGAAGCTCTTTCCCTGCATGCCGTGTTTCCAGAAGGCCAGCACGCTGTCCTGGAGACACACTGGGAGGAACAGGGGGACACAGACATCAGCCCCAGACACAGCCTGCCACGCTCTCACATAACTAAAGAAGCATTGAAAGAGCAACCAAACACCCCGACTAAAGTCCCCATGCTGTCAAAAAATACTTTCTGGTGAAAGGTTGTGGGTGAGGGGACTTAATGAATGTTCATTTCAAAAAGGTTCCTGAAACGCTGAAGGTTTTCCTGAAAAGTGATAGGTTCAATTAAAAGTAAGGGTTTGGGGCGCTTAGTTACTCTCACGTTCCCAGTCAGAGAAACGGAATTGTGACTAGATATCACGAGACAGGGCTCACCGACAGATCCAATGCAGAAGTCGAAACTAAGCTCTGACGCCAGCTTCTTATTGGACTTCAGTCTTCCCTGGAGATTGACAATCTTCAAATTTTCTGAAAAAATAAGGTAAGGTAGTGTTTGAACATACAATATTTTACAGAGTATTTAATTTAGACTATTTCGTATTAAAACTGAGTATTCATTATTTATGGCTGAGTGGTTAGGGAGTCGGGCTATTAATCAGAAGGTTGCTGGTTCGATTCCCGGCCGTGCAAAATGACGTTGGGTCCTTGGGCAAGGCACTTCACCCTACTTGCCTCGGGGGAATGTCCCTGTACTTACTGTAAGTCGCTCTGGATACAAAGCATTTCGTTATTTGTCTAAATAATAAATATTTTGTCTGCGTATTTAGTATTCATACAGAGTATTTAGCGTTTAGACTGTATTTAGTTAGTGATTCAGTACACTGCACAATCAGGTCTTAGTGGGCCAAGTTCACCGGCTGAGATCCTGTATCAACAACATAACTTCAACACTTCCTGCTGTTGTGAAAGCCAGCCGTCTATAACAACGAGAAAAGCCCCATGACAACGATCAAGGCAGGCAAGGCCTATCATATAGATATCACACTTAAATATCTTTATGTCAAATGGGTGTCGACAACTAGCGTTGGCAACAAAGAATGATGATGTTTGCTGACAGGGATGTGTGCGGGGAACAGGAGTGTGTGAGCGAGGTGACGGAGGGTGAGCTTACTGTCCAGACACACCAGCACGGTGTCTCTCTCCAGCTGGGTGACGTGGATGGCGTCCACCTGATGTCCCGCTAGGAGAGAACACCACCAGGGTCACACTCACAGCTTCAAACTGCCACTTTCAAGGTCAGCCTTATACAAACACATCTGACAAGCAACAACATCAACACCAGGGCTGTGAAATGATGACACGTAAAAAAAAAGAAAAAAAAGAAAAGAATCACAGGCTTCTGTGGATTAATCGTGATTAATCACATATCACTGGTTTTCTCGGTATGCGTGTATATCGTGCGCCTTTGCGGTGCTTTGATGCTCGAGTCCCCCGTTGCGAGTCCTACCACTCGCAAAACTTTGGTGAACCCCTCGTCCTCAACAATATTAAAATCGGTCTACAGCTTTTTGCAGTCCATTTGGCAACTGTGCTAGTCACCTTGTCACAGGCAGACTTAGTGAGGGCCCTACGCTGTTCAGTGAGGGTGCTTTGGCAAATTCCACTTGAACTCCCCTCGCCGACCAACGCATGCTTGGCACAGGTAGTACTGCAGGCTGGTATTGCTTTGTTGAAACGATAACGTCTTCCCGCAGAGTGTGCATATCACTTTGGTTTGATGGAATGTTCAATCTTTGTCTTTTTGGAACACGAACTTCCCATCCAGAAGGTCCTCAGGTTCATCAGAATGATCCAGGTTTTGTTTGTTTGTTTGGATAGCAGCTACCGTCTGACTGCATCAGAGCGGCGATTTGGGAATTGGGGGTATATTACGTTAAATGTGTTCAAAAGCTAATTACCCCCCCCCCCCCCATTTTCCTTCATCCTATACGTACGGGAGCCCATCTCGGTGAACCAGGACGAGCAGGAGTTGAGGTTGATGGTCTCGAAGCGCACCACCTGGCCTGGCTCGGTGCCCTGGCTGATGGCCACGCACACCATGGGGTACTCCTGCTCTGGGACCACCAGCATCTCAAACACCTTCAGAGGGCTGGGCAGGGGGAAGTCAAAGTGCTGTGAGGGATGGAGGGAAAGAGAGAGAAGGGAGGGAGAAACAGAAGGAAAGAGACAGGAAGAGAGAAACAGAGAAAAGGAAAGAAAGATAAGGAGAAAGAAAGAAAGGTAAAAAAACAAGGAGAGTAGAGCAATACGAGGGGCACGAGGCAGAGGAACACAGAGAGACAGAGACACACGGGGGTCACTACAGAGAAAGCTCCGGAACATGTCTGAGTGCGTGCCTGTGCATGCGTGCACAGTGTTCCAGGACAAGGTGAGCCACTAACCTTGATCAGCATGAACCTCTGCATGGGCTCGTACCACTGCAGCAGCACGATGCCAGACTGCAGCGCTCCACACAGATACTTGTGACCCGTGTACGGGTTCCTCACTGGGGTGGGAAGGGAGGAGAAAGGGGATTGGTTAGGAGAGGGGATAGGTCAGGAGACGGAGGAAGGACACGCACAAAGCAGAGAGAAGCAGTGAACAAAGTCGAAGACGGTTCCATGGTTGGACCATCTGGGAGATGCTCTCCTGTTTGTACGGCCGTGTGGGAGCCTCACTGCACTGCCAGACAACAGCAGCAGAGCACACACAGAGACAGAGAGACAGAGAGAGAGAGAGACACAGAGAGAGAGAGAGAGAGAGACACAGAGAGAGAGAGAGAGAGACACAGAGACAGAGACAGAGAGAGAGAGAGAGAGAGACACACACACACACACAGAGAGACAGAGAGAGACAGAGACAGAGAGACAGAGAGACACAGAGAGAGAGAGAGAGACACAGAGAGAGAGAGAGAGAGACACACACACAGAGAGAGACAGAGAGACACAGAGAGAGAGAGAGACACACAGAGAGAGAGAGAGAGACACAGAGACAGAGAGACACACACACAGAGAGAGACAGAGAGAGAGAGAGAGACACAGAGAGAGAGAGAGAGACACAGAGAGAGAGAGAGAGAGAGACACAGAGAGAGAGAGAGAGAGAGAGAGAGAGAGAGAGAGAGAGAGAGAGAGAGAGACACAGAGACAGAGAGAGAGAGAGAGACACACACACAGAGAGAGACGGAGCGAAAGAGAGCTGGCGGGGGACACGCAACTCACCAATGCAGCACTTGTGGCAGCCCTTTGTGTCTGGGATCTTAGTTGTCAAGGCGAATCTCCTGTGGACACAAAACCAGTCAGCTCGTGTCCACAGTCGTAAAGACGCAGATGACCTCCAGTGGGAGGGACCTGGACCCAGGCCAGGCCAGAGCCTGGCTGACCCAGGCCAGAGCCTGGCTGACCCAGGCCAGAGCCTGGCTGACCCAGGCCAGAGCCTGGCTGACCCAGGCCAGACTCTCTCACCTGGGCAGGATCTTGTCTGGGAAGCGATGGGTCTGGAACTGGGCCGCCAGGCCAGGCTTCTTCAGCTGCTCAAACAGGCCGATGAGGTTGTGGGAGTAGAGCTGGAAGGTCTTCCCTGTGGCCAGGGTGTAAACATGACATTGGGTCAGAGTCTCTCTCTACACGGAGACCTTCTCTCACGGAGAGCCCTAAAACATACCACACACTCTCTGTCTCTCTTTTCCCCTCTAAATGCCCCAATCTGGTAGAATCAGCAGCATGTATAGGAAGGTTAGCCGTGACTCAGAGTCAGGAAATAGGGAACAAGTACGGGACATTGACCAGGTTACAGGGTACAAGAAAACGGGTAGAGGAAACAGGATAGATGGTCAAGGAAACAGGGCACAGGAAACAGGGTAGAGGGTACAGGAAACAGGGTAGGAGGGTACAAGAAACAGGGTAGGAGGGTACAGGAAACAGGGTAGGAGGGTACAGGAAACAGGGTAGGAGGGTACAGGAAACAGGGTAGGAGGGTACAGGAAACAGGAAACAGGGTAGGAGGGTACAGGAAACAAGGTACAGGGTACAGGAAACAGGCATGGAACAAGGACCAGGGTACAGGAATGGAACAAGGAAGCATGATTACCTTCTGGTGAGGCCATTAGTAGGATATCAAATCAAGCCAGACGAGAGGAGCAGGGAGAGTGGCCAAGTGAAGAGGAGAAGAAAACGGATTAAATATACGCAGGGTGGCAGACAGCTAAAGGTGAGACCCAAGAGTGACACAGTGGTAAATCGCATTTATGATCCGGCTAGAGAAGTCTGTGGGTGGACGTCACACACAGCCAGACCCGCGTTCAGCACAGATGATGATGATGAGGGGAAGCTGGAGCCAGGAAACAAGCCACGAAAGCAGAAGCAAAGACCAACAAAAAAAAGACAACCACCATTTGTACTACGAGTTATGACTCAAATCCATCAAACAGCTACATCATTTGCTTACAAAAGGCCTTGGCTAGTGTAACCAGAGGCCTGTTCCATAAAGGCCGCTCAAAAAAGGGACTTACGTCCTAAACTTGACTTGAATTAGTTAAGCAGCCCAAGAGGTAAAACATGGATCATACAATCCATCACGGCAAAAGCGATGCACACGGCCACGTGACTTCTTCCATAAAGAACGTTCCCTTTAAGCCTTGTACTGACAGCTCCCTCATCCACCGCTTCATCAAACTAAAATGACACGCCATGATTGACATGAACGGTCAAGGTTCTTTTTTAGACCTTTACTTTGTTGATTAAAAAACAGACACCCTCTAAATACATCTAAATTCACTTTGACGTTATTTTAAATAAATAGCCTAATGCTAATCAATACATTATCCAGGAGCCTCACTTTTTAATATGTTTTTTTTTGTGTTGGGAAAATGGAGGATAGATGGGATTTGGATGGATTTAGGTTTGTTTTGCAATTGTAGGCTACTATTAACAATTATATAGCTATGAAAATTATAGTTGGATCATTTAGATTGAGATATAGGCCTATGCCTGACGCCAAAACATTTGAAATCACAAACTACCATAGGCTGGTGTGTAACAAATTATTGTTCATCAGCATTAGGCTAAATGTTGTAGCCTCTGTAGGCCATTTAAGTAGATTTTCTATAAATGTAGCCTACATATTGAACTGATGGGAATTAGAAAATGAGAATGTCCGTGGTAAATCATGGTTTTCCCGTTGGGTCGGTGTTACAGGAACGTCTGGTTCAGCAACAACACGGTCTAAGCCTGACAATTAGTCTGCACCGGTCCAGGCTAGTTTCGATACTAGAAATGAGTCAGACTAACTGACATAAGTCTGGCTTATTCCGTAAACTCGCTTTATGGAACGGGCCTCAGGTGTCAACTGAAAAATAACAGATTTGGCTGTGTCGGAGCGGGCTGTCAAGTCAGACGTCTCCCATCTGAGCCCTTTCAATAGCTTTCAAACTAACTGCTGTTCACGAGCTGCAGATACCAGGTAATTGTACCGGCCTCAGAGCCAATCAGATATCAGCAGACACCAAAGCAGCCGGTGCTGCTGGGGCTGACAGAGAGGCTGCTGGGAGTGCCCCCCCCCTCACCTGACAGTGACATCAGGTTGTTGTTAATGATGTAGAGCCAGGTGCACTTCCTTGGAAAAAGCTGAAAGGAGAACGAGGACAATCAGTCAGATTCCGAGAGGTGGAACAGCCGCTAAGTGCCGTTTAAATGGTGGCGGAAGGATGACGCGACATCTGGTCCAGTCATCCGGTGGTGGTGGGGGGGGGGTCCCACCTGTTCCATCGTCGCCTCGTGAAGCTCGTTCAGGTTCAGGGTGTAGATGCCGTCTTCAGTCCCGAAAATCAGATACTGGTCTAAATATAACAAAGAAGAAGAGGGTCATTTTGTGCTTAACGTTAAAAAGTAGCTGTACACGCCACCAGCCTTTTACTTTCATTTACAAATATATTAAAAAAGCTTTCTGTTGAAAAAGGATTTTCCTTTTGGGGATTTCACCCACGACTTGAAGTGATGCATGAACACAGCCAACGACTGTTCCCCCCCCCTCCCTGTGGTACGGTCTGGCACTCATGTGACACCACGTCTTCAAGAGAGTTGAACCCCTACGCCTGAACACCAAACAAGCCAAAAGCACACGAGTGAGATGTGCCTGCCGTCACCTTTGGTGTCGGGGTGAATCCATGACGTGGCGCAGTTGATTTTCAGCGGGCAGCCGTCAAACACTTTGGAGAAGCAGGCCCCCATCTAGAGAGAGGAGGACAGAGTTCAGCCAGCGCCGCAGAACCGCCGCGCCCCCAGAGCGCTCCCCGTGTCGACCCCAGGCCTGTTGACTGAGCCCGGGCTCGGGGCCGATCATCGTACACCACAGTAACCATGGGACAGGCGAGCCAGGGTTTGGGTACTGAACTGCAGGTCAGAGAGGGTTTAATGACGGGTGTTCAGTGGAAAGCGATCCAGCAGGAATGCTGGAGAGGCCAGGCTGAGGTTGACTCACCAGGACTTTAGGGGTGGGAGGCAGGCCGTTGATGGCAGGTTTCTGGAGGGGGGGGGAAACAAAACTCCAGTAAGATGCAAGATACAGAGATAGGGCAGAAACGATTCAGTCAGATCTGAGTCTTCCTCAGGGCTGTTGGCCAGCTGAACTACAGTGGTGAACCCTGAAAGCAACACGAGCCTGTGTCATGAGGTCATTGCAGACTGCTCAGCGCCCCCTCATCAGCTAGCATGGTCTCAATCCAATAGGAGGGGAACAATCTTTCTCAGGCTCAGCACTGTGTCAGTCAGTGGCTTGGAGACGAACTAAACGGAAACTTTGCATGACCAAACCACAAATAAAACCATGCACACTATCACTCGCAAATATCCTTCCTTCCTACACAATCCCTTCTGTTATGCTTGAGGAAAAACTGAGAGATGAGATATATAGATCAGCTATGAGATTGAGAGAGTGATTAGATATGATGAGAGACAGACTAGATGAGCTAGGTAGAGAGATGGATGGTAACAGTCATTCAAAGCTCCTAGGCTGCACGATCCACAATGAGGAGGTTGGAAGGGGCCCCGCGCGGACATGACGTGTGTGGTGGGAGGTGAGGCAGACGTACAGGGTAGTCCTTCTTCTCCCTGGGGTGGGGATGGTTGGGGGCGGGCTTGGGACTGTCTCCATGACCACTGCTGTCAGAGTCCTCTGTTCACACAGAGAGGAGGAGGAGGGGGGGGTTAGGCTGTGTCCAGTCATCAAGACAGAACCACAGCAAAACTATAGGTGTGTTCGACTTCGGGCTGCAGGCGACGCTGGCGCTGCATGAAGTCGAACGCACCTAACAGCATAACGATGAACCATCTCAACAATATACTACTCAATGACATCACACAACGTAGAGCCTGTATCAACCTATATAGATACAGTATATAGATATGGTTACATAAAGCCACCCATCCTTACCTTTACATTTTGACAGGCTGAGAGCTTGTAAAGACAAAATGGTTTCTCATTTAGACAAAGCGACCCCGACATAAACCATACAATCAAGCCAGTTAGGGACCTGAAGTGACTTACTGGGCCAGCTAGGCTCTCTGGACTGTGTGTGCGCGTCCATGCGCCCATGTTCATCTGTGTGCAAGTCTATGAGTGTGTGTGTGTTGCGAGTGTGTGTGCTACCTGGGTCAGAGGCGCGAGACAGCCTCCCGGGGCTGCTGACGCTGGCGGACAGGAAGTCAGGGGCGGCGTGCTCCGCCTTGCTGCCCTGCTCCGGGCTGCTCTGGCGCCGTGGGCCCGGGCTGCTCTCGGCAGCGGGGAACCTGCGCACGGTCAGGCTCCGCTCCTCGTGGAGGCCCACCTCCTCTGACGAGCTGCTCAGCCGGGGCTGGGGGGGGGGAGGGAGGGAGAGACAGGGGTTAACATGGCTCCATGCTCACAGGGAGCACCTTGGACGAACAGAAACGGTTTAAATGACATGAATAAAAGCACCAGTCCAGTTCTACTACAACTCGACACCAACTCTCCTGCATTCTACTGTACTCTACTGCATTCTACGATAGTTTGACTACAACTCCACTCAAACTGTCCTCACCTTGGGGGGCAGGGGAGGAGGGACTCCTTGTTTGAGGGTAGACCTGAAAGCAGAGGGAGAACATTGAGTGTGAGGGCTGGGGGTGGGGGGTAGGCTACGGTGAGTGTGGTGGAGCAGTGCTTCTTACAGCTCTATGTCCTCGAAGGCATCCTCCAGGTGGGTGACGTGGCCGCTGGGGGACAGAGAGGCAGGAGTCAGAGGGGAGGACGGGGGGAGTGAAGTACTTCCTACCCTGACAGGAGTACCGTGACGGGGACTAGAGGAAAGGAACTGATGATTGATGATCAATGGCCCACATCCGACCAGGTGTGCCCGACCATAGAAGTAACTACAGGTAGCACAGCTGAAACACCACAGTGCTTGGCAGAGAGTGACAGAGAGAGAGGCAGGAGAGAGACCGTGATGGTATTTCTAGGGTTGCTGCAGGGAACAGACATGGCCAAGCAGAGGCGAGACTGGATGACATAAGAGTAGGAAGCAAGCTGCAGGGATCTGAGAAGCTCAGCGAAAACACCTCCAGCCTTGAGGAGAACAGGCGGCGGACATTCCAACTAGCAGGACTCCCTGGCTCATCATGATCTAGCTCGTCGGCTGTACTGCATGAGAACTACAGTCCTATCCAAGTGTGTTAACACTTTGCCATAAACGGGTCATTTTATGTGTGGCAACATTAACTTCACAGTTAAACAATCTTGCTTGTTCTGACTACCAGCAATCACCAGCCAGCTACGGTAAATAAATTATACATAAAAAAAATATATATATTTTAATAATAAATGTGTTTGTTAAGCAGAAGCTTAATCCAAAAATATATATAGGGGGACGGGGGACTCAAACCTATGACCTCTTGATCTAGATTCATTAGAGATTCATGTCAAATACCACTGAGCTACACCCAACCCTCCCATTACAAACTAGGTATGGGATGGATGGGGCGTGGCTATGGGGCTTGGCTATGGGGCGTGGCTATGGGGCGTGGCTATGGGGCGTGGCTATGGGGCGTGGCTATGGGGCGTGGCTATGGGGCGTGGCTATGGGGCTTGGCTATGGGGCTTGACTATGGGGCGTGGTTATGGGGCTTGGTTATGGGGCGTGGTTATGGGGCTTGGTTAGGGGGCGTGGCTATGGGGCGTGGCTATGGGGTGTGGCTATGGGGCTTGGCTATGGGTCGTGGTTATGGAGCGTGGTTATGGGGCGTGGTTATGGGGCGTGGTTATGGGGCGTGGTTATGGGGCTTGGTTATGGGGCGTGGCTATGGGGCATGGCTATGGGGTGTGGTTATGGGGCGTGGCTATGGGGCGTGGCTATGGGGCATGGCGCACACACCACGGCACACAGGGCTAAGGAAGGCCTGCCGCACACACACACACACGACCACCAGTGGGGAGGAGTGGAGCTGACGGCACGCCACGAGAGACACACAGCGTGAAGTTACCGTTGAAACAACTCCTCCTCAACGCTTTTGAGAAGGCTCCTTGAGAGGACAGGAGAGAGCCACGAGGAGGAGGAGGAGGGGAAACAAAAAGAAGGGCACAGTCAAAGCACATGGTGAAGAAGGAGGGGAAGACCTCCATCACTGAGCACATTCCGACCACGCGAGGGGTCATGCTGAGACAGGACCACGGCACGGAGGACACAGGTTAGTCTGACCAGAACAAGCACACCACCTCCAGCAGTGAAGATGGTCAACACAAATGGATGGCAGTTTAGTTCTCTATGCTTTGGTCAGTTAGAATAAGCAGGGGAATTAGTACATCATAACTATTAGTAAATGAACACGAGTGTTGCTAAAACACTCTCTCGCTACAGATTCAGAATATGCACTGAGGTGTCCATGTTCAATGGACCATGCTCTTCTCCTAACATCCCTGAGGATGGGACATCAGTCAGGAGTTGGGAGGCAAACATGTAAGCAGGATTGGTTTCTACGGTGACGGTTGCCGTGGCTTCACCTGGTCGTGATGCCTCCCTCGGCGAAGGGCCCCCAGGGAGAGGGGAAGTCACTGTCCTTGGTCACGTCCTGCGGAGCGGCACAAAACACACGTCAGCGAATCACCACCGCCCGGGGGAGCCGGCTCCGCCCCCTCGGGGCGGGAGGAGTCGGGGTGGACGACCAGCGACGCCGAGAACATGACTGTGAGCGAGTCGACGTGTTGATGTGAGAGTGAGATGCTCACCATTTCAGAGTGAGCCTCCGTCTCCTTCCTCAGTGGAGCTTCAAACTGGACCTTGTCGACTGGAAAAGGCACAAGAGGCATTAGAGAACACATACGCCCTGCCGACACTAGAGGGCCCCAGTCTCCAACACAGTGGCTGAGGAACGACAGCACAGCCTTCAAAAACACCTTCATGCAACACACAAACTCTGACACGGTCAAAGGGACTCGGTAATGCAATCCAGGGGACTAACTCCACTCCAGCGCTCGCTGGCGGTTTGGCTTTCAGTCCTCGTCGTGATGGGACTCCCTCAGGCTCAGTGACTCAGCACCTGTTCCAGCGATGCGGCCCACACTGGTGCGCACCCAGGGTTAAATCCAGCGCGCCCAGGAGGAGTGACGTCAGGCCACACCTGAACTGGATGAGTTGCCTAATCTCTCGGGGGAGTTTGGACTGGAACAATGTAAACATGACCTTCTCCGTCACATGCTCTTCTGAGTTGGTGCAGTCCCTCGTCACTTATATGGTGCCAAAGGCAAGAAAAGGTTCATATTAAAACAAACAAAGAACTTGTCTGAGAATATGCATATTTCGTCACTCCTTATCCAGTGAATTGGAGGTGACATGATGCAAAAGGAATGACAAAGTGCTTGTCGTCAAGTTTCTAGTGTACAAATAGATGAGTAAGTGCGTGTGTGTGTGTGTGTGGGGGGGGAATTGCAGAACTTGGTTGTTGTAAGGGTTCTTTTCACATTCCAAGCCGTTCTGTACGTGACTGTACACAGGGCCTGGGCTGCAGGACAGGTTGAGGAACACCAGCACACTGAAACCACCAGACAACCTCTACTGTAGAGGACAGGGAAACGACGGCTTTCACACTGCACCCACTCTTCCTTTCTGTTTCACCATCAACAGCTTGGTATGTCAACACTGACACTACACTAGACACATCAGACTGTGTCTAAGACCTAGAAATACATTTATAAAATCCCATTTCATATACACATATAGATCCCATAGAGCGTTTTATATATATATATATATATATATATATATATATATATATAATTAATCCTCAGATCGTATTGGCATTCCTTTCTTTAGAAACAAGGTTTCTGAACCCTGATTGAAGACTCAAGTTACACTGACAGGAAACTGTCACATGCAGTTGAACAGCTAGCTCACTACTCTGTCACTGACCTGGGTCCCCTTTGTCCTGGGCGGGGCCAGGGCTGGGACACAGGCTTGCCTGGCCTGGGGGACTGTGGGCTTCAGGGGGAGGGACAGTCACAGTGTTAAGAAACTCCAGCCATGTTGGAGACCTCCAGCCATGTTGGAGACCTCCAGCCATGTTGGAGACCTCCAGCCATGTTGGAGACCTCCAGCCATGTTGGAGACCTCCAGCCATGTTGGAGACCTCCAGCCATGTTGGGGACCTCCAGCCATGTTGGGGACCTCCAGCCATGTTGGAGACCTCCAGCCATGTTGGGGACCTCCAGCCATGTTGGGGACCTCCAGACAAGGAGCATGTGCTGGGGACTGGTCTGACAGGTAAGGAACCTGCACACACTGGGACTCTCCTGCTACATTTCACTGCTCGTTCAAACAACAGCAAACAGACACTCCCCCAGGGACAAGGAGAACAGAGGACAGGACATTGGGCTGCTGCTGCTGTTACGGAACATGACACACACACACACACACACACAAGCCATTCTGCTACTAGACAAACACACTCTGGCGTCACAGTGCATTGCGTCTTCTCGAAAATGGTGGGTTTTCTACCAACGGGAAAGCAGTAACAGCAGTCTCTTTTCTAGACAACACACGCAAATGCCTTAATCACACACGTCCAAATCCAACAAACGCCCATTCCACACACGCCCCAGTCAGACACACACACACAGACCTCCAGCCACTTTCCCTTCCGTGAATCTCAGGCTATTTTTACAGCATGCGCCCATGCTGCGGCCTGGCCCTGTGCCACCCTCCAGGATTAGCAGGATCGACCCCGGCCGCCTCAGAGAGACCCAGCCCGTCTTCCAGCACCCACTGACAGCTGGGACGCCCAATCGGGAGGGGGGTGGGGGGGTCTGTCTAAAGCAGTGTGATGGGGCGTGGGCCGGGTGGAGCCGGTCACTTACAGTTGATCTCAGAGCGCGTCCTCTCCGACCTGGCCTGCTTGTTGGTGGAGCGGATGGTGTGTCTCACTGCAGACAGGGGCTGGGGAGGAACACACCGGGACCATCATCAGCGCGTGAAAACCGATAAACAACTCACATGATTACAAAAACGCCCATGTCGTCAGGTCATAAAACCAGTAGCCGAGAGAGAGAGGAGCCGGGTCATAAAAGCGTTATCAGCATTTAATCGGTCCAACAGTGATAAGCTATCCAGGAGCACTAAAACCCTGTCGCCATGGGGACATGTCAGTCCGCGCGGCTCATGCAGCAGAGGACAGCTCCGCAGAGCGCCGTTCCAGCTGAACCAAGCATGTGTGTCACGTCATGTCGGTGTGGACCGTGTGCTGTGGTTGTGTGTTGTGCTCAGGCCAGGGCGGCTGCTGTGCTGGAGCAGGGATGCGTCAGGGGACACGGGCACAATGGTCTTCTAAAGACACTGGGACCATGTATTTGGCCTGCACACAAGTGACATGTTCATACCAGCAGGAATACTAATATAGGGGTAGAGAGAGCGCGAGGGAGGGAGGGAGACAAGGACAGAAGGGAACGAGAGAGAGAGAGGCAGAGAGAAGGGCAGAGAAAGGGAAGGAAAGAGGCAGGGAGGGATACTAGGAGAGAGAAAGTTAGGCCGAGGAGGGAAAGTTATAGGTTGAGAAAATGAGGGCAAACAGAAACTGGGTCAGACAACACAGGGCCCGAAAAGGGGGATTTTTGACTAACTTTCATCTGCACTATAAAAACTGATCTAAAAGCTAAAGGGGGAGATAAACTGCTGCAGGCCGCAGTAGAGAGCCCCTCCCCAGGGACGAGGACGTCTCCTCAGGCAGGCCGGTCGGCCCTCAACACAGAGCAGAGCACCCCCCCCCCCCGGGGCACGAGCGGCCGGGGCAGTACCTCCAGGTCGTCGTCGTCCACCTCGCTGAAGTGCTGGCTGTTGTCGGGGTTGTTCATCTTGTCCAGAAGCTCCACCGCCAGCCTCCTGGTCAGACCCGTCTGGCCCACGTAGACATGCTGCAACCCAGCCACAAACACACGTCACAGTTCATTCCACAAATTGGGACATTTTTATCCAAAAGCAACACAGCAAATAGAAATGGTACATGTAGAAAGTACAGCAGGAAGTCATGGATCCAAACTGAGTTGTTATCGGGGTGGTCAGAGTCAACGAACAGTCTGGGTTTTACCAGAAGCAGTTCAAAACATGAAAACGACAACGTCAAACACGATCACGGGTGCAGTCAATTGCGAGAAAGACTACTAGACATCTGAACCATCTGCCAGACTCCCATCTCCTGGGAGGGCTCACTGGGCCAGTCTAATTACAGCAATTCTATAGTTTCAAATACAGTAATTAACCCTCGTCTCATTAATCAAAGTCATCTGGACCACATCGCTGACACATTCCTCTTGTCCCTGTGACATCACAGGATTTATTGTTCAGTGCGACAAACAGGAAGCCACGTTCCTGCCTGGTTCATCCTCCAAACCGAGGAACAAGGTGGATTACCGAGAGGAGCTTCTCTGCTGTGGGCCTCTTCTTTGGGTTCTTGGTCAGAGACACTTTGACAAAGTTGTGGAAAGCGGTGGACCTGGGGAGACGGGTGAAGGGTCAGTGCAGCACTGGCAGACTGTCATGTTCATCCACCATGTCCAGTGTTTCCCACAGATTAGAAAGCCGTTTGTGGCTGGGGGGGGGTATATATATATATATATATATATCTGGTAAGTAGGGCTCGTGAGACTGCTCACCAAAACAACGAAGGGGAACCCACTTGTCTAGCAGATTAAGACATGTTCATGGTACCCAGCGAAAAGAAGCCTCAACTTTCCTAGACTTTTAGGTGCGGAAGGCTCGCTGATATTGCATAGCATTGCAAACGTGTGCTGGTGTTGTGACTGTGTGTGTGTGTATGTGTATTTGAGAGACGCACGAGTTAGAGAGATGGAGGGAGAGCAGGGAAAGGAAATGCAGCTGAACAAATACACTGCGTGTTTTAAATAGCGTTAAAAATAATCATAACGAAACGCAAATTAATCTATGTGTGGGAAACACTGATGTCTGGTGAGAATCTTCCGTCTTTAACGGAACATGAACACAGCGCTGTCAAGAGGGGAGACTCACCACTTGTTTCTGTCCTTTAGCCTGGGAGGCTGGAAGCTGCTCTTGGACATAAGAAACAGGGCCCTGCGGCGACATGAAACACCCCTCGTTTACACACGGCATGAAACACCCCTCGTTTAAACACCCCTCGTTTACACACACAACATGAAACACCCCCTTTACACAAGGCATGAAACACCCCCGTTTACACAAGGCATGAAACACCCCTCGTTTACACACAGCATGAAACACCCCCGTTTACACAAGGCATGAAACACCCCTCGTTTACACACAGCATGAAACACCCCTCGTTTACACACACAACATGAAACACCCCTCGTTTACACACACACAACATGAAACACCCCTCGTTTACACACACACACACAACGGCAGACGACCTGATTGGGTGGAAGTGGACCATGGGAGGAGGTACCTCATAGGGTGGAGGTCAAACATGGGGGGCTGCAGCTCGGCCAGCTCGATGGAGGTGATGCCCACGGCCCAGATGTCGCACAGCTGGTTGTAGCCTCCGTTCTTCTCCACGGCCGCCACCTCTGGTGCCATCCTGCACACACGCAAAAAACACAAGCAGGCACTTATACATCCAGGAAGTCTTTATGGAGGTTGTACATAATCCAGATACTTTAGACAGAACGAACTGCTATGAGGCTGTAAAAAGGAAAAACTTTTAGCAAGAAGTATAAGCTAATATATAGACGAATTGTAAGTAATTTAAATAGGCAGAGCTCATATAAAGACTTCACTTTAAACAGAGACTAAACAGGTTTACTATGACTACAAGCCAGGAATATGCCCCAGCCAGGAATATGCCAAGCGTGAACCCAAACAAGAAAAGCAGCCATTTCCTCAACAGCAGCAGGGCCACAATACCCCTTTTCACACGCTGATTGGCTCGTTCCTAAGACACGGACAAAGACTCACCAATAAGGTGTCCCGATAAAGGACTTCCTCTTGGCGATGGTGGCGGTGATTTTGGCTGCGACTCCAAAGTCAGCTGCGAAACAGAGGGACAGGTCTGTTCAGGTGAGGTAACTCACAGAGGGCAGACAGCCATATCGCTGAAGAGAGCCTGACTCCAGAGCCTCCGACTCCAGAGCCTCCGACCCCACAGCCTCCGACCCCACAGCCTCCGACCCCACAGCCTCCGACCCCACAGCCTCCGACCCCACAGCCTCCGACCCCACAGCCTCCGACCCCACAGCCTCCGACCCCACAGCCTCCGACCCCACAGCCTCCGACTCCAGTCACGACGCAGCAGAACAGGCTCACCTAGCTTCACGTCACCGTTGTCTGACAGCAGGATGTTGGCCCCCTGCGGACACAGACACGGCAAACAGGTAGAATTCAAATCAAATGTGTTTGTATAACCATTTTTACATGCAAGCATGTCACAGAGGGTTTCACATATGCCCATAGAACTGCCCCTCAACCAACCTAAACCCTCAATTTAACCATTCTCACTTCTGCACTGCCATGAGAGCCTTGCTCTCAAATCCTCTCTACTGACAACTAAGCATGTTTAAATGCATGTCTTCGCTATGCTACTCAGAGGGTTCGTGATTATATATATATATATATATATATATTTTTTTTTTACTAGATGATTGCTGTAGCAGTGTGTCATGTGCCCATCTTGGCCAGGTCGCTGTAGCAAAAGAGATTTCAAATCTCCTTTTTTTCAAATCGTCCTTCCTGGTTCATCAAAAATAACCATGAGAACAGTGTAATACATTTCCACCAGCACCGTGATCCCACTGACCCACTGAAGGAGTGCTGTAGCTGACTGGGGTGCTTTAGCAGGTACCCTGGCTGTGGGCTGCCTCAGAGAGAGAGAGAGAGAGAGAGGTGTTTGTGATTGACAGGCCTGTCGCCAGGCATCCTGGAGCCCCGGGGCCGAGGAAACAGGAAGTCATGTGTGTGGGTGTGTGTGTGTGTGTGTGTGGAGTTAAGCAGAGCCAGGCCCTGCCCTGCTGTGATAACCCGGCGAAGGGGCGAGCGAGGGGGTGGGAGCGAGCTAGCACAGGGATCTGGAAACCGCTGGCGGTGACCGAGCGGGTCACGTGCTTCCCTGCTCTCTCTCTCCCTCTCTTTCCTGTGGTTCACACCCTAGCTGGCTTGACCGCCTCGCAGCTAGATTCAGAGGGTTCAGGGTGGAGCGAGGGACGGTTACCTTGATGTCGCGGTGCATCTTGCCCTTGGAGTGCAGGTATCCAAGACCCTGGGAAACAGAATGCTGGGTTGAGTGTTTGGGGTTGAAATTGCAGACACATCGAGGACAGTACAGTAGATGATATATGCTGCACTGTACTATGTAATACTATAATAATAGTTGAGATGTGATTGTTGTACTGTACTATGTAATAGTGTAGTTGAGATGTGACTGTTGCACTGTACTTTGACACATTGCAGTTGAGATGGGATTTTTGCATTGTAAACTATGGTTGCACCAAGCCTGGTGGCTGTTGCTAAATGACATGAATGTACTGCAATGTCAACCTGGTTGAGGAGGAGGTAAGTGTTACCTGCAGAGTTTCCCTACAGACGTAGGCTATCTGCAGCTCGGAAAGAGGCCCCGTTACTTGAACACAGAGAGACAAGAAGGGAGAGATTCAGAAGACGGGAGACATGCAAGTCATCCGAGTTCATGCAGCCAGGGCTAAAGGTCAGAGTTAGCTTGCAGCCGGATCTACGCCAGCAGCAAATCCCAACGGGAGAACCTTCAGGAATGTCAACAACAATAACCCGGATTACTTTAGCGTGTTGACTGGCCCGTAAAACCCAAGGCAGCTAGCTCACCGTGGTAGATGTCCTGGAGGGACCCTCCTCCACAGTACTCCATGCAGATCCACAGCTTCTCCCGGCTGGAGGGGGAGAGGGGAGACGGTTAGACCAGACCAGTCTCCCTGGACTGAGCCTGAGAGGGCGCTGACAACTTTGTACGTAAAAGCCATTCCTTTGTTCTGTTTTGTTTTCAGTTTATTTGTATTTTTTTTAAATGTTGTACATATTCCCCCCCCACACACTCCTTAGGTGAGTAAAAGCCGTTAACACCATGTGACTTTAATTTCTGAAGCTCCAAGTCAAGCCTGACATGCTGTGATGAAACACGTCTCTATACTAATGGGTTCATAAAACACATCAAGGCTTTGATTTCTGGTAAACCTGCTGGAGGTCCTAGACAGGGGGAGACCTACAGGGCTGGATCTCTCTGAGAAACCAGCCCCAGCACACACACACACGGCATCACAACAGGAAAAACACTGCGTTCTGGCCTCATTTCTAGCTCAGGCAGGCAGAGGTGGTGGAAAGGGCTTTGGACTTTCTGCAATGCCTTTCAGAGGGACTTTCTGGAAAGATCCAATGTCAAATCCGTCTCGCTCACACAAAACTGCTGGTATTCAGACTTGGCCCTTACCAGAGGTAGCTTCCAAAGTAGGCCACGATGTTGTGGTGCATGCATTCTTTCACCATGAAGATTTCCTGCTGTATAATGGAGAAATCGTCCCCTAGAAGCAGAGAGAGAGAAATCAAACACACACCACAAGCTTGTGTGAACACACACACACACACACACACACTCCACTATTTTCATTTCAGAAGTGAGCAGCTCAGATAGCAGTAGTTCTAAATGGCACACTGCACGTGAAGAGAAAGTTTATAGCACATCTCACCCACACACCACACACACACACACGAGAACTCTAGAAAACCACTCAGTATTTCACTTTGTTTGGCCGAGCTGAAAACCACAGCCTCGTCTGGCAGGCAGGATGCAGAAGCAACACCACGCACTCTACAGAGCCCATATTCCACTCCAGTTGGCTGCACCTCAAGTTCCACGGCAGCAATCGATAAATATCAGCATGCAGAAGTTAGCTTCTGGCTGGGTGTCGGTTGGACACATCAATGCTTCCTCTATCGCTAGGACATAGAGGGCTGAACTATGCGAGACCATCTGCTCCCAATTGGACAGTGCGACACAGGCCTGACTGACTGGAACACATTAACACGCTGGTCTGAGGCCCAACAGGACGTGCCTGCCCCTCAACCCTCCTCTCTCGGAGAGCAGACTCTGTTATGGTGTTCAGACAGCTGATATGGTCGACGCTCGCATCAACAGTCGAGCTGACTCGGGCTGACTGAAGACCAGCTCTGTGATTCATGGTAATGTTCCCTTTTAGGAGCGACGGAACCAAACAAGAGGAGGAAAGAGCGCCAGGCTCTGGAGAGTGTCCTGGAGGGAGAGGAGGACCACAGAGGCTCTGGGCTCCTCCCCCAGTGGACTGGGTGAGGGTCAGGTGACCCGGGGAACAATCTGGAGCAACCTCCCCCAGGGTCAGTCTGCATATACCATAGTGCCGTCCACATGCACACGCTAAACCTGTTGGCAAGAAAGGTGGAGCATTGTGTAGCATGTGTGGCCGGGTCAGAGTTAGCTAGGGAGAGCTACGTTGATGTGCCAGCTGAAAATAGCTCGCGTGGAATCACCTGGTGGAGCTCGATTTAACTCCAGTTTTAAATCCTCTTTACGTTGGTTCCCTGGTCTGTTCCTGGTAGCCGCCGCGAGGTCCTGCCAACTAGTTGCACGCTCAGGGCCAACCTGGCTATCTGTCAAGTCTGTCCAGCCCAGTCTACAGACACCCGTCACTTGTCTACAAATGAGGATACAGCTCTCTCGAGACATTTCCAAGGAAGTCGTAAATAACTCAAATATGCCATCTGGCTACCCTATACAGTATGGTAATAAGCTGTGAGGGGGTCAATTAGAGGCACAGGCCATCCCAGTGCATGCCTTGACAACCACTGTCTGCATTTGTATTGTTTCCATAGCGATGAGCTTTTGGCTGTGCCATCTCAGATATGCAGCCAATGGGACCGGGAGCCACAAAAATGTGAACTGCGACGACTTCAGCTCGACTTAGTGAGAGGAGACTTTGACAACAAGTCCACCATCTTCATGAGATCAGGCCACTTCCTCCCCGAATGAGCACTTCCCCTACTCAGACAGAAACCACATCTTTTAAAAGGCAGTGTTAAATGTGCATCACATGCAGTGCGATTTCTAAATTTATAGTTAATACTGAGGGTCAATCTTTATATATATTCATATAATATAAAATCATACTGTTAGGTTGATCAATCAAAATACATCTGTCATCTCAAACTCTTCCAGAAAACAAAAGTCATACTTTTCAGCCATGGGACACATCACAACAGCGGTATGATACAACAGATACACTCTGTCTTAGTGCCCAGAGAACTCCAGGATCACCACTCCCAGCTACCAGATCAACATTGTCCTGCAGTCACACCCCCGTCACTCCTGGTCTAACCTGTCTAGCTCCACTGGAGCACGTGTTTACACCTCAGAACAGAATCCTGTTGAAGCAGGAAGTCCTGGGCTCTTTTACACTCTGACCCCATCGCTCATCTTTACAGAACAAACAGCTTCAGCGTCAGTGCTTCACCGATCTATTATCCTCCTGTTTTGCTTCATACGCCAAAAAACACTGATCCCCTCGCTGTCCTGAAGGGTGTTGTGGAAGATCCTTCAGGATGTGATCAGCGATGGGTTTCTTTCTTACAGCTCCTAACACTGACAGATGGAACGAGCTGTAGGCTTAATGGCAGTGGACCGCTGAAACCAATGGGAACGTTTATTACAACGTATACGGGCTCCGAGCAGGACACATTCAAACCTCCGGGAACCCCCCCCCCCTCCTTCCTAATCATCACAGGGGAGAAGATGGACAACACACTCGAAAGAAAGCTGTTCTTCAATGACTGTTCCATCTGCGGTGCTTTGTCTGGGCCAATGGAGGACCAAAACCTTAATCCCTCTAATCTGGATCACATAAACACTGTCACTGGGGCATCAAGTCAAAAGCTGGTCTGGAGCAAGACAGAAATCTCCCCCCCCCCCCAACATCATAAGAGTCCCCCTCCCCCATTCTGGCACTTACATCTTCCACCAGCACGAGTTTCCTATTCTCACAAATGACATTGCTCTAGCATAGAGGTGCAATCAAAATAAACAGTTATTCTGAAGGCAAGATGACTCACCTGGCTCCAGCTTGATGATTTTCACAGCAGCTAGCTCTCCTGTCTGAATGTTTCGAGCCTGAAAACAGTAAAAAAAACACAGAGGTGTTAATCTGAGGCGCAGGACAATTGCTACAGGAAAAAAAACATTCCCCTTCCTTTCGACGAGTGCCTGACAAAAGTAAAATGTCAACTATGGTGCTATGTTTCATGTAATTGTAGCACCTTGTTAACATATAGTCACTGTTAGCAACATGCAAGATCCATTTGCAGGGTTGGAAAGGTAGATACAGGGCAGGCAGCATATTTGTTATTTGTTTACATAGGCCTTCACAGACCTAGATTCTGGGTCACGTTGCTACTCATACAAGCTACGAGAAACACGAATCATGTTTCAAATGACTGTTATAAATCTCTGGATTGTGACTATAATTGGATTGTTGAAAAGAAATAACATTGAAAACTGAAACATAGCCAGAGAAGAAAGACGATATTTCCAGGATATCTCCTCAGCCCTGAAAGCGACCAGACTGGACGGACGACTGAGTCACCCATAAACCATCAGCCTCGTCCACCCCTGTGCACAGTCACTGCCGTCGTGACTCAGCAAAACACACGACGCATCCCACAGTTGAGCATTGGGGCCACGACGACACGCAAAACACGACCCTACTGTCCAGGACTCGCAAAGGCCTCTTTGGATCTTCTCAAACCAGAAGAGGCTTGGCTGTTCATGCGGCTAATCTACATAACGTCATGGGCCTGCTACGCAGTTCATGTTTGCTTAAAGCTTTTCTCGTCTTGACAGGGCCCACACATCATACACAGATATCTGAAGGGAGGTGAAGCGTAATGAACCCCAAACTTGATGAGGGTAAATATTGAACGCAGCCGGCTGAAAGGTCAGTGAGAGTTTGGAGGCTGGTCCGGTATGCTGCATACCTCAGGATCTGGGGGACAGAGGAGACATGTACCAACATAGGAAGTCACCCTGGAGGAGAAACAGGCGAGCTTGCTGCCTGCTCAGGAGACACCTCATGTGACTGGCCCGACAGAACAGGGAAACCTGCAGCGCTCAATTCATTTCCTCAATCATCGAGATCGACATCAAAGCAAGTGGACAAGTTCTGATGCTTAAGATTTAGGGAATCAACTACAGGAAGGTCGTTCTCTCCCCCCCCCCCCCCCCCCTCCCCAACAAACATCCAATACAATGTAGTAATAACACCATCTGCACCGGGAGGAGAAAGACTATTTTCACTGTTGGGACTGCATTGAACACACCCGTGCCGGGTGCATGTTTAGACAGAGGCCTGATCTTATTTCCCTCCGCCTCAGTCCTGGGCTCGCATGCTCGGCTAGAATACCAGGCACTGCATTCCACCAGTTAACTGTCTGGGGAGGGGGGAGCTAGCAGCGATTGCTTTGTAAGGCGAGGGCATGGCAGACAGGCTGCATTGCCTCTCTCACATCAGATCATATTGGTCACCAAGTCATCCTTTGCATGTGTGTGAAAAATGGTCAGGCTGCATGACCACAGAAACCCTAAGAATCTAATGTATTTAATAAATAAGCAAATGATTCATTATGAACATTGGTATAAGGCAACATATGTTACTCTTGTTTTGTTGATTCAAATAACTCTGGACTCATTGTGAATCATTTAATAAAAGCAGGAAGGCCCAGAGCAAATGTATTAGAATGACCTTCTTAATTCCTTTCATGTCGGTGGCTTGAAAAAAGTAGCAAAATACCTTGTACACGTCTCCATATGTGCCGCTTCCCACTCGCTGAATAAGTTCGAAGTCCTGTTGTGGGTTTCTTCTCTGAATTTCACCGCTGGGACGGGGAAATACTTCCATGACAGCAGCTCACTGGATAGCTCCTTAATACCAACTTACCTTTACATCTAGCAAACGTTGAAGCAGATGATTTAACTACTAATGTAGAGTTTTGGGTAACTTGGTTGCATAACGCTGCTAAGATGCTGCTTCAAAGTGTAGCCTCTGGTCCATTTCCTGCTGTTAAGGCAAACAGCGAGACAAACAAAAATGTAAGAAAATTAGCGAGGCAAGGGATGGTATACATATAGAAAGACCTATATAAACGGTGCAATACTAAAACTAAATGTAATAAGAGTTATAATGACTACCATCATCAGATAAGCTTGTTGCTCAAATTGTTTGCTCTGGCGTAAACTGATTGCTCCATGTCTACAGTAACTTAACACCCTCGATAATGCATCAATTAAGTTGAGTTAATTAAATGTTTGCATGATAAAGGCGTCCCACGGTAGCCTCAATCATAACAAACAAATGCTTCAGTATACTGGAGACTAACCCACAGGTAGTCTTGCCAACTAGTCAAACGTAAAAATGAGAACTATTTTTTCCCCCAAGTTAGCTCTAGTGCTAACTACTGTGGTGTGGCTCTCAAAATTTCTGCTCCCTGTCTTACTCGATACTGTACTGATAGCACAGCTCAACACATGGTCTGCAACGCTGACAATTCAAAATATCTTTACTTGGGCTAACTAGCTAACTCTAAATAGTATAATAAGCCTACTTACTTGGCTTACTACTACAGTACTAGTCTAGCTAGCTAGCACTTTACTTTTAGCTAACTAGCTCTAGCTAAGCTGGCTAACTCACTTCTACTAGAGAGTATGACGAAGTTTAAATGAACCTACCTTTTAAAACTCATATGCAACTAGCTAATATAAAACTCCAAGTAGGTTAATTTTTTAAGCATTTGACAATGTTATGGCGTCGAATAATTATCCCCAAACAATCCTTTGTTCTTCGTAGAAGTGCAATGTTAAACTTCAGTTGGCTGCTGATAGCTAGCTACGCCACTGTCGCTCCGCTCTGACTGAGTCTTGTCTTGATACTAGCTCGATCCCGGTCTCAAACACAACGGCAATGAAACGTTGAAGCTTGGTGGTCACTAGAATTTCACCACTACGTTGAACGTTGTCATGTCATTTCCTTGTGTTGTTGACAGCTTCAGAGTATTGTACTTTTAGCTAATAACTCGGAACTTGCCCCACGTTTTCTGTGAAGTAAAATGGAAATCTAGCTAATGCTTGACGGTTTTACACTAAGCTGCCAAACCGCCCTCTGTTCATTCACTGTCCAGCACTGTCTATCAGTATCAGCGTGCTCCTACCCATATTTATCTGCCCTTTACTTTGTCTACTGTAAATACAATAATTACACAAACAACGCCATCTAGTGATGAAAATGTATTGCCAGCCTAAGTAGTTTGCCATATGTCACTGACAAATGCCATTGACTACCATTGGAAGACCACTGAAAAACATAGCATCTTCTTTAGAAGATGTGATCGTTTATAGAAATAGTATGCATATTGAGATTATCTTTTTGGCTGTTCACAATGGCCACACACAATTATGATAATGAGAAAATGATGGCAATAAATCAGTCAAAATGAAGGAAAACACAACACAGAAAACAACACCCTCTGTCGGCGTATGCTAGTCGTGCAGAGGGGATTGGAAGTCAGTAAAGCTCCACCATCCTCCGTTGAATAAGAGCATCCTTTCAGTGTCGATAGAGAGGATATATTCCCAGAGAACCTGTGTCTATGACTTCCGACTAGTATCGTTTATTGACATAAAAAAAACATCATGGCGAAAAACCGAAAAGAGAACAGAGACAGTTGGGGTGAGTGGTTGTCTATTTAAATGTAAGACTCGCCTACCTTGGAAACGGGCTAACATCATGGGTGTATGTCAGCGCAAGATTCTCAGCATTGCAGCTTATCGGATGTTTACGGCAGGCTACACGGATCAGCTGTCGTTCTTTGCTGATGTTAATTTGCTATGTAATCTCATCATAATCCTAGCCTGTATATTGTTATTTTTCAGAGGCTCATTTAATCTAATCGACCTGACGTAAACTCGAGCTTATCCAGTTAGCAGGCCTTTCCATCTGTGTAACCACGGATGCTTTTAAACTGACATTATAAAATAGTTGTACAAGTACATGTTCTCTAAGGTACTGCTGAAGGTGGAATACATCCCAATCAAATCCCTTATCACCATAGTCAATATCCGGATTCATCATCACCACCATACCCCTCCCCCTCTTCCTCTTCATAACCATCATCATCACCACCACCATCACCACCACCATCATCATCATCGTCATCATCATCATCATCACCATCATTATCATCATCATCATCATCGCTCCACATTTGAACAACATGAGAGACATGTTGTTTCCTGACCATAGTCGATCTGACTTGGGGAGGATAAATGCTAGGCCTCTTCATCATCAGAGACAGTTGTCCTGACCTAGTTAGAGTTGATGCCTCTCTTCTGATGTCTCGAGTAGCTCTCTAGATAAAGTAGTGAGCAACATGGTGGGTGCGTTGCTGTTTAAGAGGCAAGTCTGGTAGTCTAGACCAGGTCAAGGCATTTGCTTGTAAATAAATGAATGACCCTTTATCAGTTATAAAAACACCAGAAGATTCTTGTTTGAATTATTTAGTGGTGTCTCACTGCACTGTGCAGGCATTTTAGCAACCTAAATTCTCCATCCTTGTGGCTTAGAGGGGCATACAGAAGCCTTTGTTGTTGGGTGGTTATCTTTGGTGTATTAAATTAAACAATTTAAACTAGACTGCCTGTGGTTTTGAGAATACCTCACAACTTTCTCAAAATAAAACAATGTTCTTCAAACAATACAACAATTGTATCTCACTAAAGGCCTTGTTTGCTGTGACCTAAAGCAAGATGTGTATATTCAAATAGCTTTGCACTCAGATCAAAACAACCCTACAATCACTCGTGGCCCTTATTTTCCTGTAAATACAGTGGGGATTCGGAGGCCAGTCATGCAGCCTCTAGAGACAGAGAAGTAAGACTGAATGAGTCACTGCCCGGAAAGATCCAGATCCACATTCTCCTCTGGTCCGATGTGGACCAATGGTGAACGCGAATCATGACTGGACTCAACAGGCCGCTTAGCTGTGTGATGAGATTTATTGATCCGTCTGCAGGATAGGTCTTACTGACCCAACAAGTCTATTACATTGCCAGGTGGGAGGATTGAAAAACTGAGAAGTTATTGTCCCATTTGGATTTACATGTTTGTCATAGTTATTTGGTGGATTTAGAGTAAAACCAAACTATTTGTTATGCAGAAGGGGAAGGATTCAGATGGAAAAGGAAGCTGTATGAATTCTACAGTTACTAGGATTTTCTTCTTCTTTCTTCTTATTGACATTTTTATATCACCTGTCAAGAAAGATCATCACATCATTCTTGTTATGGTTGTTGACAGTACATAAAGAAGGAAATGGGTGAGGTGCCCTCCCCTGGCTGTACTATGCTCGCTGTAGTTGTATGTGTGTATAAAGGTGTATGTGTGTGTATAAAGCTAGGTGTGTATGAAGCTAGGTGTGTGTATGAAGCTAAGTGTGCATGAAGCTAGGTGTGTATGAAGCTAGGTGTGTATAAAGCTAGGTGTGTGTATGAAGCTAGGTGTGTGTATGAAGCTAGGTGTGTATAAAGCTAGGTGTGTATGAAGCTAGGTGTGTGTATGAAGCTCGGTGTGTGTTTATTAAGCTGGATGTGAAGGGTTATATTCCTTCTGACTTGTGCCAGGTTCTTTCACGGATAAAGTTTATGATTGGAGCTCGGAGGAGGAGGAGCCTGATGGACGAGCTAGACCGGTTCAGGTGCTGGTTGTCAAGGATGACCACACGTTTGAGCTGGACGAGGTGGCGTTGAGCCGCATTCTATTGGCGGAGGAAGTGAGGGACCGGGAGGTGGTGGCCATATCCGTGGCCGGAGCCTTCCGGAAGGGCAAGTCCTTCCTTATGGACTTCATGCTACGCTACATGTACAACCAGGTGAGGCTGTAAACAAGGGTCTAAGTTTGGTTTAACATTGGTGGGCGACTGACCTGCCCTGGGGGGTGGGGGGGGGTGTCCTGCTGACCTGGGAGGTCGTGTATGTGTCCTGCTGACCTGCCCTGGGGGGTTACTGTGTGTCCAGGCATCTGAGGAGTGGCTGGGGGAGTCTGAGGAGCCCCTGACAGGCTTTTCCTGGAGGGGCGGCTCCGAGAGGGAGACCACCGGGATTCAGATCTGGAGCGAGGTCTTCCTGGTCGACAAACCAGATGGAAGAAAGGTAGGTTCTGTTCCCAGTGTCACTGACTGGGCTCCTGGGGGGTTTGCTGTGAGAAGCTGTGATGTGTCTCGTAAACACAATTTTATGGGTTCGAATCCCACTCAGGCCAAGGAAGATACCTGCCACCCTGCAATGTTGCGCAGTGTGTTCATTGGGTTAGAGTCCCACAACCCTTACAGGTTCCATTGCTGCAAATATTGCCTAGTGGTTTCTGTCCTTTGTGTCACTTGGCATGCTTCTGCTAAATCTAAATATTCTAAGCTCTAGCTGAACACGTTTTATGCGAAATTGCTGATTGTTGACAGAAAAGGGGGTATTTTCTCTAATCCCCCAGGTGGCAGTTCTGCTAATGGATACTCAGGGCACTTTTGACAGCCAATCAACGCTGAGAGACTCAGCTACAGTGTTTGCACTGAGCACAATGATCAGCTCCATGCAGGTATGACAGCTCTTTCTCTATCCTCTGCCATCTTGACCAAGAGATGAAAGTGATGCAGGGATAATAACCACAGGTGTTGTGACTGTCATGTCACTGTCTCATTATTTCACAGGTATACAATATCTCACAAAATGTCCAGGAAGATGACCTTCAGCATTTGCAGGTACAGCTTTTTGCATTACACTCAAACGGATGCTTCACACATGTCAATAATGACATTGTGACAATTCATCGCAATATTTTGCATATTGTTTCTATATAACTTCCCGTCTGCATTTTGCAGCTCTTCACTGAGTATGGTAGACTGGCTATGGAGGAGACATTCCTTAAACCTTTTCAGGTAAGACTTTTCTTAATACTTTAATTAAGGTCCATCTTTTCCAATGGCAACATCATGCTTTCATACTGTAGCATGTTGTATATCCTGTAGTCAAAGTCATTACATGTAACTCGTTGTGGTGTTTCATTTTTCACAGATACAGCTGATGTTGTTACAGTTGTCTCTCAGATCTATATTAACCCAGAATTCCTTTCCTTTTTGAACTCTTAGTCTATGATTTTCCTCGTTCGAGACTGGAGCTTCCCCTACGAGTTCTCCTATGGCCAGGAAGGAGGCATGAAGTTCCTCGAGAAGAGACTTAAGGTCGGATGACAACAAAGAATTGTCTCCGTTTTCCAAATCAAGATCACATGATTACATTTGTTTAGTTCCGCGTGCGCCTGTTCCACAGATCTCAGAGAACCAGCACGAGGAACTGCAGAACGTCCGTAAACACATCCACTCCTGTTTCACCAACATCTCCTGTTTCCTCATGCCCCATCCAGGCCTCAAAGTGGCCACCAACCCTAACTTTGACGGCAGACTCAAAGGTATGGTTACTGTCGCAACCCCAACTAACCCTTACCTTGTCTCAACCCCTCAGCACAACCAACCCTTTCCCTGTCTCTGCACCCTGTCTCAAATCTAAAATGTTACTGGCTGTCTCCGCCCTGATCCAGAGATCGACCGGGAGTTCATCAACAACCTGCAGGTGCTGGTGCCCTGGCTGCTGAGCCCACGCAACCTGGACATGAAGGAGATCAACGGCACTAACATCACCTGCCGAGGCCTGCTGGAGTACTTTAAGGTCAGAGCAGTGAGAGAAACCCCCCCTCCATCCATCCTCCCTCTTTCCTCCCTCTTTCCTCCCTCTTTTCTCCCTGTTCCCTCCCTCCCTCCCTCCCTCCCTCCCTCCCTCCCTCCCTCCCTCCCTCCCTCCCTCCCTCCCTCCCTCCCTCCCTCCCTCCCTCCCTCCCTCCCTCCCTCCCTCCCTTTTGAGTAGGTTATAAAGCAAATACAGATGTTCAGTATTTCAATACTTTCTTCCAGGCATACATTAAAATATATCAGGGTGAAGAGCTACCACACCCCAAATCCATGCTGCAGGTACATGTTTACCAATTGTAAAAAAAAATCTGCATTTTATCTACAAATATCTGTATATATGAATATACAGTATAATATATCAAACTATATATGCATATCATGTTTATATTATATATATTTTAACCTTTTCCCCAGGCCACAGCAGAGGCCAATAACCTGGCAGCTGTAGCAGCGGCCAAAGACCTGTACAACAAGAAAATGGAGGAGGTAGGATCTCCCATAGAAGTGGTCTGGAAACATCCTATTCTCCCTCGTCATTCCAATATTCAGCCTGTAGGCTTCATGTGGATTCACTGGAAACTGGATTGGTTTGAGTATAGAGGCTGGAGTAGTCTTTAGTACAGAGAAATTACAGTAAAGGGGATTAATCGGTATTCACTTTAAATTGTATTTAATTGAGTATGGATGCTTTCTTAATGTTTAGTACAAGGGCATTGACTATAGAAGCTTTGTTAGTATTTTATTGTTAATATTCTGTGCAGAGGGCATTGACTTTAGAAGCTAGTATTTAGTAAAGAGGATGTTCAGAATGGAGGTTTCATCAGCATTCTCTATGAAGGATTTCGTCAAATCCCCCGCCCCCCCTCTCCCCCGTCTGTGCGCAGGTCTGTGGGGGTGACCGTCCCTTCCTGGCCCCCAGCGAGTTGCAGGCCAGACACAGCGAAATCCGCGAGGAGGCCCTGGCGGTGTTCAAGGGCGTCAAGAAGATGGGCGGCGAGGAGTTCAGCCGGCGCTACCTGCAGCAGCTGGAGGGCGAGATCGACGAGGTGTTCGGCCAGTACATCAAACACAACGACTCCAAGAACATCTTCCACGCCGCCCGCACCCCGGCCACGCTCTTCGTCCTCATCTTCATCATGTACGTGTCGGCGGGCATCACCGGCTTTGTGGGCGTGGACATCATCGCCAGCGTGTGTAACATGATCCTGGGTCTGGCCCTTATCACGCTTTGCACCTGGGCGTACATTCGCTACTCTGGGGAGTACCGCGAGCTGGGCGCTGTCATCGACCAGGTGGCCGGAGCACTCTGGGATCAGGTAACCCCGGAAACGCCTCTCTGGATCCATGCCTCTCGTGATGGGTATAGCTCAGGTGTATATCTTAGTGGGTATAGCTCAGGTGTATATCTTATAGTGGGTATAGCTCAGGTCTATATCTTAGTGGGTATAGCTCAGGTGTATATCTTATAGTGGGTATAGCTCAGGTCTATATCTTAGTGGGTATAGCTCAGGTGTATATCTTATAGTGGGTATAGCTCAGGTGTATATCTTAGTGGGTATAGCTCAGGTGTATATCTTATAGTGGGTATAGCTCAGGTGTATATCTTAGTGGGTATAGCTCAGGTGTATATCTTAGTGGGTATAGCTCAGGTGTATATCTTATAGTGGGTATAGCTCAGGTGTATATCTTAGTGGGTATAGCTCAGGTGTATATCTTAGTGGGTATAGCTCAGGTGTATATCTTAGTGGGTATAGCTCAGGTGTATATCTTATAGTGGGTATAGCTCAGGTGTATATCTTAGTGGGTATAGCTCAGGTGTATATTTTAGTGGGTATAGCTCAGGTGTATATCTTAGTGGGTATAGTTCAGGTGTATATCTTAGTGGGTATAGCTCAGGTGTAAAGCATTTGACTGCAGATCAAACCCTAGGCTTGCTTTGGATGAATAAATGATTCTGACGATCATTAATATCTGTCTGGGAAAATACATCCGAGTAGTTTTATTTACCACTAGGTGGCGACAGTAACAGACAGTGATACTACATGTTGCGTTATGAACAGTGTGAATGGTGAGTTACTGAAATGGCCCTTTATCATCACTCGTCTAAGACTGCTTTCTTTCCCTCTGTCTCACAACAGGGAAGCACCAATGAGGTGAGTAGTATCTGTATGTCAATTCAAATCACACTGTATTTGCACAGCTCTTTTTGCAAGAGATGTCACAGAGATGACCCATAGTCAGAGCTGCCCCTGAACCCCCCCCCCCCCCCTCTTCCCCCCTCTGTCGCTTTCGATGAAAACATCTGCAAAACAAAGAAAATGTCAAATAAAAATGTGAGGAAGACTCTTTACATGTGTAGGTACCAGTGGTCCAGATGAGACCCCCCCCCCTCCCCCCCAGTACATTTACATTACATTTACATTTATGCATTTAGCAGACGCTTTTATCCTAAGCGACTTCCAAGAGAGAGCTTTACAAAAGAGCATAGGTAACCCCCCAGTGACCCTCTCTGTGCCCGGCAGGCTCTCCACAAGCTGTACAACGCCGCGGCCAGCCACAGGCAGCTGTACCAGCATGCCTTCCCCGGGCAGCAGGGCGACGAAGGCCCTGAGGAGCCCAGCAGGAAGAGGAACTGAGCTGCACACTGGGAGGACCAGAGCACAGCATGGACTTCTCGGTCGAGTGGTGGAATGGACAGTTAGGGGGTGGGGGGGATTGGGGGGGGGTTGGGGGGGTCCCCACCTGAAGGGCACTGTGTCAGCTCTGGTTTGACTGGATGAATCCAGACATGCATTGATTCACTATTTCAGAGCTAGATGTGAACTATGTATGTTCATATAGGCAACGGCAGAATATCTCCCTGACTGAGGGAGTGTCTTCAAACAATGGCTATCATTGTCTCTCACTTTGACAACATATAAATTGTGTGTGTGTGTGTGTGTGTGCGAGGGTAAACCATCTGTACAAACACACTCGGCTGGAGGTTAGGTGGAAATGATCCTCGTGCGAGTCGCTGAATCACCTATCACTGACGAAAGGTAAACTTGATCTACAACACCATCTGTGTTTATTTGCGCTGAGTGTTATGTTTGATCTAGTGTAGTACTGTTTATAAGGACAAGACATCCATGTTTGGAAACTTACAAGACACATTTCATCAGCATGGTAGGGTTAGAGGGTCTCTCATGTTTAAGGCTCTCCATTTATTCTGAGATACCTAGGGCTTGTGCTTGTCCGGCACTTGTTGAGTTTGTTTGTCAGAGATAGGTACTGTATGCTAACATGTTGATGGGCAAATAGACAACCTCCTGGGTTCTGTTTGATCCAAAACCCCTCCTGTAGGTTGGCGGTCTCAGTGATCCATTGGCGCTGAGGTGCAATAAGCGGCCCACCTCAGTGCACATGGTCATTTTGGAAACATCACACAAGACAGGACTAAGAAGTGACCTATGGGGTGGTTGTATGAATTTGCACAGCACTGATTGGTCAGAGGCTGGCAGAGAACCAGGAACAGCATCAGCTGGTACAGTTATCATAGTGGACAGTGTAGTGGACACCATTCCTGACTGCAGGGTTCGAAATGACTTATGACTCTTTGGGGTCCCCTAAAATTTCACTATAAACAATTTGACTATTAAGCTATCTTTCCAGTATCATTTCCACATTTTAAAGTTATGAAATCTTATGTTTGGAATTTGAACATTTTGAACAATTACTTAAGATTAGCCAACCAAATATTAAAAGGTAAAACATTCTAAATTATATCAAGCCTTAATGATGTGCTACATTATGAAAATCACACATTTTGGGGGACCGTCTCATTTGTAACCCTGGCTGACTGCATCTCTCTCACGCATCATAGTCAGCTTTCACACTTTGATAATTGCACTCTCTGTCTACACAATTCATGATTTTTTTTAACGTATGTGGCCTTTGGAAAACGGGTACAAGGGTAAAATACATTTCGGGCGATTTCTGTAGAGTACAGGGTAGACGGGGTTGACGGAATGTTGGGATTCACATAGAACGTTCTGGCAGTCATGGAATGTCACTGTTCCGAGGCTATAAAAAAACCGGGGCCGATGTGGCCCGACAGCAGAGAGAGCGGTTGGGAGAGATCCTTAATCGATGTTCCCGTCTGGTCCCCTCTACCCTGTCATCTGCTGCTTTACCTGTGTGGCCCGCTGCATGGTTACTGAGGCCAACCCTGCACAGTCAACTGTGCGTCTCTGAAACAGCTTGTACTTGTAAGCAAATTGTGTTATTGGGAAACGTTTTTTGTGTTTGCAAACAAAACGTTGGCTTGATGGACTGTTACATTCGTAGATCACATTTGTGTTGACATTTAAAAAAAGCTCATTGTATATCTATCTGGTACCCGCGACATTCATCAGACAGTATTATGAAAATAAAAACATGTTTTCCATGCCGTTATAACGGACAGGGTTGCTGTCCTAGCTGTTCTCCATGCAGGTTGTTATCAGAAGGGGCTAGAGGGCAGCGTACCCAGACAGACATGCTCCTCGCTGCGTTCCACCTGGTCTTCCACAGTACGTAACATCATTCATGAAGGCCACATTGTTTTCTTCTTTTTAAAATAAATCTGATCAACAAAATACCAACCTTGTGTCGAGAATCAATGCATTGTGGTCAGCAATAGGAAAACTGTTCTAGTAGTGTTGCTGGTGTGTTGGACTCTACTTGTCTGGGGTTCTACTAGCGTTTGGTTCTACCAGTGTTGTTTATACTGGTGTCATGTTCTAGTGTTCTACTGGCAGACTTTATAATAATGTGGGGTGCTACCAGACAGTGGTAGTTAAGTTCTCAGATCCATATTATAATTCATTTGAATAAAGATTGAGCAAACCATAAAAAACTCAATAATTTATTGATAGTTCCTTTGTAAATACTGTTACAAGTACATACAAAGTCATATAAAGTACAGTCAGTATACAAAAGAAACTTTTAAAATGGTAAATATAAGTTTCAGGAGAGTATGTGTGTGTTCGGGTTAGGGGTTATGGAGAGGGACAAAACGACAAGGCCTTGGAGACTAAGTTGAAGGCGTCCATTTCATGGGCTTCTGACACTGTGTTTTGAACTGCAGAGTTTATTGCTTTTGTCATGCATCTGCCTTCCATGAGACTGAATACAAACTGGGGACACCACGAGCGTCGCTGTTCAGAGCTCCAGCCTCAAACCAGGACAGACAGACAACGGGCCCAACTGAAAGGCCCAAGTACATCAACACACCAAGTAGAAGAATATACATTGCGATTTATTTGGCAAAAATAAGGCGTCTTGTCATTTCTGATATTGTTCCTTTCCAGTAGCTTATGTATGATAAATCATCCAGACAGTCCAGACTCTGGTTTAAAGGTGCCTGGGGACACTCAAACCACTGCATCAGATGTACTTCTTCGTCCCACACATTTCAGGTTGTTCCAATAAACACACATTAAATGCACAAGAGTGTTCTTGTGCAGGATTCAAAAGATTGTCTTGGAAAAGGATATGCCATTAAAACAACACTATAAATCACACTTTATTTTTGAATATAAAGGAATAGCACTTTTAAAGGTTTACAAATACCAACAGAGCATCCAAATATTATGAAGCAACGGCAATGAGGAGAAGCTGCCCGTATTTCTGTCCCACGGGGAATGGGTAGTGGATGACTGATCAAAGATGAGGCATAGTACAAGTGCTACTCCTGTGGTGATGGGACACCAGCGGTACTCCTAGAAGTCACCTGTCACAAACACACTTGCCGGTCTTTAAGACCCTGCGCGCTCCAGTCTATAAAACGTCAGATTTCACACCTGGTCCGTTCTCCGAGGACAGTGGCTGGACTTCACCAGCAGCTGAACACTCTCTCGGCTCCAGAACGTATTCTTCTCTCTTCCCCCCCCCCCCCCCCCCCATATCATCTGAGAGTACAGTCAGGCGATCAGACCCTCATCACCGGACAAACCATCACGGTGAGAGAGTGTGCATGTGTGTGTGTTTGGGGGTGTCGAGGGAAGGGGAGGGGGGTGCGGGTTGCGGGCCGACCAGAATCGCCACGAGTCAGATATTTTTGGATCGAGCAAAAAGTCACAGATGTGTTTGGTAAAGAGGCCCCAAAAACAACAACGTCCCATGTAATCAGGGGAAACCCTGAGCGCTCCCAGCTGTGCAGGCCTCCAGGGGGATGGGGGGGTCTGAGGGCGTATCTGGAGAGCTTCGTCTGAGGGTGTATCTGAGGGGGCGTGTCAGGGGGTGTGTGTCTGGGGGAAAGGGGGGGGGGTATGTGGGCGGCCACGCCCGGCCCAGGTCACATGTTCCCTGGGAAGCTGTTGCCGGGCTGCTGGGCGTACCACTGCTGCCGCTGCTTGCGGGCATCCACCTCGGCCAGCAGCGCCTGCCGGTAGGCCTCGTACGACTTGACGATGCTCTCCAGCTCCTTCATGAACAGCAGCTTCAGCATCCCCTGGTACGTGTCCAGGTCTACCAGCTGGAACAGCTCCCACTTCAGGATGTGGTCGTACCTTGGGGGACGGGGGAGTTCACTGGTGATCATCATCGTCGTCGTCGTCGTTTTATAATTCACGACCGTTCAGGACCTCCAGTACACATACTTTCTCTTGAACATGAACACTTTCACAACACAGATTTGCTCTGACATTCAGCCTCTGCTCCTGTCTCTCATATTCTGAAATCTGTGTACATCAGTATAAGTACTTATGTATAAGTACATATGTATGTATAAGTGCATTTTATATGTACATATGTATTGGGATGAGTATCACAGAGCATTAGATTGCAGATCCAGCGGTCTCATGTATTTGCACGAACACACATACAGGACGTTACACCATGTCTACCCCACCACAGCCCACAGGAGCCCACAGGAGCCCCAGGCGCGGTACTCACTTGAGGGGGGCGCGGGCGTACACCTGCAGCCAGTCGGGGATCTCGGCTGTGTGGTAAGGGTTGGCCGGCACCAGCACGGGCTGGTTCCTCTCAGCCGGCCGGGGCTGGTAAGTGACTGGGGGGGGCAGGGGTGGCGGCTGGTCGTAGCGAGGCACACTGAGAGGGGGGGGTGGATGTAATAATCATTTTAAAAAGCCTCCAGCATCAAGTGTACATCTCCCAGTATGTTATCCCAAAGTACTGTAGCCAATAAATACAAACCCTACCTAGTCAATAAATAGACTATGTCTGTCGTGTGTGTGTGTGTGCGTGTGAGGGTACCTGGGGGCACACGGGTGGCGGTACTGCGCCCTCTTGTTGATGTGGTCCACATAGTAGACCCCGAACTCTGCCGACTCCACCTTCTCCCAGCCGGGCGGCAGCCCCTCCCTCTCCAGGGGGTGGCTCCAGTGGGTGGTGTTGGTGTTGTGGTCGATGTAGTACTTCCTGCCCCGGATGGTCCAGTCCACGGTCCAGCCGCCCGGCAGGGGGAGGTCCTCCCCGCTGGGGCTGGACAGGTTCCCCAGGGACTTGGCCTGCATCCGGCCGATGCCTGTGGAAAGCAAACATTGTGGAAAGCTCGAGGGAGAGGGAGACATGTCTGACCAAACATACAGAAGAGCTGCTGCCAGAACATCAGCAGCCTGTGGGAGAAGACGCTGTTGAGAGGGAGGGGGGGGGGGCGAGAGCTACAGGAAGGAAGGGAGAGAGCAAAAGAGAAATGGAGAAAGAGAGCAACAAAAGGGAGAGTCAGGGAGAGTTAGAGAGAGAGTTAGGGAGAGGGAGAGAGTCAGAGAGAGGGAGAGGGAGAGAGTCAGAGAGAGGGAGAGGGAGAGAGTCAGAGAGAGGGAGAGGGAGAGAGTCAGAGAGAGGGAGAGAGTCAGAGAGAGGGAGAGAGTCAGAGAGAGGGAGAGAGTCAGAGAGAGGGAGAGAGTCAGAGAGAGGGAGAGAGACAGAGACAGAGACAGAGAGAGACAGAGACAGACAGAGACAGAGAGAGACAGAGAGAGAGAGAGAGAGAGAGAGAGAGAGAGAGAGAGAGAGAGAGAGAGAGACTACTACAATGCTATGAGAAGAGGCTGGACGTTGTCTGGGGACAGGAGCCATTTATAGTTCTGGAATGTCCACCATTTAAAAAGCCATTCTTACTAACCAACTGGACAAACATGTGGAACAAAGGACAAATCACATTCAAGCATTTGACGTCAAGGAGCGCTAATGAGCTTTTAAGCATGTACACTCAGACTTGGGCCCTGGTCAGAGTGGCTGGCTCTGACATCCACCTCTGGGCGACTGGGAGGAAACTAAACCTATCAGAGGCTGGCTGAGTAACCATTGCCTTAACCGCCAATCAGAGACTAGTACAGATAGATCAGTAACTTTAGCTTGAACAACCAATCAAGAGTCCAATGCACAAAGATTAGTAACCTGAGTTTGAACAACCAATATGAGACCAGTATAGATAGATCAGTAACCTTAGCCTAAAGAACCAATCAGGGACTGGCTGAGAAACAATAGCCTGAACAACCAATAGGAGACAGCTACAGAGAGATCCATAACCTTAGCCTCAACAACCAATAATAAACCAGCAGAATGAACTCACTCAGCAGGTTCCATCCCTGTCACCATGGGAACAGATCGTCCTACAGCTCTAGTTGAAAGTGTGACAGCCCCGGAGCCATCATCTGGCTGACACTGTTTACTTTTACACTGACAGCAGATGACAGCAGCACCGACACACAGACCACACAAGAACGGGAGACGAGCTGACATTTTGGTCCACAGAGTGGCAGTTGGAATCTGATCACTGCTGCATTAGAGCGACGGCAGCGAGGCTGGCTTCTCTCTGCCAGATGGCCAGGGAAGGCCTGGAATGTGTGAGGCTTCCACAGAAACACAATCTCCTCCTCCTTCTCTTCCTCCACCACCTCATCATCTCCACCCTCCTCTCGGACAGAAACACATAGTTTAGTCTGCTATGCAGAGAGGACCCTTGCCAGTTCTTTAGAACAGAATGAATGGCTTGGAATGACAACCAATAAATCTTAGCTCCCACAAGTGACACTGATGGAGACAGCATCAAGAACAGGGAAGCAGCTAAATCTGGGCGTCAGATCACTGAACCCTCCCCATGTTAGACTGACAGTCGACACATACCGAAACAATCAAACACACTGAAACCCTCCAGATCCGATCCAAAAACAACAATGACACACTCACTCCTAACGACATCACAGTACAGGGTCTGAGGTGGCTGAAAATCAGACCTGATGTCCCTTAGAGAGGAGATGGACAGGCCTGGACAGAAGAGGAGTCAGAGCAGTCTGGGCCGGACTCATTTACATAAACTGTAAATGAATAGTCTACTGCCACCATGCATTTACAACCAGGCGTGGCATTCAGGAGAATGAAACACCCCATCACTGTGTCTAGCTGGACCCAAGGATCCAATCTTCGCAAAGTACAGAACAGTTCGGTACATAAGCAGACTACAATGTAAGCCCTAATTACACTTTCTAATAAACTCCTCAAAAAAAGTTTGGAAACGTTATTTCGGTTGATCATTGCTCCCCTTCAATAATACCGATTGGTATTGTATTTCATATCGTTGGAAAGCCTGATTAGACACCTTTACAACGAGGTACAACTTGTAAGGATCGTACATTCGTGGAATGAGCAACACAGCTAACCGTGTGGGTAGCGGTTGCATTATTCTTCTGTTGGTCTTCACTCTCGTTTTGAGCTTTAAGTGGGATCAGCTTGGGCGTGCTGTATGTGCCAGAGTGACCAACACAAACATGTTGGCTGACTTGCAACAAATCCTGGTTAAGGAATGGGATGCCATCCCACGCAGTATTGGGCTGCTACCCACACAGTTAGGTGTGTTGCTCGTTCCACAAATGCACGATCCTTACAAGTTGTACCTCGTTGTAAAGGTCACTAATCAGGCTTTCCAATGATATAAAATACATTACCAATTGGTATTATTGAAGGGGAGGAAATGGACCAAAATAACTTTCCAAACTTTTTTTAGTTTATAACAATCAATGGGCTTTTTTATTTTGTGGATATGTAAAATACTAATGAGATATGAAGATATATTTCTGCCCACCAGTAAACATGCTTAGGTGCCCCACTTCCAGGTGTGCAATGCTAATACATCATGATCCTCCTTATATATCAATAATGCAGTCATTATATCAGGAGACACGACGTTCAAAGCTAACGTTACCTGCAGGGGGCCTGCTGGGGGCTGGGGGAGTGTGTTGCGGAAGTCTTTGGAAGTTGGGTTTGTTGTGTTCATAGTATCTGTAGTCCTCATGGAAGCGTTCTGGTACGGGCCTAGGTCTGCGTTGCTGCTGCTGTTGTGGCGGCTGGTTGTCGTAGTAAGTCTCCTGCGGGTAGTAGTAGCGGGCAGCGTCCCCGTTCTCAGCCATGGGGCTCACGTCAGTGAGGAAGGACTGTGACGAGCCCCCATACTCGTGAGATAAGTCTCCAAGGCTGCGAGGCAGATACGGAGGGGCTGACATTCGGTGGCTTTCTCGCCTCGCCACCTCGAGGGCTGACCGCTGCACTGGGGTGCGCATAAAGCTTTTGTTGCGGGCCACCACTGGTTCAGGGCTGGGCCCCACTGGGTAGGCTGAGGGTCCCGTTTCAAGCAAAGGGACCTCGGTGCGTCGGGGTATCGTCGGCCCATGACGGATGAATGAGGGCATGAGATCTGAAGGACAGTAGGTGAGGAGAACTAATGTCAACAGTGCTTGTAAAAAAGTTTTGGTCGCATAATAGAACAAAGTTCACAGCCTTTGGGTTATGGTATTAATAGGATACAGTCAATAGCCTAATCATAACATTCTTTTATTTTAATAAATATTCTTCTCATTGACCATTCAGCGCATCAAATTGTGAACGGTGGATATCGGTGGTTCACTGATTACTAGGCTACAAAAACTGAGTAGACTACAGTCATTAGCAGACAAACATTCCGTAATACTACACTGATAGTTAAGTTTGTAACTTGACTAGACAAAAAAATGAAAAAAACAACAACATCAACAACACATAGTCTAACAAGCTCCCACCAGCTAACCAGCAAGCCCCAAATAAGCACTTACTTCTCAGGAGTGGTGAAGTCTCCTTCTTTACATATTTCCCGTGTACCTCAGCTGGTTTCGACGCTTCGTTTTTACTTTTCTTTCTTGAGAGCATAACTCACACACAGGGGACATCAATGCAATGCTAGAAACGCATGAAAATTTTCCTGAGTTTTGTGACTGTCCCATTCTATCCGGATTGGAAGGTTAGAGAACATTTCGGCTTAACTTCTTCTAGCGAGCTAGTGCTAGCTAGCTCGCTATCGTTAGCTTCCCACTTGTTGCTATTTTGATATGTCATCTGCACCGGACAAAGTAGCTGAGTTGTTGAACTAATTAATAGCTAAGCCCGATTGTTCGCATTAACAAGACCCAAAAAGAAACAACAACCGAAAAAATGACCAAGCGTGTACTTTATACCCAGACAATTAGCTAGCTGGCTAGCTAACTAGCAACTAGTTGAAGTCCCAACTATTTTTCCATTGAGTAAATACGTCTGTTGCAGCACCCAGCCCATGTCATCACACACTGCCACCGTTGAAAGCCTCCTCCCCAATCCTACTCGCGGAGAGTTGTGGCAACTGCAGATACAGTCGGTATACTGGTGTTACATTTACAGCTAATAATGTCCTTTAAAATGCATTAAATAGAATAACTTATTCACTTAGTAAGGGCGACAAGGAGTTTCAGAAATTAAACTGTATGTAGGAATAACTACTAGCTCTACATTCGTCGTCATGGGAATGCATGGAATTAGTTAAAATGTAACTTATCAAATCCATAGTAGGCTAGTTTAAGAGACTTTCACATATTCCGAGGGATTCCGTACATTGCATGGAAACTAATTAATGTAATTCATAAATAAAATGCCAGATGCAAGGGCGAGGAGCCCAAGGTCAAATATTTAGCAGTTTGGCCTACAGGGCTGGACTGACATTGACATATCCTTTTCTATTAAGTTATTACCTCTACGTTTGTAGAACCCTTAAACACCGCTAACCAAACGGATTCCTTGTATTGACAAGTATTTAATGCTCCGCAATCTCTGCCATAACTGCTGTTCTTACAAAATTCAATTGTATTCAGATAGCATCTATTGTTGGAGCCGCATTCATTTTCACTGTAGGTCAGGACTTTCAGACCAAGGACAATGGCAGCAGAACAAATCGGTCATTTAGGCCTACCGGTCCTTTGAAACACAAATACGGCAAGTCACCGAGCTCTTTAAAATATTTTATTTTGGGTTTCTCAGTGCAAAAAAACACTATTGAAAATGGGGGTAGTAGCCTACTAGCCCCGATGTCCTTCATTTAGGCTATATTTCAGACAAGAAACATCTCATTCTACCCGACGATGGTAATGCATGTAAATATTACAATAACGTTTATTGTCGGATAATACAACAAGCAAGGTCTTGAAGAAAACAAACCGACACTTTGGAGTAAAGTGCACTTCAATATCAAGCATTCGGTTGGACATAATTGAATACCATTCTAATATAGATCATTCTTTTGTTTGCATTAATCTTCATGTTTATGTGGAAAAAATATTAAAACGTGGGGGGTCAGATATCCAACACCCAACTATCATCCACCTTGGGTGATCACATGACCTCCAAACACTGCATTGTAAAGAAGGGTTGTTTGAATTATAAATGTCCATTAATAAACACATTCCCTAGTCCTGCCAGATATTCATAGTAGCTTTATGTATTTATTAATAACCCTGTAAACCTAAATAGTGTGTTTTATGGTAAACAAAAAATTACTAAAATCAAATTTACCCATCTATTCACAAAATAAATGTTTACATAAATAGCTAAAAACAACGCATATAATCAAAAAAAGTACTGACAATATTTGGTCATTTAACAACAAGACTATAAAAGTAGGTCACCCTGTTTGTATAAAGCTTCCGGCACCTTTTCAGTCCTTCCCTTCATAAACTAAACTGCATTCCTGCTTTTTCGTAAATAAATAAAGTCTTGTATAATTGACTGGCAGTGGGTTCGCAGTTGTTCATCCATGAATCTGAAGCATGACAACAATGGATAACATGGGGGAGTGGGGAGGAAGGGGGAAGCTAGGAGCAGGTATAGTGAAAGGGAACTGGGGTCAGCGAGGCTGGATTCAAGTCCCTGACTATTTTGTTGAGGCTGGAGATCTTCTCTTCCAGCAGGTAGTTTTTTTTATCAGTGATTTTCTGGTGCTGTTCTGTCATCTCCAGAGCTTTCAGCAGCTTGGCATTCTCCACGTACAGGTCCTTAATTAACACGTCAGATTTGCCATTCCTGTGCAGCTGAACATGCAAAAGTAGACCAGCCATTACAACTTTGATATCAGCCAAAGAGTAAAGGTACAGAAATGCTTGATTATTTTCAGAGCCAATTTTTGTCACCCAGAAGATGAGCCCAGTAACATAGACAGGTCTGCATACCTGTTCCTTCAGCTGATACACCTTCTCCTTCAGCAGCAGCTTGACGTTGTGCAGCGACAGCTCGATCTCCCTCATGCGCTCCTCCATCCTTATCATCATGCTCTCCCCCTCATCCTGGGGAAACAAACAGGCCACTTTTATTGAAAGGGAAAGGAAAAATATCACAATTGTAAATGTGAAAAATAGCAGTGCTCTTTTTCCCTACTTGAAGGGAGAGTCCATGAGGAAACACTACACACTCTCACCTGGCATTAGTTCAATGGTACAAATAAAAGCTTCGACAAATACTAATGTATTAAATAGATCTGTACGTGTCCACATGTACATAATAAAGGCAATAAAACACAGTACTCAGGTTTAACAAGATGCTTTATTTGATATGGGGTTTTCATTAAAATATATTCTAGCAAAACAGATGACATCAAAATGCTGCTAATAAATAAATATAAATAATTTAGTATAAAACTGTAATAGTCAATGATAAAGAAACTTAAATAAATGGCTACAAACAAATCATACATAAATCATAATTTAAGTGTATAAATAAATTGGTGTTAGACAGTTCTAACAAAATAATGAAAACAAACAAACGGCACACCGTGCAATTTAAAGCAACACACCTAAAGATCTGAGGCTTGCTGGCGAATTCTTAGTAAACCCACACTAACCTTTCTAACCCTCACTAACACAAAACAAAGTAAACTGACACTACTTCCAAGAATTTGTTGTAGGTGTCCTAACTGCTCAGATAATTACCAACTGCTATGTAGAAGATAGTGGAAAATACTGTTGAATACATCTTAACCTAACAGATCTTCATTATAAATGAAATGGTCTAAAGAACATGATGCAACTAAATCTATTGCATCATAGCAAAGTGTTGCACACATCCATAACACATTACCCTGTCTACACAGGAAGACTCAAACAAGATAAATACTTTGGTTGACTTAAGGGCCTCAAGAGGTATATTGACATAACAAGAGTGGCACACATCCTATTGTATGCCAACAGTGCAAATTGGACAAATATCACATAACAAACCACATTGCTGGTATGAAACAAATACATTTGATCCAGCAATGACAGGACAGCACTGAAATTCAGACAAGAACATTAACAGTCATTTTAAAACTCGCTAGCGGATGATATTTCAGGTCCAGTGTTATAAATATGAGGAAAACCAGTATTGTCCCATCTTGTTACATTTCATCGTCCTTCTCTCTTCAGCATGTGGACCAATGTACAAGGATACGCATGATCAGTGCAAAGAAATTACATTTTGTTGTCGTAAGCATTGTCACAAATATTCCCTGTAATCAGTATTCGATTAACTTTTTCACTATTCGCTCAAATCCCACATACAGTGTAGACCTGAAGGTACAGCTATCCCTTTGGGATGACGATAACAGAAGTCCACATCTCCTGCCACCTAGTGGTTGGATGATACAACTCCACTGAGCAGGATTCGACACATCGTACATAGACGTCCCTTCTGCTCCTGTGAGGTTTTGAGAGAGGGAGGACATACTCCCGAAGCGGCGGTGGAGACGCCTGCTGTATGGGGGAGGGGGTTCGAGGAGAGGACTGCGGGGGAGAAACGGGGGTCACAATCCTCCGATCCTCCTGTAGCTGTCTGCGTGAGCGGAACGCTGCTCTGGCACGGCCTCCTGCAGAGAGAAGGGAGTACTCTTCACCAGGGCTCAACCCTCCTCTAACCCTGGAGCCCTTAACGTGGCTCGCTGGCATCAGGGGTTCAAATCCCCCCGGTGAAAACTACAGTTCCAGCTGACATATATAATGAACGTCAAAACTGGATCCTGTCAATTTTGAAAAAGGAGAGTATTGTAGCTTCACACTTCAGCCAGAACAGTCAACTACTACTGCAAGTGTGGGTTTTAGATTGAGAATTTTCACCCGTTCTAGGTGACTGAGCCGTTTCCACAGAGGTTCTAGACTATTTCTCTCTAGCAGGAAGAGGACGGTTTTTCCTCGTGATGAGACAAACACGGAGAACACACAGCACCACAACCAGAACACCAATGTGGTGAATGACAAGCCTCATGACAGTGAGCTCCGGATCACGAGAGCAAAGCACACAGAAACCACAGTCTAAACACCAGACCCAGAAAGTACACACACTCTACACACAGAGGACATGAGCTGGGAACAGAGTGATGAAACCAGGTTGTGAGAGCCCCAAATCCGGGGCCAAATCAAGAATTGTGTGGATGGAAATGACAAAGAAGATTTTGTGACAAATGCTTCAAATGATTTGAGAAGGGAAGTGTTGATTCTCCTCAGCAAAGTGAGTGCGGTGAGTTTAGGCCTGTGAGCCAACTGCACTTAAGAATCAGAGAGCAGAAGAGATGGAAAGGAGGTGTAAGACCATGTGTCCGAGTTGAGGATTATGCTGCCCTCTTACCGGCATGTTCTCCGGGTAATTAGGATCCTCGCCACGATGAGGCCCTCTCCTTTCCCCTGGCAATCGGCGAGGGGAAGGCGGGAGCAGTCCACCAAGCTGGGCCTGCAGTGTCTGGAGACACGGGAGGAGACGGGGTTAGGAGAGAAGAGGAGGAGGAAAGAGGGTGAGGACAGAGGAAGAGAGAAAAGCGAGACAGACGGAGTGAGGAAGGACGGTATTACAAACATGACAAACAGGTAAAGCATCAAGGGGGACGGGGATGATTTATTGTAGGTCGGGCCCACAACAGATCAGTCACCTCTATGAGCTGGGAGTGTAGACGGGACATCTGGGTCTTTAGCCCCTCGTTCTCCTGGCGAAGCATCTCCAGCTCCCTGGGCACCTCGGCACCCTCCTCGCAGCTCCTGCTCCTCACCGCCACCAGCTCCTTCTGCAGGCTCTCCAGCTCCCGCCTCAGGGACACCTTGTCCTGCTCCAGGGCCCGGGCCAGGCTGGACTGGCTCTGCTGCTTCTGCTGCTTCAGGGACAGAACCTGGGCCTCCAGCTGGCGGATCTGGGATAGAAGACACAAGTCAGGTGAAATCGAAAGTTATTTACAGGGCGTGTTTACTCCCAGCAGTAGAAGAGCATGTTACGTCACAGATTGGGTGCCACGGTTTATGGTGCTTCTATTCCCCATTTAAACTTTATTTATTGATGGCTGCTGTTGTGATTGAGGTTCTGTTTTACAAGGGCTCCCCGAGAACATGGACAATATACAACAAATCAATAAATCCAATATCACACACTGAATGTAGTAAAACATTTAATTAGGCTAGGATCAGGTGTTAAATCTGCATTTTAAGCCCCCAAATGAAACACAAATACTGTCAGGAACAACTGAAAATAACCTTTTCCCTGGAGAGCAGGAGATCCCCCTTGGTGTTGTGGACCTCCATCTGAAGCCTGTCGTTCTCCTTCCTCACCAACTCCTGCTCCTGCTCCACCAGCCGTGCCAGCTCGTCCCGGTACAGCTTCTTGTGCTGGCTCTGGAACCCACTGGAGTGCAGCGCAATCTCCAGAACCTGGTTCTGAGGTCAGGCGGAGGTGGGTGAAGAAGTCCAGTTGAGAGACCCCAGAGAGATTGGAACTTTTCTATCAAAACGGCTTGAGAAACATCTCAACGTCTTACTTTGTCGTTGGCGTTCTGCAGCTGTTTATGCAGTGAAATCACTTCCTGTTTGAGGGCATCCTTCTCCTGTTGGCTGACACGGAGGTCTGACTTGAGGCGGGCACTTTGGAGGTTGACGGCCTGGAGAGTTTCATCCAGAGCCTGGAACTACGAGGGTACCTTGCAGTTGAGTAACTGACTACTTCATTGAGAATTCTGAAAACACCAATTACAACATTTGCTGAAAAGTTGTTCAAAAGCCTTACCCGCTCCTGAGCCTTGGCCAGCTGAGACCGCAGACTCTGGGTCTGCTTGTCGGCTGACTGGCGCTCTTGCAACAGCTGTGACAGCTGATTCTCCAAAGGCTCCACCTGAGATGCACACAGACTGAGATGTTAGATTTACGCAAAAATGACACAGTACCTCTGCACTACCAGCAGAATTCACCCACACGGTTCAGAGTTCTACAATATTGTAGTCGAGATGATGTTATTGTTGCACTGTGCCTGGTAGAAATACGGACCGGTCCTTGGCTCGAAAAGCTCAAATATTGTTATTAATTCTGATCCTTGATCAGACGCTTTGGATAAAAGCATCTGCTAAATAATTACACTAAACAAGATAAACATTTTTATAGAATCTTTTTCTGCACTGGATGTCTTTTTTTCATTTTTTATGTTCAAACCTGGAAGCCCTGTGTTGTAGTTCTAAGGCCCAAGTCTCACCTTCTCTCTAAGGCATGAAAGTTGCTGGGAGAGCTGGGCCTTGCCCTCCTCCAGCAGAGCAGAACCTTCCAGAGCCTTGGTCAACTCTACCTCCAGAGCAGACACACAAACTGCCATCTAACACAGAACAACCACTAATTAGCTACATGTCATCAACCACAACATTTAAAAAGGCCTACCGGAGACCGTTTTTTTAATTCCCAGATGCCTCACCTTGGTCCTCTCCTCAGTAGACAAGTTCTGCTGCTCCTTGACAGCCTCTTTCTTCTCCTTCTGTCTGAGAAGTGCTTCAAGCTGCTGGCCAAGCTCTTCCACGCCTCGGGCGTTCTCCGTGTTCTTCTGAGCCAAGAAACCGTTTTCATCCTCCAGCTGTTGGCTTCTGAGGCGCAGCTCTGAGATCTGAAGGGGAGGATTGGAGCATTTGCACAGTTTATCACTACACTGTAAGGAATTTAAAGCCAATGGTTTGGCCTTGAAACAGATATTGGGTGCTTAGTTTGATTTTTATTTTTTATTTTGATTAACTGAGCTGAGCACTTCTATCTTACCTGTCTCTTGTAGTTGTCAGCCAATTTCTGAGCTGCAGTCTTTTCCTTCCTGAAGTGCTCCAGTTTCAAGCTAAGCCAATAAGATTGGGACATGTGTCAATGCAGTATAAAAAGGAGAAGAAATCTCATTTTATAAATGATTGTGCTGCTTACAGCATCTCTTCCTGACTCTCCCTTAGGTCCTCCTCCTTCAATGCGGAAATCTTGTGTCTCAGCACAAGGTTCTCCTCTGCCAGACGGCTGGCCTCACTCCTACGCAAGGAAAAATGCAGAAAATGTCAAGTCAAACTAGAATCTACCAACACAAGCTTCTTTCACAGCAAAACAACTAACTTATTCACAATTTCAGTATGCTCTGTTATGACTTCTGTAAATGTGATAAAGTAAATAAGGTTGAAGCAATGTTCATCGAAGGTAAAGGCTCTCTACTCCACAAATCAGACAACCATACATTTCTCACATTGACAGTGCCAGCTACTTTGTCTCACAAGAGTTATCTATGGGTACAGGGGTGGATTGCAGCACAGACAGCAAGGCTAGAAATCTGTTGCTTCACATGCAAGTTACAGGATCTCTGAGCCACAGTGGACACACAGCTACTTCTGGTGCTAGGAAGGTTAGGAAGGTTAGGAAGCCAAGCACGACTGCAGGGAGGCCGACACAGAGGGTTGGGATCCTACATCTCCTCCGAGTTACCTATGGGCCTTCATCCTCTCGTGTATCATCAGAGACTTGTCCTGTAGGTCAGTGAGGGCCTTGCGGAGTTTGCCATTCTGCTTCTCGAACTCAGAACAGCAGTCCTCCAGGTCAGACACGGCTTGGATCTTGGCCTCAAGCTGGGAGTTGAGGTCCAGGAAGGTCTCCTCCGGGGCTTCCTCTGCAGTGTCTGCTTCCTGCTGGATGGTCAGGAGAAGTTCGTCCTGCCTCTCCAACTCACTGACCAGCGCCATCAGCTTGCAGTTCTCCTCCCTCATCCTGGTGATCTCATCCACCAGCGCCACCTGCTGATCCTGGAAGTCTTGGATGATGTGCATTTTATTCTCAAGGCCCAAAATCCTTTTCTCCAGCTTACAGTTCTGTTCCCCTAGCTTGGCGTTTTCACAGATGCACTCCTCGTATCTGATCTGGAGGTCTGTCAACTCCTCCGACTTAGTCACCATGTCCTCCGCCTCCTCCATCAACATTAGCATTTTGGCTTTCAGGCTGCAGTTTTCCTCAAACGCCAGCCTGCCTGCTGCTATCTTCTCTGTGCTGTCCACTAAGAGACTTTCAAGAGTGTCCGTCTTCTCCTGAAGCAGGGCCACTTTATGCTGTAGGACAAGGTTCTCCTCTGTTGCAATGCTATACTGGAACTGGAGCTCAGCCATGGAGGCCAGAGTTTCAGATCGACCCACTTGATCCGCACCACTGTAGATACGGCCATCTTGCTCATACACTTCCTCCCCGTACTCCTGCGGTTGCTCGGTAACCAGCTCCTGCTCGGGACCGTGAGAGCCTTCTGGGATGCATTCCTGTTTAGCACCATAGTCAGGGTCCTCGATTTCCTCTGGGGATGTGGTTTCCACCACAGACTCATGACAGTGCCGCCCCTCCAAACACGGTGACAGGCTCTCATTCTTCTCATCTCGGGTATCTTGTGGTACTGCCTCCACAGTATATGATTCACACAGGCCATCTTCACCACAATCAACTTCAACCGAGTCATCGTTTTCAGCGCCCTCTGGAGAGCTGTGCTCCACTTTATCATGGCACGGCATCTCTTTGGAACCTTCATCTTGGCCTTCATCACCACCGTATTCAGGATTCTCCTCTTCAACTGAGGATTTGGGGATATCATCAGCTATGACCACTTTCTTAGGACAAGAGTCTTCATCAATCTCTTCTTCAGCTGGACTCTGATCCTCCATGGAGACGTGTCCATCTTCTGGAACGGGACTGACATTGTTGCATGCCTCAACACTGGCAGTTACGTTTTCGGGACAAACCACCACGTCCTCAGAAGGTTCATCAACCACCTCTTCCTCAGCATTATTTTGTTCAATATCCCCGACAGCCTTAGTCTCCTCTTGGTCGGCAACTTCAGGAAATTCTTCGTCCACCACCTCATAAGAGGTAAGGATGTTATCAGAACATTCGTCAGGGGACTCGGTTATCATCTCTAAATCGTCATCCTGTGCTTGTTCGTCAAAGATGGCAGACTCCTCCACAGGGATTGGGAGGTCCTCTGAAGCAACGGTCACATCCTGATCACAACACTCCATGTCAGGGGGGGATTCCATAAGGATCTCTACCTCATCGCCATGCTCCACCGGTGTTTCATTATCGACAACCTCTTTAGTTTGTTGTGAACATGGCTCCTGTTCTTCATGGGGACAGGTATCCAGTAATACGGCTGGAAGTTCTTCCCCTTCAGGGGAGTCTTCATTTGAGCCTCCCACTTTTCCATTCCTATTTGCGGATTCCAGAAGTTTATCGAGCTCTGCCTGGATCTTCTGAATTCTGATACTGAGCTGATCCCTTTCTGAAATGAGCTCAACTTTCTCATTTTCTTGTATCTCACAGGAGGTAAGGTTTTCCTGAAGCCTAACTTCAAGATCAGAGATATTATCCTGCAACTCCTGTCTCTCAAGGTCAAAGTCCACTGCCGAATGTCTAAGTAGCCCGTCTAGCTCATCTACCCTTGCCTTAAGCTCATCACAGTTTGACAGTAGCTCAGTCCTTTCCTCAAGATGCTTCTCAGACAACAAAAGCGCCTCTGTGTACTTGGCCTCAAGTTCAGACAAGCAGCTTTGAAGTTCAGCCTTCTCCTGCTTAAAATCCTCAACTGCCTGGTTCAGTAGAAGTTCAATTTCTTGTGCCCTATTCTCAGACTGAGCTAGAAGCTCATCTTTGGTCTCAAGGTTCTTCTCCAGTCTGTTGTGAAGTTCATTCAGCTTTCTACTCAGCTCAATCTCTTTAGTCTGAGCTGAGCTAACGGAACTCTCCAGGTCTCTCTGGAGCTCCAGGTTCTTTTCCATCAGCTCGTCTATTTCCGCCTTGTGAGTGCTCTGCAGCTGTTCTTGCTCCTTTGCCCACTCCTGGTGGAGGAACTCCCGCTCTTTCTTCATGGACTCCTGCAGCATGCTTCTCTGCTCCTCAGCCTCTTGTATGGCCTTCTCCACCTCCATCTCCCATTTGAATTTCTGCTCAGCGTGCCTATCTGACAGGGCCTTCAGTTCATTGTGGTAGTGCTGCTCCAGGTTAGCTACGTCAGTCTGGAATTGCTCTGAAACTGCATCCTGGTCACCTGAGAACCGATTCTCAACCTCCTTGATTCGTTGGGAAAAGTGGCTCTCCAGTTCTTTCCTGTACATGGTTAATCAATGACAGTTATGCCCCAAAGTGCCCACATTTCAAACATACAAAAGTCTCACTCTCACCTGTTGCATGGACAGATCATTCATCTTGGACTTGATTACATCCCAAAATACCAACCCCAGGCCTTAAAGACAAATCTTACCTCTCTTCACTGATGTCGTCTCGGAGCTTGTCCAGAAGGCCACTGAGCTGCTCCCTCTCGTCCTTGTGCCTGGTGCACAGTTCCTGCACAGCCTCCCTGTGGCTCTCTTCCAGGCGAGTCTTCTCCTCCTCCATCAGCCTCACCAGCCGCTTCTCCAGCTCTTCCTTCTCCGCCTCTAGTTTCTCCTTCTCCTCGTTCACCCTTTCCAGGATCATCCCCTCGTAATCCTCTTCCAGCTGCATCCTCTCCCTCTTCCAGTCCTCCGCCAGCTTCTCCTCCCTCTGCTCGTGCTGCTGCTGGAGCTTCTCCCTTTCTTCCGCGAGCCTGGCGAGGAGAGATGCCTCCTGGTCGTCCCGAAGCTGGGCTCTCTCCGAGTCCCACTGCGCTCTGAGCCTGCTCTCCCGCTCCTCGTGTTCTCGGACCAGTCGGAGCATCTCCTCCTCCAGCACCGCCTGCAGAGACTCGTTATTCTGCTCGTCCAGCTGGGCTCTCTTCCTCTCCCACTCCTCCGTCAGGCTCATCTCCAGCTCCTCGCGCTCTGCTTGGAACATAACGCTCAGCTCTTCTACTCTGGCCCTCATGGTTTCTTCATGGCTCTGCTGTAAAACCTCATTCTCCCGTTTCAACTCCTCTAACAGTTTCTTTTCGACCTCGGTTCTCTCCTCCTGCATCCGCTTCCTCTCCTCGTCCAGCCTGGCCTCAACCAGCTGCTCATGCTCTTCTTCCAGCCTGTGGAGCTCCAGCGCATTAAGCCTCCTCAGCTCTTCCTTCTCTGCCTCCATTCCCAGCTCCGTCTCAGCAAGCTGGTCCTCCAAGGCCTTCAGCTGGTCCTCCAGGTCTGCGACATGGGTGTGGGCCTGCAGTAGCTCCTGTCTGAGGGTACCAACCTCCTCATCCTGCTGGTCGGCCAGTTCCTCCCTCTCCCCAGCCTGCCTCAGCTCCAGGCTGGCCCGCTCCTGCTCTGCCTGCTCTAGCTGGTTCTGGAGCTCCTGGGCTCGGTTCTGGATGCTGGACATCTCCTCCCTCAGGGCCTGGATCTCCTCCTGGTACTGAAGAGAAATGGCCTTTCTGTGTTCCTCGTGGGCTGCCTTCTGCTCCTCCACGTTTTGTTCAAATTCAATGATCTGCAAAAAAGGATGACGTTTTAACAAATGAGCGCAGCAGGATGAATGAATATTTTTGAGATGGTATTCAGGAAGCACAATGAAACATTAGAAAGCGGACGTGCCTTGCTTTCAAGCTGAGCGCGTAGATTTTCAATTTCCTGAAGGTGCTGCTCCTTTAGCTGCTCTAACATCATCTCAGCCTCCAGACTCATGTTGAAAGGCTGGCCCTCCTCCGAGCCAATACCTGGACAACAAATGAAATTGCAATCATGAACATTATAACAACAATGATAAGTTCCTTGTGTTTCTTAGCTAGCTGTTCCCATTGGCGTACATGTATTACTGTAATCGAGACGTTATTGTAAGACTGTAGTGGAGGAATTGAGATGTTACTATTGCACGGTAGAATATAATTTGAGTTCACCATACATTGATCAGCTACTGTGATCAAGTATTTTTTATGTTCCCCGCAACTGGTAGCCGAGTTGTAGTTAATTTGGAATGTACATTTTGGTCAGTAAATACATACTGTTCATAGACTCTGAACACTGAAGTACTGTTAGAACCATGCACTGCTGATCCTCGATTTTCTGCTGCACTTCCTATCTGCAGTATATTAGTATAAAAACATATCATATAAAATATATAAAAAATTAAAATATTTAAAACAAAAAAGTGTCACCTAAATGAATAAAAATGTAAATGTAGAAATCTCTGGGATGTGTGTTGGAGGTGTTACCTGGGTCTGACTCCATGCCAGGGCTCTTGCTTTCCAACTCGTCCAGCAGGGAAGGCTTGGAGCAGAGCTGGGGGGCTCGGCCGAGGCTGTGGAACTCCTGGAGTTGGGCCTGCAGTTCATCAATGCGATCTTGTAGCTCCTGCAAAACAACAACGAGACTCGTCATCCAAAAAAGCCAGACAAAAGTGGAATGACAATAAACAAACGTCCTCAGGAGGACAGAAGTTAGCTGGAACTAGCAAACAATCTCAAGGCCAATGTCAGTTTCCTAAGACCAGGGTATGTGTGTCCTACCCTGCACTGCTCCTCATAACCGCTGCGTAACTGTCGGAGTCGCTCCTCCTGCAGGAAGAATTCTGCACTGCCAGGATCCAAGTCTCCAAACTACAGAAACAACACCAACGGGATAATCAGAAGTTGACAAAAAAATGTATGTGATGTGCAACAAAAAAATTGTGCTTTCTCTGTTTGAGCTTTTTTACTTTACCTTTTCCTTGAGAATGTTGTCCATGTTCTTCTGAAGTTTGCTGACCTGGTTTTCCGCCTCCACCAGTTTCTCAGTGTTGTCCAGTAGCTCCATCTCCAGACGTCTGTTCTCCTGAGAGACACAGCCCACCATCACCCCACCGAACACCCTACACATTCAATCACTACCTGCAGCATGGGCACAGCTTTGTGTAGAGCCTTTCACTGCAGATCAAGAGATTGCAGGTTCAAATCCCCCCTATCCACTGCATGAAATAAAAGCATCTGCTAAATAAACATGACTATTATGACCAATATTCAGAAACCCAACGAGCCGCAGCGTCTGGCCATGTTTGTGTCACCTTGACAGTGATGGAGAGGTGGTCCCTCAGGAAGGTCTCGTCCTCCCTGATCTTCTCCATCTGGATCTCCAGCTCCTCGCGCTGCTGGCCCGCCTGCTGCTGCACCTGAGCCATCTCCCTGAGCAGCTCGGACCGCACCGCCGCCAGCCTCTCCCTGTGGTCCTGCTCCAGCTTCCTGCAAACACACGGGGGAGCCTTCATTACACACACACACAGCCTTCATCACACAGCCTTCATCACACAGCCTTCATTACACACACACACAGCCTTCATCACACAGCCTTCATCACACAGCCTTCATTACACACACACACACACTAATTTATTTGTATCGTTTAATTTTTTCGTTTCACACACACACACACACATTTTTCATTTCATGTTTCTTTGTTTCAAAATTCATTCTTCATTCTCTCTATTACCATCATTGATATCGTTCTAATTGTATTATTGCTCTGGCAAAAGAGAGATATTGGAGATACAGAAAAGACAGTGAATAAGAGAAAGAGAGGGGGGGGGTTGTTTGTTACCTGATATTTAGGTCATTCATGCGCTCGATGGCAGAGTGATGCTCGTCCACCTCAGTGGCCAGCTGGGTTTTGAGCTTTTCTGCTTTCTCCAGGTCAGACCGGATCTTCTCCTTCTCCCTGAGCTCACGGTCCACGCGCTCCCTGAGCAACACGCCAATCACACGGATTAAGTCCATTAAAACTGGAGATGTGCATTAAAGCTAATGCGGAATCCAAAAAAAGGCCACGTCCATTTCTATCTATGTCTCTGTATTTGTATTGATCTACTCGTATCTCTCCATCTACCTCTTTAGATATATCTGAATGTACTATATACATAAGTCTATACACTCACAGAAGATGCCTGATCTCAGCTTTGAAGCTAGCGAGAGCCGCTTGGTGAATCCCATTCTTGGTGATGAGGAGTTCGTTCTCTAGTGCAATAGTAAGCTCACGGAGGCTCAGTTTTCCCTCCAGGTCAAAATCCAAGGCCTGCATGACGAACATGGACACACACACAAGCAGAGATCCAGTCATCTCCAGCAGACACAGGCACAGTCCTCTCAACCACACGGACGTACAGCGCAGTCGCCTTAAACCCCTAAAGGGGCCCAGGTTAAGAAAGAGGGTCAGTGGGAGAGGTGGGACGGTGTCACCTGCAGGATCTCAGGGCTGTTCTCGATGCCCTCTTCCATCCAGGCATCCAGGACGTTGTCCACGGTCGTGTAGCCCGTCCCGTCGTCCAGGCTGGAGAAGAGGCGTGTCCCGATGGTGCTGCTCATGGCCGAGGGGGCGGCCATCCTTCGTCCGGCCTCGTCAAACGGCTGGAGGGACACACGAGTTTTACGTTCAAATGTGTCAAATATGTATGACTGACGTGTCGAGTTATTAGATACATCGTTCGTAAGAACTATAGTCATCATAGATGGAAGATTTATTTTCATAGAAAGTAAGACTAGGCTTTGGGTTAATCCGCTAGTTAACAGTTGAGAGTAACAAGAATGCACCTGTACATCTTTTTTTACTACAAATGAACTCAAATGAAACAGTTGATAAAAAAAACAAAACACATGCTTAAGATTTTTGAGGAGCTACTGTTCCTGTTTAAAGAGTTTCTTTAGAGAAGTGGAGGGTTACCTGAGTGGAGTGGTGTCTCTTCAGCTGTCTGTAAGGCGTGGAGGCAGACGGCGTGGGGGGCTTGCTGGAATTCACAACCCTGGACACAAACTCCTGGACACTCATCACTTCATCTCCTGTCAGACTCTGGACCACATCCTCAGTCACCTGCAAACAAACCAACCTCTTCAATCATAACACGGCACCCTCACCAGCTGCATCTAGTACCGACTTTGTTATACTCATAATTCTAGTCAGAATATGAGTTTGAGAACTCTCCGTTGCGCTTTGACTACAGGGCGTGTTTCAAACGAGCCTGGAAAACAAATGCCTCTTCGCTCAATTGGATCAACCTACAACCAATCAGAGCCACGTAATATGTTGTTTGTTCAAAACGAATTCAACTGAGGCGCTCTTTTGTGACGTGGGTGATTACGTTACTGTTGATCATCTGTCCATCATCGTATGAAGCCCTCCCTGGCAATTTCATTGGTACGCCCAGATTCTGGTTTTCTGTAGTTGTTCCCCAATACGAGACACTCCAGACCCAACTTCCCGAACAATTTTTTTTGTGGGCGGGGAGAAGTTGGGCTGGCAGCCAGGCTACGACTTTGTCACTACAACAAACAAAACCCACTCTGTATGCAAATTACGGAGTTGAGTACATGTTGTTGCAATGTCAGGCACCAACCACTGAAATACAATTAGAACTGTGCACTTCTGGCCCTTAATGATCTGATGTACTCACTGTACAGTATGCAACATTGGTATATTTGGGGGATAAAAGTGTTCGCTAAATGAATACGTTGTAATATGGGAAGCCAAACTTCATCAAATGGTTCCTAACTCCTCCTCCTTTCCCTCTCCCTGGTACGATCCTCCCCCTCTCCCTGGTACGATCCTCCCCATCACCCAGGTTCCGCTGGCTCGTCCTCACCTCCAGGCCCAGGTGCTCGCAGAGTGCCAGCAGCTCAGGCAGGCTGGCGGCTGCATCCCAGGGTAGGGCCAGGCCCTGGCAGGCCTCCCTCAGCCTGTCCTCCAGGCGCTGGGACAGGGGTGCTGCAGAGCCCCGGGGGGTGCCTGGCTCATCAGGGTTCCACAACTGCAGCTGACCTGGTGACAGCACACAGACAGGACCCAGATGATTTGACCACATATGATATGTGCACTCTAAATTCTTGTCTGAATATGCTTTATTATGCAGATACAGGAGCTGTAATTTACCTGCACAAAGAACAAGGACTGTGCCTATCTAATTTATGCTTAAACGGCATAGATTATAACATTATAAATTGATTTACTACTAGTAATTAATTCCCCTTGTAATTTATACATCCATACAGTCTGAAAGTGTTTCCTATTCCAGGACTAAGATGAGTTTAGAAAATCTTTTTGCATATGGATAGATGTAGATAAAGTAAATCGTAGTAACTGATAAAACGATTAAATCTGAGCACTTAGATCTATCCTCACCTTCTGCTTCATATTCCTCTGCATTCGACTCATTGGCGTTCCAGCGCTGTGGAGGAATATGGGACGCATGTTACTAACAGCAAGTCAAAACATTTATTGTTTTGATTGAGCAATGAAAATGGCTAGAAGAGATGGACACGGCTCTGCCTCGTACAATGATCATGGGGACCTGTAGATGGCCCATTTCCTCATGTGCCAATCAGCTGGTTTTACAAGACCACATTCTTCTCAAAACCAAGGTTGGTTGGGAGGATGGAGGGGTGGACCGAGGGGGTTGTGGGATGCCAGACAAAGAGGACAAGAGAGCCATTGTGAAGGCACGGGTCCCAGAACAGGGCACACAGAAGTTAAAAAAGTGAGAAAGCGAAAGAAGTGTGTGGATTTATCTGTCCTACAGCAACAAAGAAAAGCCAAAACAGTCTAATTGGTATATGAACATTATAGGACATTCAACCATTAAAACTAAATCTAAACACGAAACACAATGTAACATTCCCTATGTGTAAATCTAGTTAGATATACCTTGATACAATTAAGTCATGATTAGTGAATGTAACATTTTCTTTTTTAGTTGCTATACTTGTTTGGCCTGCCTGGACGTATAAGAAGGGGAGGGGCTATGGGGAGGCGGGGGGGGGGGGGGGGGTGTCTATTGTGACGTGGCCCAGAATGGCCGCCTATTGTTTAAGAGGGCAACTCAGTGAAGGAATGGAGACCAGATGGGCCTCTACCGGAGAGTTCCATCCCAGGGTGCACTGGCATCTGAGAGAGAGTGATGGTGGAGGGGGGGGGGGGCATTGTTCCTCTGTCAACTCCTACACCCTACCCCCCTCCCATCCGCCCTGCTACTCCCCACCCACCCCAACCCCCACGCCTCCAGCCTCCCCTGTCAAGCCCCTCTGACCCATCCCCATCTGCTGGGCCCCAGTCGGGACATTGTTCAGGACCAGCCAGATTAGCCCCTAGCAGGACACGCTCCACGGCTGTGTCTCTGCAGCATGCGCTCACAACTGGGACAGAGAAAGGGCCGCACACAATACCAGCCAACGCCCACAGACGCAACGCAGGGTTCATCCTCCTGCTGCCTCCTGCACACACTTAGTCATCATTGTTGTCCCAAAATGAATCTAATACCTCGCAAACATCACCGGCCAGACGTTGTTTTGCAGAGGACTCGGTCACAGTGACTCAGGGGGCGGAATCCCAACTTGTGTGGGTCAGAGTGTCGACCCTGAGGTGAACCTCGCCAAGCAGCTTAAATCAAGACACTTTCCACAACAGAACCAGGCGGAGGATTAGTTTGTCCTAGAGGCATCAAGCTGCTGTCCACTGGGCCAACGGACAGCACGTTCACTGGAGCTCTCTGTCATGCTAGTAAATCACAGGTACAGCTATTGAGAATGAGGCACGTTGCAGGTTGGAAACAAATGAAAAGGTTAAGATCATATGTGGGGTACAGAGTATTCATGTGGAACACATTAATATTCATATTTATTATACTTGTTATTATTATTATTATTATAATCCGAATAATAAACACACTGCAGAAAAATCTGGAAAAAGTATTCAACAAAGTTGTGATACAAACCAATATCAACACACAGCCAGCCATATTTCAAGCTGCACTAACTCTACCGTCAAAGGCATAGAGGGTTGTGTTTTGACAACCAGGGTCTTTCTTGCATCCTGCTACGCTCCCTCCTCCCCCCTCACCGGACGGCTCCGGCCTGCCTGGACATGACCAAGTGGATGGGAACACACCGCGGTTCCCTTGACCACCACAACACACATTTGTGCCAGGGGGCAAAGTTCACTGGTACATGGTCCTTGCCACCCCAGCACCGCGTAACATCCGTCAAGAAGTAAAACAGTCACAGATGGCTCGTAAAAAAATGCTGACGCATCTGAAGCAAACGGTGGTGGAAACAAAAGAGCCACTTGCTGCCGGTTCTACCCACACAAGAGTTGCAGAACCAGCGCAATATCCTCCACTATGGTTGATGTGCCACAGAACCACACTGTAGTTATTGTTCATTATGAACTGGACCTGGTCGTGGAGATGTGTTTATTTTGCAATGTGCCTGGTAAATACAGACCGTTCCTTGAGTCGAAACACCAAAATACTGTTAGAACGCTGCACTTCTGATCCTTCATTTTTTGCTGTACTTTCCATGTGCACACTTTGTAAGTTGCGATACAAACGACTGCGAAATGAATAATATTGTGATGCATTCGCTTTGCATGCTTTTATCCAAAGCAATATCAAGGTGGACATTTTAACCTGCCACTTCTTGTCCAGCATTCAAACACTCTGAGCTATACCCACAATGCACAGTAAAAACGTCAAATACGAGTGTAGCTGACCCACCTCTGCAGGGCTGGTATTAATACAGAGCGTCTGCCCTGTGAGATTACGCAATGCGAAGAGAGCAGAGCTGGAGTGTCTGCACTTGTTTTGAGGCCCTGCCCAGAGCTAAGCTGATTAGCTAAGAATAACACCTTGCAGAGGCAGCCTGGGAAGGAAACGCACAGAGCAACCGAGGATGGGCCAGGCAGGAAGAGGAACCTGGAACGAGTACAGCGCCGATGTTGCAGCCGTGCTGTTTACCCAGAATGCATTAGGGTTAGGCCAATGGTCTTTAACCCTGGTCGTCAGGCCCCACTGTCCTGTATGTTTTAGATGTTTCCCTGCTCCAACACATCTGATTCAAATGAAGCTCTGCAAAAGCCTGATAAGGACCAATTCATTTGAATCAGGTGTGTTGGAGCAGGGAAAGATCTAAAACATGCAGGGCCCTGAACACCAGGGTCGGAGATCCCTGAGTTGTTCAATACCATATGAGGAGGCGATTTAGGGAAACAATACGCTGAACGATGCAGCGCTGAAGTCAACAAATTAAGTTCCTGTTCTCTGTGAGGAAGCAAATGTGAACTAGGGGTGAGGCCAGACGGACAGTTACCTCTCGTTTCCTGGGGACGGTGTCGTCGTTCTCCTCCGCTCCCTGCTCCTCTGTGGCATCAGCGCTGACGACCTCTGAGAATTCAGTCACGGACTCAATGAACTCAGGGGTGGAGCGGCGGCCATAACGTTTGCTGCCCCTCACAAACTTAGGATGGACCTCGGGGGAATCTGCAGAAGAAGAAGAGGATGTAGAAGAAGAGATGAGGACCTGAGGATGAGAGCTGGCTATGAAAGTGGGGCTCATCAGTTGTGAAGGTTCTGCCTTCGTCAGATATATTCGTTAGATATTAAATGTAGAAAACAAACTAAAATGCATGTGTTTCAGCTCCCAACTGTAACGTATTACCAGTGTAAATAACAAAAACTTAACTAAATGGGTGCCATAACTAAGTGCTAAATTTTGACTCTGCTGTAACTCTGGCACAAATATGGCATCTCTCTTTTTGTTTGCCAAGTCTCAAGTTCACACACACACACACACACAAACACACACACACACACACACACACACACACACACACACACACACACACACACACACACACACACGTTGGCTGGGGTTAGAAGCCTATGTCAGGTGACTCCACTTCTCACCTGGTTGGAGTGAGAGTGGAAGCATCCAAATCAAGGGAGGCTTTTCGTTACATCACCTGTTCTCTAGCCTAAGCAGGATACTTATAACTGTCATCCATGGAACTCCACTTTACATAATGCTTTAATAAAAGAGACACGGCAGTATACCAAAATGCACACCATCTAAAATAAATAAACACAAATATATGTATATGTATATATATATATACATATATATATTTATTTTTACTTTAGTAGTCTGTAGTCTGTTTTGAAAATAACAACAATGTTGAAGGCCCAACCATGACCATGCAAATAGGTGTCAGTCCACTGGCTATTCATAGCCCACGCTTAGCCCTGTTTGCCTTCATGCTGCATGCTAAGATTAACTGCTGAGTCAGCCAAGATGAGGATCCAGCAAGTCACCGTGGACCATCTCAGAAGAGAAACACCCGACAGGACACACTTGACACTTGCCAGCTTCACGGCTGTCGTTCAAACAAAACAAAACTGTTCTTTACGGAACCCTTTACGGGGGTCAGATGGCTGAGCGGTTAGGGAGTCAAGGCTATTAATCAAAAGGTTGTTGGTTCGATTCCCGGCCATGCCAAATGACGTTGTGTCCTTGGGCAAGGCACTTCGCCCTACTTGCCTTGGGGAAAATGTCCCTGTACTTACTGTAAGTCGCTCTGGATAAGCGTGTGTGCTAAATTACTAAATGTAAATGTAACCCTGCAGCTTTATAGATGGAAGGGATTCATTCCAAATGGAAGGGATTCATTCCAGATGATTTGTTCTAAAGGACTGAAGTGATTCCTTACCAGGAGTAGTGCCGGGTTCCTGACTGGGTGGAGGGGCTGCGATAGTGGACGACAGAACCTGGATCAGTGCGTCCTTGAACTGGTTAAAAACAATCTGCAGAACAAAAACTTATATTATTCTCCTCTTCTCTTCAAGGGAGGATCCAGAGCAGACATTCAATATCTTAAATATTTTTGGTATGGGAGGAATGAGGGTTCTATGGGACAGTATTATTCCATTGTTGAGATAAAATATTGCTCATGAAATTCTTGAGAATGGATTCAGTCTCCCGAGGTTGGGTGGGTGGAGGGAGGAGGTTGAGAGTCCTTGAATGACATGTCTAGATGGAGGGAGGGGGGGGGGGGGGGGGGGGGGAGAGGAGGTCACACTCCTCACCAAGAAACAGCTGCCCACCCTACAACTAATGGGTATGGAGATTTTCTTTGTGTTAGGAGTCAGGCGTCTGCCTGCTTAGGTGGGGGTTTCCTTTTTGTCATCCTCATTGTTAGGTGATGTGGCTGGGCAAGAAGACCCCTGACTCCCCCCACGCTTGCCTCACTCTCACCATACATACAAAACAGAACAGACGGGAAAACGTCCATCCAGGCTAACCTACAGCAAACCTTAAAACAGGTTGCCACGAGTTACAATTTGTGAAACTGGAGCATGTACCAAATGTCGAGATTTAGCTTCGAGACGTTCCTCGGTTCGTACCCTCCAATGGGAGGGCTTGTTTCCACCTCAAGTACCCTCCATCTGATGCACTCCTGAATGGTGATTAGTTTGGTTGTCCTGACGACAGACACCTAGGATAAGGGTTGATGGGGCACTGTTTCACACTACAACAAGACGGCTAACAAAGCACCCCAAACCTGGAGCCACAAAGGGCCTGGACCTGGACCGGGGATATTACCATCCAAGCATGGAAGGCATTGTTTGGATGGCAATATCCCCCTGAGGGAGGAATAAAATAGGCTACCTGTTGAGCTATCTAAAAAAGGTATATATTTTTCCTCATCACTGTGTATCTCATGTTTTAAAACCCAAATAGTGTGGTTAAAAGTGCTTTCGCTCCAGGGTGGTTTTGAAGCATAGCATCCCCAGAGGATCCTCTGGTGCTGGAGACTCAGTCTATATTTGTAGCCCAGAACTCAGTTTCTAAATAGAGTCCCCATATTTAGACGTGATCCCCATGGCCTGAGCCCTGGATGATGTCCCCAGGCGTGGAGGCCAGTACTCACCCTTCCCGTGAGGTCACTCTGGCCTTGCAGCAGTACGTGTAGCAGCGCGGGGGTGGCCTCCTCCAGGTGGAGCGCTTGGCACAGGTCGGACAGCTCCTCCGGGCACAGGGAACCCGCTCCGCTGCCATCGAAACTCTCAAACACTTCCTTCAGACGCTCCTCATACTGGTCCTGCTGGCTGTCATCCATCCCACAGGACAGCACCCTGCCCTGAACACACAGACACACACACACACAAAGATAAATATACCTGACAAGATACTGTTTACATGCACACCTAGCAGAGAGCAAAGACACCTCACATTCAGCTCCTGTGGCCAGGGAGCGAGACATGACTTACTATCAGGGTGGAAACATCCATGTCAATAGCATCCGATCCCAGGAACACCCTCATAGGTGACGGTCGCTGGCCGTTTGATCTAGTGCCACACCGGCCAGGCGTCATATGCGGTGCAGGGAGGGCTTTTGCTAATCTGCTTAGTCTTAATGAATGATTAGGCAATCAGGTAGACAGACCCAAAGTCCTGGCCCTGACTCCTACAGACTCCCTGCTTGGCACTAAGGACTAGGAACAAGCCATGAACGAGAAACATGCAAAGCATGCAACAAGAGCAACCTTAACCTCAACTGACCTTAATTGATGACCTTGAGTTTATGTTCCTTAACTGACTTGTTTTACACCTATTTTCATGTTGGTTTATGCATCGACAAAATGCAGTGAATTCAGAGTTGATTTCATGGCTGAATATTTTTTGGAGGGAGGACGGAAGTTCACCAAAAATACTAAAAAGCACAGTAAGAGACAAATTGATGGCAAAAAAGATGACAGAAAATGTGTCTTTAAAACAGCTGATTCGGAACCATGGTATTCTGGAGTAAACATTAATATAAATTCAAGAATAAACAAAAACGGTTCAGACTTCAGAGTCTATATCAGAGGAGAGCGGGGAGGAACTATTTGAGGAATGAGCACAGGAGTGGAGCACCCAGTCTGTGGTTAATTACACCACCAAAGGCTAATACTAATAGCTCCTGACAACCTCCATTACAGGGACGAGGACATTGTTTGGGGATCCAGCATGGAGAGGTCGTGGCTGGAATTGGAAGACAATGATAATGGTGTCAACTGGAAAACTACATTGTTGGCTCAGGAGTTTTAAAGTTAGTAAGCAGAGATCTGACTACCTGCTAGGGATGTGGAATGCAGTAGTCCTTGTCTAGTCCTAGTCCCCTCTGTAGGAAGATGGAGATACTAACTTAATCTGAATTAGCCCTGAAGAGCAATAGGTTCTTTAATGCACAGCTGACTGATCTCTTTAGGCCCGTCTTCTGGGGAAGGTGAACCTGGAGCCTTTTCAGTGAACGATGACTGGATAGGCGAGCGATGACATAACGCATCGGCACAGTCCAGGATGCACCCTGAGACACCCTGACTAAGCTGAGGCAGGCAGCGTCACACACAAGGGGAAATAGAAACTCAACGTGTTCCATTCCATGAGGGATTTCACTTCCTGGTCCGTCACACTGTTCTCAACCCCAAGTGGTCGGCTTCTTCCATTACGTCACACACAGGGCAACGAGATGTCTGATGTTTGATTCTACTGATGCTGGGTCTGACAAAGCACACTTTCAGACACGACCAAGCAAACTCCGCACTGAGGCAGGTCACACAACGAAATTCTCCCTGACCGCTGTGGAGTACATTGGGATTTCCTGTGTACTTACATTATTCACTCATCAATAGAAGTAGTCATAGGTTACAAGTTAGTATGTTCTCATGCGAGTTTGCTATTGATAAGAGTAGATCATGTCTTTGTGTCAGGTTGAATAGATGTTCAGGGTCAGGAGAAAGTACTGGGTAAACGTCCCTTCCTTGTGATGACTACGGGGAGAGGTCCACCTATGATCTCTCTCTGCCCTGAGAGTGGTCATGAGCTGGGAGCTGTGAATCTCTTTCTCTGTGACCGTTGGAACACCAACTGCCTGACTGTTTACTTTCTTGTACCCTACAAAAGATGGTCCTCCGGCCTTTAGAGTTGAGAGACATAATTGAGACCTAAGCCTGGTGTTGTGTTGTCATTTATTATCAGTGGTCTGGTGCTCTCCCAATCTGCAGATTGATAATCCAAATCTGAATTGAGTTACTCCGTTGATGAAAATAAAGACAAACACTTTCTTCATCACCGTACACACACCATGAGCCCTGGCTTGCTGTGTGTAGTGACATGGTAACCTCGTCATTTTCCAGCTGCTCCGTCAGTGACGTCAGCATGTGGGGGTCTGGTCTGCATTAGGCAGGTGTCTCCTTCCACTCAGACTAGGAGTGCCCCATTCAACACAGACAATGGGGGTGTCCAGAGAAGCAAAGAAAAAACATTCTACATTTGCTAATCTCAGTCAGCAGCTGATCAAATTTAAGGGAGACATACTGAGATGATCAATAAACATAACATCTGACACAAACAAATCCAGAATGAGAAAGACCAACCCCTAAAAATAGAAACTGATCCCAGTCACTGTTACCCTAAACTGCCATGAGTTTAGTAACTCATAATGCAGTTATTATTTTATAGGGATTAGATAAACTGTGAAGAGAACTGTCATCTACATTTCTAAATGACACTAACCTATATTTTAATAATGGTGGGAATGTCTGCTATATTCACCGACACTGAATCTCAGTCGTGTCTCAGATGGACAGCTGTCTTTGGAACAATCAGCCGTACCAGGCCACGGGAGTGGAAACACAGAGGTTAATCCTGACACCTGCTGCACTATGAGATCTCCCAGTCACCACTGGGCCACTGTCTATTGTGCAAATATAGGGCTATCCGGTGATGCTCCTCAGAAACCACAGGCACTTTTTTTGTCTAACACCAAGGTTAATTCATACTTTTTAGTTTTCTTCCCGAACATGGACAAGAAAAAGTCAGAGCTTTACGCTCACACGGTCAACTTTAAGAGCATCACTTCATATTTACATTGTTGCCAGGGTAATATTTATGACAACAAGCACAACCTCAAATATTTACTCCAAAATGTACCGGTAGCCTATATCCTACATTATTTCCCTGCTGTATCCATGCAATATCAGAATGCAATACAAAACAATTCACAAATAGAACACAGTGCCATACACAACGGTAAAATCAGGTCGTCCCTTTTAAGCAATTATGACCAAAGTCGTTTACCAAGTGAACAAAAAAAAGCTACAAAAGATGATGTTTCGGATTGCGGCTGCAACTTGTTGGAGGAAGTCCGTTTATGTTTAATCAGTAAATTACATAGAAAGCAACATTGATTGCATGGATAAATGCTAGGCGTAAATGAATTGTTTAAAAAAACACTAACGTAGCCTACCTTTTTCTGGCTTGTAAGGATGCCTTCCTGTTGGCCGAATTGTGTTGAGGGCTAGGGAACTAAAAGTTTTAGGCTACAACATTTTTACCGTGATAAAGATCGAGATTGTTTTCCAGATTTAAATAACCGCACGGTAGTTTGATGGTTGATCTCTTGTTGTGCTCGCCGGACCGTAGGATGCCCACAACTCCGAACACTTTTGTCAGACAGTGTGCAAGTAAGCTTGATATCAAACCGCTTTGTGTGTGTTCGTCTCAGCTGCATCATCTTGTAGCGGATTTTGAAAAGCTCTCGATAGAGGAAGGGGCGGTACGAGTGAAAGCATGTCCTACACACCCTACGGGCCCCCGCCTTGTCCATCCCTCTATCAATCCAAGTTTGAGTAGAGATATGAGGTAAAACGTTGGCTGTAGTGTTACATAATTGAACAACCTGTGGCATGAAATTGAGTATCCTCAGTAACTGACTGAATACTAAATATTTAATTTAGTATTTATAAATCTGTATCCGTTATCGTTTAAATCCTTTTGCAATAGTACATAATTTCTTCAGGAAATCTGTCCATCCGTGATTAGTGCATTGGTTGAGCAACATTAGGCTATACATATTACCAAGAGCAGTTAACCTTTAACAAAGGCTAATGTGTTAAATAATCAATAGCTAGAATAGCCTACTTTACTAGCCTAGTAGGCCTACGGCCAATGAAGAATAGCAGGCTAGCCTTTGTCATAATCTCGTTCCCAGACTAGACTATCCCGTTTTACACAGTAACCTTTCACCCCACTTCCCTGTTTTGCACGCGTTCTCACTTCTTGAAGTAACACTTGTTGACTAGACGTAGCCTACTAGCTTTCATGACCGCTGTCAAAATGAGAAATAGACGACCGAATACTGCGGATAGCAATGCAGACAGCACACCCGAGTTAAAAGAGTCTAAACAGAGTCAGCGCATAACAGCAAAAGGGCGACAGACAGGTTGTCGGTAAGTGTCCTCTAGTAACACAGTTGTGTCTTTTGCGTTAAATACTCTTTGTACATGACTGTAGATATTGTTATTATAATGTTTTTAAGATCTCTATTGGTATTGAGAACCAAGAGGATAGCGTTGTTGCTGTGTACCGTCTACATCTCAGTGCCTGTCGTTGTCTACCTGTTTCCATGGATACTCGGTCATGTAATATATCTCCACCTGTGTAAGTTTAACTAGCCTACATTTCAGCCTTGTGGTAGGACATCACTGTTGAAGCGGTGTATCAATTGTAGTTATCAATAGAATAACACTAAATGTACAATACTCTGTCCAATATTGCACAATAAACCAATAGCTGATTCACTCATAAACCTGTTTGTGGAATTTCAGTAAGGTTTCCATTCTTTGCGGACCTCGCTATCCCTTCAGAATTCCTGAACTACACCACTAACTTCCACCTCTCACCAGAGGAGGGAGTCTCCGTGGGTGTGTGGTGAGTTTCCTGGGACAGTCTCATGATCTTCCCAGAATCGATTCCATCTCACCAGTGTTTGTTTGTGTTATAATGAGTATGTTTGTGTGTGTGTCTCTTAGGCATACTCTCCCTGTCAGCCAATGGGAGCAGGCCGAGGGGAGAGGACCAGAGTGGCACAGGGGAACCCTGGGAGATGGCCGCCCAGTCATTATCTATCTCCACGGCAACGCTGGGACCAGGTGGGACCAGGGTAGAGAAAACGGGATAGAGTCATTCAATTATTTCTCTAGGAACAGACCCATGTGATATGACCTGTCTTTGTAGGGGTTTGGAGCCTAAAAAGGTTGCAAATTGCAAATAACAGTGTAGACTATGCAAATGTAAATGCCAAAATATAGGTTAAACAGTTTATTGGAAAACAGTCTATCATCCACACAGTGACAATCCTAGGTCTGTCCTCCAATTCTGGATGAGTACATGCTAGTTCTGTGATGTCTGAACAACAATACATTTGTGTCAAGTTTAATTCAAACTTATAAATGAAAATATTCTCCAAAGGGCACTCAGTCACAGAGTCAACCTGGTGAAGGTAAGCTGTTTTATTGGGCATTACATTAACTTTATTTTGCAGAATTAATTGACACTAACTGACTGCTTGTGTGACACAGATCCTGAGTGCAGCTGGATATCATGTCCTGTCGCTAGACTACAGAGGTGACGATCATTCTGTGTGTAGTAGGGTTGTCACAACACAGTCTGTCCCCCCTAACACAATACTTTAATTCTTAAATTATATTTTAGTCATGCAAATTCACACTTGAAATGCTTAGATGTATCGCAAGTTTAAACGTCTAACTATAGGCTGATGGTTGTGATTTAATTTCCCTTGAAATTCATACACTGAAGCGTAAATACATTATTGTCATTCATATATAAATCAAACAAGGCAGACCTTTAGGCTGAGTGGGGTAATGTAAACTCTGTGACCTAGTGAATCTGATTTAGGCTTGGTCGAGAATCGGGCTGTTTGTCAAGCGTCTCTTCTGCTTCATCTCTAGGGTATGGAGACTCTTCTGGGGAGCCCAGTGAGGCTGGCCTGACCACTGACGCCCTCTACCTGTACCGCTGGGTGAAGCAGCGGAGCAGAAGCCTGGTTTTCCTGTGGGGCCACTCCCTTGGCACTGGGTGAGTCCCAGCATGCACTGCGTCAATCTTGCTTGATGTCATGGCATTACAACAGAGTTGACGATGGGGGGAACAGGAATGTGTCTATGTTTATTTGATGTTTTTCATGTTATGTGGGACGTGTCTAAGTGCACAATTTTACAAAATAAAATTCCTTAAGGATGAAGGGACAATGGTTATCATATCCAAATCCAATTTGTATTTTTATAGCCGTTTTGTCACAGAGGGGTTCACATAAACCCATGAAACGATACCTTAACCAACCGGAACCCTGAACTTATATATACAGTTGTAAAAGAAAAAAAACAAATCTAAACTCAATTCTGAACTAATTTATTTGATGCATTAGATACATTCAGTTGAGTGATCTGGGGTTTTGGATAATCAATGGTGTCTGCCCTGTGTTTGCAGGGTGACAACCAATGTTGCTCTGAGGGAACAGCAGCAAGGTAAGATCTTGGAGGTTTCTAACCCTGCTTGGTCATGAGCTCTGTGGAACTGCAGTCTGTGATGCCCTCTAGTGTTAAACCTCAATGAGCCGTGATGATTCTGACTGCCTTAGCATTTGCAAATGGGACACTTGAAATAACCAAAACAGTCAACATGTCAATGTATTGCTAATGTGCATTAGCAAAAAGCCATGAAAAACCAAACATTTAAATGTGAAGTACCGGTATGTTCGTTTCATGCTGACTGTGCTCTGTGTTGTGTCCTGGTGTGTCTGGTTATCAGGGTCACATGTCGATGCTGTGGTTCTGGAGGCTCCTTATACAAACATGGGAAAGGCTGCAGAATGCCACCCCATCAGTATGGTGCGTATGTGTGACTGTCTGTCTGTCTGTGGTCCCAGGGTGTGTCCTCATGTCTGTCTGTGTCCGTCTGTGGCCTCAGAGCCCATAGTACGAGAGATTTGAGGCTTAGCAAGGCAATTTCAGGTTTAAGCGTAGGTTTTCTTTGTCACGACGGTGGTTCACTTTTTACCGGGAGTATATCACCATGGTTACTTATGCGGCACACCTAACATGCTCGAGAGCATGTTATGTTCAAGATAACAGATCAACACATTGGAAAGCCCACCTTAATGGACAGTCATCTTTAGGAAAATGGAATCGCCGTTCCTAGAAGATCCTGGGACCTCGGTGCATGAATAGAGTCTCTTAGGAAGGCAAGAGTTTTTAAAGAACTACAAACCCTTTGGCTTTCCCTGATGAGTATCTTTGCATCAACATAATCCTAATACAGAGACTGACTAAAGCCTTGTTCATTTTTTGTTGTTGTCCATGCCCACCTTTTGCAGCATTGTCCTACTGTCTTTAATTTTTTATTTTTGATGGCCCTACCTCATTGTTTCAATTGAAACTAGGTACAAAATAAACATTTTTCTGATTTGTAAAGTAAAGCAAGATTTGAGTATTTAATATTGAAATATTATTTGTTTCCGTTTTGTGCCCCCCCCCCCCCCCCAGTAAAATGTGTCTAGAACCGCCACTTTTGATAAGCGTATTAATTTATATATTCACACAGCCAATAAATGTTTCCATCTTTCCTGCCATAGGCAGCAGAAACTGTGTTACTTTAGTCTGGATAATATTTTTAACACCGCCCCTTTTATGTGAAACCATTCATAGCTAGATTGGGAAAACCTGGGTTAAGTTAATAATGACTGTTGTGGCACCGCTTGTGCGCAATTGCAGTTGTTAGGCTTAGTGTAGCCAGCTAACTAAAATATATCTCAGTTATGTTGAAATTGCTTCGTAGTATAGGCCTTGGGTTGTGTACAAAGTTGCTGTGTTGTTGCACTATAAACATGTCCTAATTTCCCCTCTTTTGTAAAATGTTGTCTTGCAATGTGTCTGTTTGAAATGTAGCAATGTTATGCCAACACAGGCATGACAGTTGCATTGTTTGTGGGCTGTTGTTTCAGTGATGTTCTCAATAGTTTTTATGTTACAGTGACTTTTTACTTGGTTTTCTTTTTTTTTTATAACTTAGACACAGCTCTAATGTGATCCCTGTTTCTCCCCCTCCCTCCATCCTTCACCTCTCCCAGATGTACATGTTTATTCCCGGGTTCAAGAGCTTACTCTGGAAGATCTTAGAAATGAACAACATTGTGTTTCCTAATGACAAAAAGTAAGTATGGTGACAAAACAATGATCATCATTCCAATGTAACAACATAAAAGCATGATGTTAATACACAGCAACTTAACACTATTACCTAAAGTGGGGTATGTATTTGATGGCTCGTTTTGTGTGCAGTCTGGAGACTTTGGCCAGCCCTGTTCTGATCCTACACTCAGAGGACGACAATGTTATTCCACATCACATGGGACAGGAGGTATGTCAGTGTCTTCTCCAGCATGGGTCTTTGTGATTCAGTCCACGGATTAACATTCAACATACCGTCATCGGGCCATGATAGAGAAGTTTTTGTTATTCACCCCTAGCTGTACAACATCGCACTCCAGGCTGAGAGGGCTAGAAACGCTGGCGGCCATGTTGAGATGGTAACCCTCCCTGCATCCTTGGGTTACTCCCATAACCACATCTACATGGACCCCAGTCTGACCACTGTGGTTGGGTGAGTCACCCAGCTTCATGTATACAGATACACGTCAAAGTTAACTTCATTTCATCCCGCTCAGATGCAGGTGGTACCTTAAGATTAATCTGGAAAAGGTATCTAATCAATGACGTCTCCTGGGTTCAGGCTCAGAGTTACTTGGGGTATCGGTATGAAGGATAAAGGATTGTGTTTCTTTGTCACTGCAGGGGATTTCTTCAGAGAGTAAAGCAGAAGTAAGCTCTTATAGAACTTTCTGTTAAACACTTGAGCTTGTTGACCATCCCCTCTACATCGCCTGCATCTTTCCTGTGTCGGTGTGCAACCTTTGGGATAAATGACCCATGTTAAATAAACATCTATTAAAACGACTGACACACTGCAGTTTATTAAAGTGAAAAAAACTACTTGAAGAATCATTTGATAATCTCTAATACAATTGTTTCCCTCCCCCATTCTTATTAATAAAAGGTTGAATGGCCTTGATGGCATGCACGCACACACACACACAGCTACAACAGAACACCATTTCAAAAAGATTTAGACAAAGCTATTACGATATCTGCAGAGGCTATGTAACAGACAAGTCGTTTTCCTAATCAGTAGACACACACAAACACACACACACTTTGACTAGCTACGGTTAATCCTATCCAGCGTGTTGACCTACAGAGCCATTGTTATCTGACATGAAACCCTCATGCTTTCAGCTTCATATTTTCCTCGCAGCCTTGGCCGTCTCAACAATGGCCTCGCGGGGCTCATTAGGGGGCGGGATCTTGAGGTCTGTGGGCTCCACCCCCCATATGTCCGTGGCGTAGTCTGTGATGGTCCGGTCGCTGGAGAACTTCCCCGTGGCAGCGATGTTCTTGATCACCATCTTGGTCCACTCCTTCGGGTTCTGGTAAATAGTGGTTCACAGGTGCATGAGATCTAGCTCTTATTTGTGTACAATATTCATGCTCCAACCGTCTTTCTGCTGAGGTATGAGAGTAGGTATTGATTATGTGTCTACCTGGTACAGTTTGCTGACTTTCGCCTGGGCCTTCAAATAGTCCTCAAAGTCAGCAAACACTTTGAATCTAAAAGAGAGAGAAAAAAAAAAACAGAAAGACACTCAAGACCCAAGACACCGAGACATTCCGAAGCAGTTGCTATGGCAGCAGACTCACCGGTCATGGTTGAAAAGCATGTCGGTGATGTCCTTGAAGAGATCTGGATTCTTAGGACTAAAGAAGCCCGTCTTGATCTGGTCAATGACTAGCTTCAGCTCTGGAATCTTCTTATAATACCTCATGGCATCGTAGCTTAAAAAAAAGAGGAAATCCATGTCCGTTATAAAAACGGGCGTTCAGGAAATCCAGCTGCTGGTCGAGACACGAAAGAGAAACAAAAACGACAGCCGTCCTACCCGTCCTTGTCCATCTCTGCCACATCCTCCACCCTCATGCCAAAGATGAAGAGGTTCTCCTCGCCAGCCTCCTCTGCCATCTCCACGTTGGCGCCGTCCATGGTGCCGATGGTCAGGGCGCCGTTCAGCATGAACTTCATGTTGCCCGTGCCGGAGGCTTCCGTGCCCGCTGTGGAGATCTGCTCAGAGAGGTCTGTGGCAGGGATCACTGCAGAGGGCAGAGGTGTGAAGATATCAGAGCCAGGCTCACTGACGGAACACAGAGACAGACAGGAGGGAGGGATGGGGAGTAGAGACCGGCAGAGACAAACACAGAAAGAGAGGCTTGGCCATACCTTTCTCAGCCAGGGACACCCTATAGTTCTCCAGATAGATGACCTTCAGCTTGCTCCCCACCACTGGGTCGTTGTTCACCACCTCCCCCACTGAGGTAATGAGCTTGATGATCATCTTAGCCATGTGGTACCCCGGAGCTGCCTGCAGACACACACCAGAGGGTGGACAGAGAGGCGATGAGAAGAAGGAAAAAGAAAGGGGAGATGGAAAACGGAATGTAGGAGAAAGGGGAGATGAAAAAAAAAAAAAGATGTAGGAAGTACATGTGAATCCTGAATCTTACCTTTCCACCAATAATCACAGTCCGGGGAACGAAAGGTGCCATAGGATTCTTTTTGATCTCTTCATGGGGAAAAAAACAAGAAGAAAACAAACTTGTCATTAGCAGCAAACTTTGCGCGAGGCTGGTGGGGCTGCGGAGGGCAGAGGGGACGTACGGTTGTACATGGTGACGATGTGGAGGCAGTTGAGGATCTGGCGCTTGTACTCGTGGATCCTCTTCACGTGCACGTCAAAAATGGAGGATGGGTTGATTTTCACCTTGTACTCCATCTCCAGGTACTGGGCGAACTTCAGCTTGTTGTCCTGGGGACATGAGATGCGTGGAGCGTTTGATGAATCGGTCGATTTGTTTTCCGGTGGATCGTTAAACATTCAATATATTGTTTAATGGTGAACAATTACATTCATTATTTGACAGAGGAAAGCTGTGAAATCACAGATTGGGCTGGCACATGGTGTTGGTTATTGGTTTCATGAGCTAAAATTATTAACATTTAATGTATATATAATAAACTTGTGTGTTTACCTGTTTCACTTTGGAAACATCCCGGATGAAGGCATCATCATCCACCAAGTCATTGAGCTTCTGAAGCTGGCTGAGGTCCTTCACGTACTCCTCTCCAATGACCTGGAGAAGCAGTTCAACATCTCGTAAACATCTTCACAGTACAAACTATGGACTTCCCTCAGACAGACCCGTCCGCCAATCACACCTCAGCAATGAGCTCAGCCAATCCAGGGTTACAGAGCAGCAGCCAGCGTCGCGGAGTGATGCCATTGGTCTTGTTCTGGAACTTGTCTGGTTCTATTTCACTGAAGTCACGGAATCTATAACAACAAATAAAACAAAAACATAATTTATGTATAAAAAAAAACATGATTAATCACATTTCTAAAAAGCTTCTAGAGAGGACCAACTCGTGGAGGCGAGGCCAAACTGTGACATCACAAAAGCAGCGGCCACATCGTCCAGTCTTACACGTCGGTCTTGATGATTTTGGAGTGTATCTCGGCAACTCCGTTGACGGCATGGGAGCCCACGATGCACAGGTGGGCCATGTTGACCCTCTTGCCGCCATCCTCCTCGATCAGGGACATCCTGCGGAGACGGTCCATGTCTCCTGGAAAGAGTGCTGCGATGTTCTGCAAACACGACAGGAAATGACAATCTTAACACAAGGAGAAGACCTGTTTTATCAGCCATCAGAAGAACGGTGCTGTTTTTATGTCCATACATACCAGTTGTTTTGTAATTCCTAATTATTTTCATTCTACCCATTTTAGTTTAATCGCAACGTGAAAATCCTGTGTTCTCCACACACAGACACACACGACATCTTAGTACCTACCTCCAGGTGGATCTGGTTGATCTGGTAGATGATCTCCAGGTGTCTGGGCAGGAGCTTCTCCAGCAGCTTCACCGGCCAGCGCTCCAGTGCCTCGGGCAGCACCGTGTGGTTGGTGTAGGCGAACGTACGCTTGGTGATGTCCCATGCCTGCGGCAGGAACACCTCGCTTAGTCACGGCGGGCTCTTATGAGGGTGGTTGAGTGGTTATCGATATCACACACAATGACTTGCTAGCCTATCTGGTGTTGTAGCACCTCTGCCCTCTGTATTTATGGAGCCCTTTTTACAAGCAATGTGATTTGATTTGACTTAAATGGTAAGGCAGGCTAGGTAGGATTACTGTTAATCTCGGCGGGTGATATGATATCAAATTGGCAGACACCATAGTCTGATAAAACTATATTTGTTTGACCAGTTTATTTATAGCCCTAAAACATAGTGGCATAGTATAGTATTGGCTCTCCAATCTTGTGGATGCAGTGTCTGAACCCTGCGTGGAACGATGCCGTGTGCGCGTTTTCCTCACCGTGTCCCAGCTGAGCTTCTCCATGTCCACAAAGATCCTCATGAGCTCTGGGATGGCCATGGCAGGGTGGGTGTCGTTCAGCTGGATGGCCACCTGAGAAGAACCAGACACCTCAGAGGAGAAGGGCGGCTCGGGCTCATCCGAGTCCCACTGTTTTGTGCCTCGTGAATCAAAGCCACTTACATGTACATGGCACGTTTAGCAGGCGCCTTTTCCCAAAGCGACGTACTGTGTACTCGTGCATTTACAAACACACACTTCTGATCTTGGATTTTCTGCTGTATGGTCTAGCATCATTTTAACGGTCTAGGAACGGTTACAGTTACAAAGGTCGTCCCAGAACCCTACCTTTTCTGGGAAGCCTTGGAAGGAGACAGGACTGGCAGAGCCTTTCTTGGAGGTCTTGAAGCGTCGTATGATGTCCTGGAGAGTGGCCGCCACCACAAAGTACTCCTGCTTCAGACGCAGCTCTTTCCCCTCAAAGAACTGCAACGCAGGGAAGCAGAGAGGCCCGGGGCCCAGCACGGTTAGAGACACGCCAGCGCGGGGGAGACCACTCGACGCCATTGTGTCAGATTTGCACCGTACGTTATCGTTGGGATAGAGCACTCTGGAAATGTTCTCCGCCAGATTCCTGTCGAGGACAGCCTGGATGTAATCGCCGACGTTGACTGTGAATTTAGAAAGAACGATCACAACTTCAACATTCCCAATGAAAAACAAAAAAACAAAAACAAAAAAGAAACTAAATCCTCTCCCAGATGAATCGTAATATCAGACAATCAGATCCCAACATGATATAAAAGAGTAGAGAACGTCTGAAAAGGCTTGTGGCCAACTCCTGCGTGGCATGGTCTCTTACAGTCTTTCAGGTTGAAGTCATTGGGGGCACGAGCAGACCACAACCTCATGGTGTTAACCGTGTTGTTCATGTAGCCAGGGATGGGAGTGTCATAGGGCATGGCCAGCACCACCTGTCCCAGAACACACAGTGTGGATTAGGACAAATCGGCCTCAACGGGTCAAAGTCAATATCATTACGCCATTTCTGTTGGGTCGTTCACCTGAGTGTCCACCCATCTGGATCCATCCGTCGTCTTCTCCACCTGTCCGTAGAAGTGCACAGGCAGCATGTACTCAGGACGAGCCTTCTCCCAGGGGTTTCCATGACGCAGCCAATCATCCGCCTCCTCCACCTGAGAACCAGGAAATGGATTGACGGGGTTAACCTGAGAAACTCTTCTCTTCTAAGGGATTAAGAGGACAAGAGATCCTGCCCATACACAGCTCAACCATAATGTAGGGTTAACAGTTCATGAGTAATTGTTAACCCTAACTCAAGATGAAGCGCTACCTAGTCTTCTGATCTGTATATGAGATTAAGTAGTCATAATGACCATGACGACATTCTTCTTGTACAAGTACACTGATCATGACTGCTGGGAAAAACTCAGGAAAGGAGGCCAATAGCAGATGACATGATTTCTCCTCGACAGTAAATGAGTGATTACCTACCCAGTTCTGTGTTCAAAAGTGCATGTTTACACTGTAAGGTTTGCAGAGAAAATAATTTTTTGCCATTTGTTTTTCTTCTGAAGGGCAATCTCCTGTTTGTTCTTGTCAGCTACATGAAACGACAGGCTTTCTCAACGCCCCCTTCTGCTTCGGGCCAACCGCTATCACAAGCACGGTTTCACCAAAGGAAGCAAGCCAGGGGCGTGCCACAAAACTCTGCTCTCGTTAATGATTGGCCAACAAGGAGGAGGGACATTCACATCTTAATCATTTATCAGACGCTTTTATCCACAGCGACGTTCTAGTCATCAAGGACCAGAAGTGAACGATATTTCAGAGGTTACAGCCAAGAATGTCTATTTTTCTACCAACCAGTGCGGCGATAACATCCCCAGAACTACACCGTAACATAATTCCGACGTTCTGACTATCGGGTTGCTCTCCGCACTGCACAGTCTGATCAAACTGACCTTTAGAGTGTCAGGCTGAAGTATTTGTATGGCAGCACTTAGCTAAACGCAAGTGTCCAATGTGCAAAGTCAATGTGTTCTAACCACTGTAATACTGTTAGAACTGTGCACACTAGCCCTTGACTTGTCTGCAGCGGTGGCCATACGTGTTTTCCATGCGTTGCATTGCGTTGGGTAAAGGCATCTGCAGGATGAACACGTGTTATGGTAACATGGCCTCACCTGCCAGCCCTCTTTTATCTTCTGGTTGAAGATGCCATACTCGTAGCGAATCCCGTAGCCATAGGCTGCCAGACCCAGGGTCGCCATGGAGTCCAGGAAACAGGCTGTGGGCGAAAACATGTTAGGGAACAGCCTCATCCGGTAATACTCAGACACCCTTAAGAAATCTGGTAGATGAAATACATATTGTTGACTGCTTGTGGGTCTGTAAATGTTTGAGGACTGCACTAATGCAGATCGTAAATAGATAACCAAGTGTTGTGGCTGAAGCTAAAACATGTAATTATATTAGGCTCATTTACAGTATATGATCCATTTTGACCACACCCCTGATGATGCATACACTTCCTGTTTCTGAGCGAAGGCCAGTCTGTAGTTCCAGACCTCCTGTCTAAAACACCATCAGCAGAGCAATGCAGGGTCTAGTGCAGGCCCACAACCAGAGTCAGAGTTAAACCATGTCCAACCACAGCTGGAATTATAAGCGAAAATATTTAGATACTAAATCTAAATATCGAAAAAGAATCACAGTGTGTATGTTAGCGAGGTCTGACCCTTGGGTGAGTCCTAAGCTCCAGCCCTGGAGAGTTACCTGCCAGCCTGCCCAGGCCCCCGTTCCCCAGCCCTGCATCCTCCTCCATCTCCTCCAGGTCCTCCATATCCAGGCCAAGCTGTCACAAGGGAAAGACAAGGAACAGGTTTTCATTCTTGCATCACATGTAATGTAACGCTACAACACAAACTTCTGCTTCCTCAACCCATTCTTTACATTTCAAGTCACAGATGCAGATCCCTAGACTGGAAATGGGCTCGCTATGGCAGGAGTTTAGCCAACAGGGGAATTCTGCCACAGCAGAATTTAACTCCCCAGGAACATCTATACAAGTATGTGTCAAGTTCAGTTATAGTGTATTGTATCTATGTAATCGACACATTTCTGTGAGGCTCTGTACAAACTGTGGACACGTTATTTCCTTGGGAAAGCACAATAAAGAATCATCTATGGATCTATATCTATTGCAAGACTATTCATCCTCTAGAATGTAGTTGTACATCAGTCAATTCACAATGATACAGCAGTTTCTTGCAGTGAGATTGCTACTCTATGTGGGTGCAGGGCTCCGTGTTTGACGTGACTTGATAGATCCTGGCAGGTTTGTGAGAACATGGGCGTGTTCCCTTCTCTCCGCGTTCCCTCACCTGGTAGATAGCCTCGTCACAGGCGTTCTGCAGGCCCAAGTTGATCATTGTGTTCTGCAGAGTTCTGCCCATGTAGAACTCCAGAGACAGGTAATAAACCCGCTGGAAGGACCATTTCCGAAGAAAATATAAACAACATTTCACACACATTAAAACACTGTGAATGACGCACATATTTGGAAATCACACGAGTATAACCTTCACAACGTTGTGCAAAGGGAAGTGGTCCTGACACTTTTGTTATAGTAAACTATTTAGCCTAGTAAAGCCTACATACATTTAGCAAAAAATGCATTGTAGGTAGCCTAACTTGATATGAGAGCACTTTTTACATTAATTCTCTACAGATTTTCAGTTGATAGTCAGATAAAACTTTACCTTGGGGTTAGTTTCATAGTAAAACTGTTGAGTTCGGATCCATCGGCCAACCAGGTGGTCTCGAACAGTATGCGCCAATGCAAAGTAGTAATCGCGTGGAGTCGCGACATTCCTATCCTTCACAAGGGTAAAGTGTAGGTGTCGATTAAAACCCTTCTTCAGTTCAGCAACATTTTCTACCCCAACAATACCTCTGATACTAATTTGTTTGCGCTTTTCCTGGTCTGTGATAGGGGCAGCCATTCTGGAAAAGTTTAACTCCGTCTCTCTTTCACTCCACTCACTGACTGGAATAACAATGAGGTTCTTTAAATACGTTGTTTCTCGGATGCCAACCCCCTCCTATCTAACACCGCATTCTGATCGTTTTCATGGACATCTGCGGGGTGGGCGTGGGATGACATGCTCGTCAATTTTGTGCCACATGCCTATAGGCTATTGTGCAGGAGTTTTGAAACATCTGTGCTCTGATTGGTAGTAAGCAACCACCACAAGCCCAAACATTTTAGCTATCATCAATTATTTGAGGAAAGGGCGGGACTATCGTGGTCTATCGCCGACGGATAGCAGCCTACGGCCACTGCCATGTTTAAAATATTCGGGGGTCGAATGCCCTAGACAGGCAGGTCGCATCAGGTCAACTAAATTTGGCTTGGGGCCATTTTTTTCTTTCATAGATCTATACTTAGAAACGCTTGCCCAGAACACAATTAACTCAAGTAAGAAGTGGGTTCATTAAAGCATGTTGATTGTGTGATTAGTAGGAGTAACCTATTTTGAAGGATTATTAAATGTACTTTACATTTGAAAGCACAAAGACTAGCCTACTGGGTCCATGTCAGGCCACGGCATTTAAATGGGTTTAATTATAGTGGTGCTTCGCTATGAAGGGTGGCAACGTAATGAGTCAATCATGATCAAGCATCAATCATAAAGCAATTGCTTTATGATCGATGATTTGGTGTCAACCTTTTTACTGCCTAAGCATATGTGGCGCAGTTGCTCACGGGCACGTTACACTGCATGTTACACGTTACTATTTCAGCATAAGGCGCCTCCTCGGTCAATAGATAGAAAAGCAGCTGGTTGTGGAATGTCATCCTGCCACTTTTGGCATATACAATATTTGGTAGTAGGATAACCCTGTTGCATTCAAGGTAACTGGTGTTGGGTTCAAAGGTCAAAACAGGCATTTAGCCAATGGAGATAATGCAGTGATGACGGAGCAACTGTTTTGGGTCATGAGTCATGACCAATGAACAACAATAGATAAATAAGTGCTATTAACGCTTATTTACTAATACTGATGCTGGCTTTAGTACATTGGTGTCTGCGGAATGTTTGTTCTATTTTTATCCACTTACAGACCTTCAGGAAAAACATATTGAAACATTTTGAACATCTAGAATTTATTGAATATTCACAAATACAGAAAACACAAAGAGCTCAATAAGTCAAGTTGAATGAGAACAATAACAACTATTTTCGTAATAAGGATAATAACAATAATCATAAGTATATGAGGGTAGTTATAACAATACTTATAAGCTCAATCCACATGAATATATGTGAAACACATGTGATAATATAATAAATTATATTTAGAACATTTAACCTATCTGTAAAGCAGGGCAAAAATATTCACTTTGGAGTTACAACACAGCTGAGTAGCCCTCCAAACACATGTACTGTACAGTATACCTTGTAAGGGTTGCACGTTGCCTTGAATAAAACTTTATTGTAAAACCATGTGTGAGGAATGCCATTCAGTTACTTGACCATAACCATGGTTGCTATACTGCAACCATAACCCTAAAAGTTTAAGAAGATCAAATGTAAAAGTATTAAGTGGTTTCAAATATGATAGACCTTTATACAATTACCCAAGAACACATTTTGGGATTAGTTATGTAAAACTAAACTTTAATGGCTGTGATGGGTTTCATTTGGTCTGGCTGAATGAACTCTCAGTATTTGCCCAGCGACCTCTAAGGGTCTGGTGGTATTCTGGGCACAGAGTCTCCATTCACCATGATCGGCCAGCAAAATGGACACAAACACAACCACGCAAAAACAAACAACCAATTAGGATGTCTGAGATGCGGCACCCGAAGACGATGCCCACTGAGTGAAAACCTGATCGTTGTGTTCTTTCAAAATACTGTGCTTAAGCCAATACGCCAATTCACAACCAGGGAATTCTATCATCAAACACACAGTGTACTTTGCTTTTATGAAAATATATATTGCAATAGGCTTTAAGTCCAGCATCACAGATCTTGTATTGATCGTGTGATGACTGTAATGTTTCCAGGTTGCAGATGAAAGGCACACCCACAGGATAGCACCTTGACAATACAATAGGTCTGAGTTCTTCTGGAGGATGTCTATGGGTCAGAAACCTTCACTTTAAAGTTACAACCGTACAGTTTCAGATCACACACCAAAAACATCTCGAGGGTGTTTGCATTACTGACAACAATTGTTAAGGGGTCACCTCCTTCCCCTGTTGGCATGATCCATTCTTTGTATGAAAAACAACAATGAGCTATCGTGTAAAAGTCACAACAAAGATGATCGGTACGTCAACAATAAATTGTATTTCTTCATAATTCTCCTTACGTTAGAGGACATGGACAGTAATACAAAACTACCAAGACTCAGTCACCTATAGTATGAGAGCTGTTATTGAGCAAGTTGCAGTAGCACCTTATTTAAATAGCCTGTGTGACACCAACCATCTTCATTGTCATGTATCTCCTTCAGTTCACATTCATGAGTAGCAGTTTGAGCCGCATTAGCTGTGTAATAGTTGTAGCAGAAGAAAGGCATTCTCTAAGGGAAGGAGGGAAGGAGAACAGGCTGAATAAAGGCTTGCTTCAAGCCGGGTATTGAAGTAAACTGTGGTTATACAAACGAGATAAGATTCACGCAAGCTAAGCCACTGACTGCATCTCGTTGACATTGAGGGAAATACAGAGCAACACAGCTGAGCGTCCAGGGCTTCCTGTCAGGGGTCATGGCAGCTGTCCACCACTCCTCATTAGCAGCGACACAGAGCCATGTTGTGTTCCCGGTGCTCCCCCTGCTCAAGCAGCAGTGCACTGTCACTTGGCTTACGCTTAAGGTTTATGTGACAACAATTGTTTATCGTCGTGTGCGTGTATATGTGTGTGTGTTTTAAAGGGTATTTATGTGGGAAATGCAACAGTTGACGTGACATCCCAGGAACCCTTTCTGCCCTCAGACGACTCCTTTTAGTCAAACTACAAACACATTACTGCCCCCTGGTGGCAACACTTTTCCTACACATTTTCTTTTTTTCCAATGGTATCCAAAGAGGAATGTAATGTAATGTGTCGTTGTTCGTTTTTATGCAACATAATGAACAGGGGCGGATTTGCACTCTACATCTGCAGTCCAATGCTCTACCACTGAGCTATACAGAAGCATGGCTGACATCCCATAATATCCTCAGCAAAGCGAGTAGAGAAGAAGTCTTGATGACCACAAAGGTTGTATTGGTTGACTGTTTCCAACCAGCTGCATAATGTGAAATGTAGAGATGACAAACACAACCAGAGTTCCACTCGTTTGGAAGTCCAAACGTGGTTACACAAGCATGGTGGAGCCGGAGTCTGTTGGGGCAGGACGTGCGCCGCGGGGAGCAGAGAGCAGGGCAGGAGAGGGGAGATGAACGTGTGGTTTTCTGGGTGAGACTGTACAGGGGAGAGCTGTCCTGCTGCCTAACACACTGAGCCAGTAGGATCTGCTTCTCCAGGGGTGTAGAAGTCAGGGATGGGAAGTCCAGTGTGCAGGGTCACCTGACAGGCAGAAGAAGAAGAAGACCAAGATCACATTCACTACGTTTTTTTAAATGAACCAACAGTTACCGGAACACCTTCATTTCCATGGCCATTTCGGAAGTGAATTGAATCCTTATACAAGCTTATGTGTTCACTGCGTTTCATGACAACCATCTTTGCTACACTAACGCCAACCCGAAGTAAAAAAAAGAAAAATACGTGTGTCAATTGTATTTTGTGACCACCAGGTGGCAATGTTCTCTGATGATCCTGCAAGGCCCCACAACCCCTCCTGCAGTTTCAAGGCATCAGCAAGCTTGTCATTAACTGTGGAGCTGAATGCTAATGAGTCCTCTCTCCACAGGGAGCAATAACTTCATGAATATGAATCAACTCTGCAGTGTAGATAACCTCTGTAGACCTTTCTCTCTGGGTTCCCAAGGGACTTGAGGCCACAACCTTGACACTGACAGACAGTTAGGGACAGGGCTAGTGGTGTTCTTCCTACAATCTGTTGAGGCTAGTGTGTTGAATTAGCTAAACTCTCTCCTCAGTATAAGCCCATGCCACAAGGGCTAGATTTCCGGTGGCATAGCTTGATAAAGAAGAATATGTGAGGTTCTTAGTTATGTTTGTAAAGTCATCCATGGTCAAAAGCAGGAGCAGGCAGGTATGGCAGGAAGGGAACCTGATTAGTGATAACACCTGGAACACGAAAGTTGCCTGGACATTGCACACTCGGTTGGGGCTAGGTTTAGCTGTTGCATCTAGGTCGGGCTGGCTGGTCGGGGCTAGTGGTCGGGGCTAGCTGGTAGGGGCTAGCTGGTCGGGGCTAGTGGTCGGGGCTAGCTGGTCGGGGCTGGCTGGTCGGGGCTGGCTGGTCGGGGCTGGCTGGTCGGGGCTAGTGGTCGGGGATAGCTGGTAGGGGCTAGCTGGTCGGGGCTAGCTGGTCGGGGCTAGTGGTCGGGGCTGGCTGGTCGGGGCTGGCTGGTCGGGGCTGGCTGGTCGGGGCTAGCTGGCTAGTCTGGGTTACCTGGACGTTGCGGTTGAGGCTGATGGCGGGGAAGTACTGTCCCTCCAGGGCCTCGAAGGCCACAGGCCCCTGCTGCTCATCGTTGATGAGGAAGATGAGGATGCCCCTGGTGAAGTCCAGTAGCACCCCCACTGTGGAGCCCTTACCGATGCCCCCGTCCGTCCTACACACACACACACACACACGTACACATGAAACATCATTCTAAGACTTTACTATTAAAGTCTATACTATTGAATACTACATTTCCCCAAACTACAAAACACAACACTTAGTTTCAAACACACAGCCTCCTACTGAATCCATTCATGTGATAACGTCATACCTGTTGGTGTGGGAGTTATTGTGCATGAACCAGGAGCGGTTGTTGTCCACATACATGGCCCAGGCCTTGTCATCCTTCCCCAGCATCACATCCTTCAGGACGTCGCCGCGCGCAACACCGAAGGCAGGGTCCGGGTGGTTGTCGTAGCGATCCACCGTCATCTCCCAGTAGTGGACGCCCCGGGAGAAGCTGCAGTTGCCCATGACAACCCTGTCGTCGTAGCTGTTGCACGTTATCGTCAGGTTGTCGTTGGAGAAGATGATGTCGGGGTGGGCGGAGGCGGGGTCAAAGGTGAACCAGGCGACTACAGTACGGGAAACACAGGAGCCCGGGTTAGCTTCCTCTTCTGAGCCACAGGTCAAAGGTGTGAACAAAAACATGGTGTGAACATGGGCGTGGGTGAAGAGAAACTACGAAAGTGTCAACGCCATTGAGAATGATCCAAGATGATCTACAGTGTTACGAATGAATCCGTGTGCATGTAGAGAAACTCGTAATCGTATCAAGCACATGTGCACTGGCAAACACATTTGTTTACATGATGAATATACTACATTTCTGAAAGATTTCACAAGATGGGTCAGGTGAGGTGGATCAACACTCTGAAGTGAGGGGTGAGATGGGCTCCTGGACTACACACAGAGTTCTGGAACAGTACGTATTTATTATGTAACAACAACATGTTGAGTCACTACATGCAAGCAGAGAGTGCATGAGGATGAAGGAGAGAGCAGTTGCTACCTGGGTATATAGATAGTTGGTATAATTGAATTCACATGAAGTATGAAGTCATATTAAAATGATTTCTGGCTGTCCCGATTTTTGGCTTCAAATTGAACTTTCGTAGACTTGTCTGTAGCCACAAATCAAACTATTCTAGCTCACTGCCCGCTCCTTGGTCCATCTTATGGAGGTGACATCTCTGAAGTCGTCAGCTGCGACTGAGACTGAGCTATAGGAGAGGAGACGTTCAGCAGTCACAGGGTTGGAGTGGCCCCTCCATACCTGTAGCTAGAGTCGGAATATCACATGGAGGAAGTCCAGCTGAAATGTGAAATACAGGGAGAGATGGATGCAGCAAAAGAGAGAGAGAAGAGAGGGAGGGAGTAAGAGAGGGACGGAGTAAGAGAAGGGGGAGGAGGGGGAGGTGGGAAGCAAATGGGGGAAGGTTGTGAAGGGGAGAGGTGGGGGTGAAAGAGAAGCACTTTTGATCAGGGAAGCTGGCCAAAACACAACGGGGAAGATTAGAGCATTTTCCTGGACAGCCACTCCTCAGCTTTCAAGTCCAAACTTCCTAAAAACCTGTTTAAAAGGTCAACTTCTCCTTAAAGATACAGTGCTGCATCTAATAGCAGTTGTTCTGTTATGGCAGAATACTGAGGGGCTGACAGGTCTACTGAATGACACAAGCTTCCCTATCCAAGCAGAGTGGCATTTTGAACAACAGCACAGTCCAAAAAGTGAGGCCTTGTTTGCTCATATTTTCATCCTATGACAAACTTCTATGTGAACGATCTAACGAAGTCCAACAATGATTCCTCCCCGATGTTCCGTTCCAACCAAATTCTTCCAATTGTGTTTAGTACATTTGGAAGAATTTGGTTTGTCGCACTTATTGAAATCAGTCACATTTTTTACATGATCAAAATACAGTCCTTCACTTTTTGGAGGGTACGTCTTTCACAGGGAACGTGGAGAAACACACACACACAACTTGATGTTTTCCCACGTTCCCTGTGAGCTATCTAGAGGTGAAAACAGACAGGCAGGTGGGCTGTATGCAGTATGTGGCGTACGTGGGCTGCTCTCTGGGTGATGTGGACACCGAGTCACAAGAGGAGCACTCACTCTCTGAGGTCTGCATGACCAGGGTTTTGCTGTACTGGCCCACGCCGCTGTCGTTGTAGGCCTTCACCCTGGACTTGTAGGTGCTGTTGAAGTGCAGCCCGTCCACAGTACACATGGTCTCCGTCCCCACGTACACTTCCTGTCAAGACACATGACACCACAGGAAGCGCTGTCAGCACAGCGCAAGCTCACCTCGGAACAGGCGTCGTCGCGGAGATCGCAGCAGAACCCCCCCTCGCCAAATGCACAGATGAAAGAGTTCTGAAAGGATGTTCTTTAGCGCCAAACAAAAAAACAAACTGTTTGATCTATTCCGAGAGAAGATCCCGCTGGGTTACAGCAGGGATATAAGAGTTAGTACGCTAGAACGCTCTATACAAACAGCCCACAAAAAAACTATACATAGACCCTTGGTCTGAGTTCAGAGTAGAGCTAGCTGAAGCACTGGCAATCCTGTGTTAGTCCCAGAGCACAGGAAGCCCCCCCTCCTCCCACTTCCTGCGTTCATCATATTAGTCTGGAGATGTTTGTTCATCATCTGAGTCCTGGAAGAAATTCTATCACAATGAATGCTAATATCACTGGAGATGGATCCGCCACTCTCTGAGGTGGGACTCCTCTCGGACCTCGGGTGTTAATGTGAGGCAAGGTGCTCATTTAGCAGACGCTTGGATCCAAACCAGCGTACACGAGGGGATATGAAACCGGGATCTTTTGATCTGCAGCCAAATGCTCTACCACTGAGCTGTACCCACAGTGACATGACCAACTGTGAGGCCCTCGTAGACAGAGCTACACAAACACGATTTAGATTTGCTCCAAGCTACTGTGTGTTCTTGTGTGTGTGTGTGTGTACCTCCACATCCCTCTAGCTCAGGAAGAGAAGTTTGAAGGAGCTCTCCTCCATGTGTGCTGACAGGGATCTGTTCCGCACCTGTCAGGGCCGGCAAACCACAGACGGCCAAAGAAGCTGGAAGCCGTGCCGCAGCGACACGACTACAAGCATTTGGCACATGCTCCTCACCAATTAGCACCCAGCGAGCCGTTCTGGGCGTGTGGCGCTGTGAGTGAACTACCCCCTCCGTGCGAAGTGGGGGGTAATTAAGATGGAGGGGTGAAACTGATAGGGTCTCACCCACCGGGACACTGAGAGGCATGGCAAAGAAGGAGCCAGGTAGCTTATCGTAGCGTAACCAAAGTCAGGGTCAAGCTGGCTCCAAACAAGGTCATTGTCTGCCCCCCCCCCCCCCCCCACTCCAGATACCCCAGCCAAGTGTGGAGCCTGTGAATGGAGAGCTGGGAGCCTCCATGGTATCAGTTACAGCTACCTTATTCTCTTCCAGCGAGGCTTTGAGGCTAGATGACTGCAGCTTTGATGTTGAGAATGGACTTCCTGTGGGACCATGTTTGTAGTTTGATGTTGAGAATGGACTTCCTGTGGGACCATGTTTGTAGTTTGATGTTGAGAATGGACTTCCTGTGGGACCATGTTTGTAGTTTGATGTTCGGAGCTGACTTTCTGTGGGACCGTGTTTTGTAGTTGGATGTTGGGAGCTGACTTCCTGTGGGCACTCCACAGCTGTCAGCTGCATCCCAGGGCCCTCTCCTCCTGACACCAACACCATTCAATACCCCGCCTGTCACATGACCCCACCGCGATCAATCAGAGCTCTGCATCGCAGTGCTATATCTACATAACACCACACCACACTGTCCCCCATCACCCTGGATCAGGGGGCTAAACAACAATGCTTGGCTTTCACGTTCTCCTAGCTGCACTGGTCCCCTCCCCCCCACCCCCAAAGACACACTGCCCCCCTGCCCCCCCCCCAGCACCCAATGAAGGCATCTTTGTGTGCACAGCTCCAACAAAGAAGGTCACTGTTGTGGACCAGGTGAAGGCTGCTGCATGGAACCCTGTCTGGGTTTTACGTCGTTGCTTTGACATGCAAATGCAGCCTATAACATGAACGCTGCTCGGGCTCTGGAGGTGACTGGTTCCCAGCGTGGTCTCCGTGGCAGGGGACAGGAAGTGTGTGTTTGGGGAGGACTCCTACCCTGAACTGGCCTCCATTGCCGTCGTCCAGCTCGAGGATGTATCCGTCCACGGCGATGGTGGAGAGAGGTGGCTGTTTCCATGACAACGTGGCGCTGTTGTTCTGAGTGCAGCATTCCTCCAGCTGGAGCATAGGGGCAGCTGGGACTGAGGAAGAAGACGGGACAGATCAACACACACACTCACTAATACACACACTAATACACACACTAATACACACACATACAAATACACTGACACACACATTAATACACATACACAAATACATACACATACACACACAAACCGACTTTCTACCCCATCCCCCCCACCCCCTCACACACACACACCCTCTACCTTTCATCTGGACAAAGTCCAGCTGGTGGATGGTCTGAAGAAGGGGGCTGCTGTCCAGGGTGAGGTCAAAGTCACTGGTCATCCTGGGGGTCAGCGTGCCCTTGCCCCACTGGCCCTCCGTCATGTGCACCCTGCGAATCAGAGCGTCCGAGATCTGGGGGGGGGGGTTTGAGGAGGAGGAGAGATGAGTGGGGGAGAGAGAGGGAATGAGGAGAAGGTACTGGAGTCAGATGACAATCTTATCTCATTCACATCTCTGTCTGACAGAGAGAAAAGGCAGCTTCTACATTCTACATTCCTGGCTGAGCTTGAAAGCTTAAACAAGCATGAAATCCTGTTAGCTTCGCTGATCTAGCCACAGGCCTGTGTCCCAGCACCATCAGATATGATCAGCTATGTCTCCACATACACACACACACACAATCATGCACAAACACACAGACCCAACATCATTCACAAAAGTGCACAGTCACACACACACACACACACTCACACACACACACACACACACAGTCACGTGTGTGCGGAGGAGGATATCTGGGGTGGGTGAGGAGGACGTGAGGACGACCCTCGCTGGGCAGGTGCGGGTGTTCCCTGACCTGCAGGAAGCCGCTGGGGTCGTTCTCCTTGATGACCTCCAGACAGTACTCCATCAGGCCCGTGGTCTGGCGGAGCTTCACCGTGCAGTGGGAGATCTGGTCCCTCACCACCTGGAGGGGGGGGGGAGTTATAGCAGAGAAGGAAGGGGAGAGATGTTAGAAGAGAGGAGGAGGGATAGGGATGTTAGAAGAGAGGAGAGAATTAGAAGAGATCTAAGCCCAATTCCGCCACTATGGCTGACTCGTCCCCATTCAACTGATGTCCGACTCCTCTCTCATCAACACATCTAAATAACATTTCTGGACTAGGGGTTGCTAGGTAACAGCGACTTCCCTGCTTCCATCAAAACGGTTTCTGGGCTGGGGAGAAGAAGGAAAACAGCAGAACCCTAAACAGTTCTTCGAGATGAATTGGGCGGGAACAGAAGGGATAATTAGGTTAGGCTGGCCGTCACAGCAATGCTGGGGCATACACACCCACACGTTATCACAGCACATGCTGTCAGGGACCAGGCTGAATCCTACTGGTTCATTATGTAACCAGGGGGACGCCACAATCTCACTGCTGCTTTTACAGACTGTGGGGACAGAGGGAGAAAGATAGAAAGACAGAAAGAGGAAAAAAAGGAAAGAGAGAGACATGCAGAGTGAAAGAGGGAGAGAGAAGATAAAAGAGAGAGACTGAAAGAGACAGAGAGAGACAGAAGGCAGATGGGTTGCTGGTAGAGAGTTGTGATCCCACCCTACATATAGACAAGGTTTGATTGTGGTTCATTATGTATGCAGAGTGACGTCACATTCTCACTACAGTTTTTACAGACTCCATGGTGTGTTTCAATTCAAGCCCTGCGTATTGTTGCTTTTGACTCCATAAACGTTCCAAGTTTGTCAACTTTTGAGTCAGTAAGGATATGCAAGTCCAGTCAGAGCACCAACGTGTTAGGACTCCTGCCCAGTAGCCTATTGGTACAAACACTGGAGCAGGCCCACTCTATGTGGACAAATCCATAAAAACACGCTGTAATGAGAACCAGGGTGAGGGTGGTGGTGGTGACCCAGCTCCCCCAGGGCAGTGTTGATAGGGACTGAGTCTGTGTGGTTCTGGCCCGGCCTGTCAGCACCCCTGCAGTGGGCTGGCTCCCATCCAGATCCATGGGGATCTCCACTCAGGCGCTGTCTGTCTGAACCAAACGGCTAAACCCTCTACGATCTCCCCCCACACCCTCCTCCTCTTTTTCCTTTTTCTCCTCCTCCTCTTTGCCTCCTCCTCCTCTCCTTCCCCAGGATCTACTCAGTGATCTGCTGACCGGGCAGTTTGAGCCCTCTGCATCCCAATCCTTTAGGCAGACATCTCCCCTCAGCTGGAGACAGAGATATGAGAGTGCCACCCTCCAACCCCCTCCAGATGATCTGTAGATGAGTGTGGGGCACAGTCATTCATCTGAGTTGACCACTAAAGAGGAAATTCAGTTTGAACAAGATATGATAACTGAGAGAGAGAGAGACAGAGAGAGAGACAGAGAAACAGAACAAGAGAAAAAAGGAAGAGAGAGAGACATAAATAGAAAGAGAGATTGATGGAGACAGAAGGAGAAAGGCAGATGGGGAGCTGGTGGAGGGTAAAGGAAGGGGACTGAACAATTTAAGTGGGCCATAGTCTCTGCAGAGGAGGAGGGAAAAGAGGGAAGACGGAGGAGGGACAGGGGGAGGAGAGGGAGGAGAGGAAGAGGGAGGAAAGAGAGGAGAGGGTGTAGAAAAGGAGATGACGGAGGAGACAGGAGAGGGAAGCAGGATAAGGAAAGGAACTGGTCATCTAGAAAACATTCTGGGTGAGGCTGGGTGACAAGCCACCCTGGCCCACTGGGAACCCTAACCTAGTCCAGAGAAGAGAGTTTAATGGCTGGAACAATAGCAGAACAATGTAGAACTACAGAAAAACAATGGTAGAACAATGTAGATCGATGGCTGGGGTGGAAACTCGGACTCTCGCATCTCTCATACGTGTTAAAGAAGACCCTTCAAACCAACGGGACACATACCAATTCCATGTAGAAAGTACAGCACAAGATCAAGGATAAGAAGCGCAGAGTTCTAACAGCAGCACTGCTTGTTGACAGTCTGGAATGGTCTGTGTTTAGCAGTCAAAACAACCTGCAAGGGTTTCATTGTGTGAGCAGCATGAACCGGTATCAGACCAGGCCTATGCGTTCATGGTTCTGCAGGGTGTTGTGTATTCAGTATCTCTGTAATTGCTTTGCCATCCCCCCCCCCCCATCTCCCACTCTTGGTTGCAGTTATTAGTCCACTGCGACACTCAGGGCTCAGGAGGGTAGAGCTGCAGTCTCTGAAACAACTTAACGGCAGCACTGGCTCCAGTCCAGGTACGAGTCTCTCTCTATTTCTCTCTTTCTTCCTACCTTTCTGTCTCTGTCTCTTTCTGTTTACATCTCTTTCTCTCCCTCCCTATCACTCTTTACACCTATACCTCTCTATAATGCCTTGGAGATGCTGAATATGAAAGTCCGATGAGGCTGGAAAGAGAGGCTGGTAAGAGAGGCTGGTAAGAGAGTTTATGGCCTGGACGCTATGATACAGTGACTGTTGTTACCAAGACAACACGAGAGTCCCTCTGAAACACCCGTCTGACACAGACTATACTGACGGAAATGTAAACATGCCGGTTTGATCCTTTTCAGAAGGCAGACCCCTGGCATCCCAAGGAGGCCAAACAGACAGGGAAAGAGGTTGCCGCACACGCTGGCCTTTCTGCTCAACAGGGATTGGTGGAAAACGCTCGTTGCTTCTGATAAACATCCCCTGGCGGCTGACGAGAACGATGCCTGACGCTCGCGCCGCAAGAACGAGCCGTCTCCCCAGCACACCTGCTGTTCCCCTGAAGACGTGAGGTCGATTGTAGTCCTCCTGCACCGTTACAGATCACCTTCCGTGGTGTGAGGCGGGGCAGGGGAGGGATGAGAGGAAGTATCGGGGGGTCGGGGGGGGGGGGGAGTCGGGGGAGGAGAGTGAGGGGCAATGACGGAGCTCGATCCTGGCAGGGTGTTGGGTGGCCGGCACAAGCACAGCGGACCGCAGGAGGCGCGGCCACGGGTTTGTTCCTCCAATCGCTGCTCCGTACGAGGAGTATGTGTGCCCTCTGCCAGGTGCTGCGGAGCACAAGGTCTGCACCAGGACAGCTGCTCCACTGCGTCTACAGGGTCTGACTGGATGGCGGCCAAGCAATCTTAGCATGGCAATGTGTGTGAGTGATTCAATAAAGGGAGGCTGGACTGTGGGGGCGGGGGGGGGGGGGCGCACCCGTTCGAAGGCTTTCATAATTTCTCGGCTTGACAAGCTGCGGGCCGCCTCTTCTTCTGTCTTCTAAACTAAACAGGCTGTCGTCTCTGTCTCAACGAGGGGGAAAAGAAACCTGACTCATTTTCCTGACGGCTCGCGCCTCCGCACAGCGCCCGAGAACAAGCTTGACACGTTCCCGCCTGGTCACCATGGAGACAAGCCTCTGGCATCAGTGGTCCTGTATGGGGGACCGGAGGAGAGGAACAGGGGAGAGAAACAGAGGTGAGGAGGAGAGGAGAGGAGAGAAGGGGGGAGATGAAGGAGACCCAAAGAGAGAAGAGGAACAGAGAAGAGGAGAGGAGGCTCGCTGAGAAAGAGGATCGATGCCAGCCAAGCAAAGCCCTGCCCAGCGATCCTGAGGCTTGTTCCGAACGTGTTGTGAGACGTTACACAACAACACCAACACGCAGCCAGCAATTCATCTCCATTCAACTGCATTCGAAATCCATGTCTGGGTAGGACGATGCAGAAGCACATTACGTTTACCTAACAGATATGTACTTGTGCTACGATCCAACAACTGCATTTGGAAGCCAATATACCCGGAGTTCTTTCCCTCCACCGTGTAATCAATATGATAGATTGCATACAAATCTGCACTCCATCCAGATTAGTGAGTGTGTGAACTGTACAGCAGTCAGGCGCTAATGAAGCGGACGACACCCTGTCGTGGTGTGTGCGTGTCTGTGTGGACACACTGAGGAGCCGAGCCGTTTCAGGTTAGATGAAGCCCAACAGCCTCGGCCTGAAAGGACCCAGACTTGTTCAAAAGTATAGAACATACTCTGCAAGGGCATAAACAGAAGCCTGGCGGGGTTTGTGTTTGTGGAATGTCTTCTGTGTGTGTGTGTGTGTGTGTGTAGAACATCTTTGTTCTGCGTTGCTCATCGCTGTCTGCAGGCATGATTCATGGCGTTGCTGGCTCCTGCCTCAAAAAAACCATCGCCTACTGAAGATGAAGTACATACGCCCACTTGCTTCATTTTGTAAAACAATATGCATGCTTGAGTGTGTGAGCTCGTGGGTGAGCGAGTGCGTGAGTGCGCGGGTGAGTGTGTGTGAGAGTATACTATAAGTGTGGGTGGGCGTGTGTTGTGAGCATGTGTGAGTACGTGTGGGCTCGTGTGTGCGCGTGCGTGTGAGTGTCCAGAACGTCCACACTAACGCATGAACATGATGTTTCTCTCGCCACCCACACGTGTGAGCCGTCATTTCAAAGAGCACTCACGTATGAAATTGGATGGCGTACAGGAGGGCAGCAGGACACTGCATCTCTGCCTGTCCTCTGGTGACACTCCTACACTAGACTGGAAAACAGCCGTGGCTAAATTCCGGTACAGTAAGCAACACCACCTTGATCGAGACATTGTTCTGGTCTTCTTTTGGAACATCCTGCCAAAATGTTTTCTAGGATCCATTGTTTGAAACAAGATACATCCATGGTCCAAACACTGCGGAATTCATGAGCTTAAAACAATATGTTGGCCCTGAAGTCTGAAGCTCTTTGGAGCTGTTTCATGACTGTTTCACACGTGTTTCAGGATTGTGTCTTTTCAACGTGGCCGCCGCCCACTCTCTCCCGGCCACTCACCTTCAGCTTGTGCTCGTGCTCGTTGTTGACCCGGGACAGCAGCTGGGCCTTGCGGCGGTTCAGTGCGTCGATGAGGGCGTCACACTGCGCCACCAGACACGCCTCAAACTCCACCCCGTTCTCCTGAGAGACAAACACACAGGGGCTGGGACCGCAGCACACACACAGACTGATACACCGACAGACAGACAGAGAGACAGACAGACAGACAGCTAGACTGATATATAGACAGGCAGGCTGATTTCGAGACAGAGACAGACAGATAGATACACTGGACAGAGAGACTCGTGCACACACAGGGGGATGATTGGTGTCTAACTATCATTTGGAAACAAATGCACATGCAGGTAAGGATAAACTCTCAATGTCTACAGAGACAGTCAGACAGTCAGACAGGCAGACAGGCAGACAGGCAGACAGGCAGACAGGCAGACAGGCAGACAGACAGGCAGAAAGACAGACAGACAGACAGACAGACAGACAGACATACAGACAGAGTGGTTCAGTGCCTCAGGGATCCTCACTAACATCAGGTGAAAGAGGATTACTGAAAGGCCAGAAAGCGAATACTGATATCCATGCATGTGCAGTGTCTGTTGTAAGACTGCATCCTACATGAGGAATTCAGGGTGTGGTTCTGGAGAGGAGGTCATTAACAACACAGACATGAGCCAGCCACTCATCAAAGTCTGTAAAGAATGAACGGACACTATTTTGATTGTGTAAAGTTCACATTTGAGTTACTCCAACTGAAATCCAAAGCTTAGAAATATTGAACTATGTTTGTTGACTTGATGACTCGTTTAATGAGTGGTGACTAGCTGCCATGACAGAGCTGATACAGACAGCCATGCTAAGCACAACGAGCCAATAAGATCAGGGCGTGACTGCATGATGAGCCAATAAGATCGGGGCGTGACCGCATGAGAAGCCAATGAGAACAATGTGACTGAACTCTGGGATAGGAACATTAGAGGCATGGTGTTTGTTGATATATTTGCTGTTAGGTATTCATTGTCTGAAATAAAATACCCATTTTACCCATTTAACCTTCCAAAATAGGCACAAGTGTCCCTCAAAATCCACTTCTGGTTTGCTTTGAGTCATCTGTTGCCATGAGGGAGGAGACCAACACCAGGGCCGGCCAGGTCTCCGGCGGTGCTGGGAGCCTTTATCCTCCATGTCTCCATGTTTAACCCTAAACATGCTGATGGTGCAGATTTGTCTGTTTGGAGATGTTTTGGGGAGTTTTTCCTTGTCTTCTTTTGAGGGTTGAAGTTGGACATAGGTGCTAATCTGTGGGTGTCTGTCCATAAAAGGCCCATATGAATCACAATTTATAATATTCATTAGCTTGGGTCTTAGTTGGTGGCATCGATGGGTGAAGCTCTTTGTGACACGGATTGATAAATCTCTACAAGTGGAACGCAATTCGGATTTGACTGTCCCACCTATCTGTCCTCCTCCCGCTCCTCTCCTCCTCCTCCTCCTCCTCCTCCTCCTCCTCCTCCTCTCCTCCTCCAGCAGGTGAACACCTCACCTTCAATGTTCCCCACCCTGACGTCACTAACGGTCGCCCGGGAGCATCGGCTGGCTGTGTGATGAGAAGAGACCAATCAGCATGGACATCTAATCCCCCTCCCCCCTCCCCCCTCGTAACCGGAGCATGGGCTTAACTCCTCTCTATGGAACAGGCTGTCAGAAGGAAAACTTCGCCACACGGCCTGGCCCCGGTCTGTGAGCGGTTTCTCTACAGCTCCGTCACTGCGTGCCTCTACAGTGTACTGGAGCCATGTTGGGTTTTGAAATCCTAACAGTGGCTTTGGGAATCCTTACATGTTCTCTCCAAGCGTAACTGATGCTTGAGAGACAATGTACATGACGACTGATGCCTCAGTGTGTGCTTGACATGTGTATCTCTTTCTGTCTCTCTCTGCAGCAATGTGTGTGTGTGTGTGTGTGGGGGGGGGAGGGGGGGGGGGACAGACAAGTCTGTCTCTGTCTGCCTCAGCAGCAGTGTGCAAGTGGTGGGTATTGTTCAGCCTTGGGAAGGGGTGAAGCTATGTTGAGAATGACTGGGATGGGAAGGCAAGCCAGATAGCTAAGAGCCACTGCTACATTACCGTGAAGAAGGGTAGAGAGGCTGGAGGGGGGTGATGGAGAGGGAGAAGGGAAGGACAGTACGGAGGAGTGGATGGAGGAGGATGATGGAGCAGGGGACAGATAGAGAGGGAGGAGGGTGATGATGGAGCGGATGGAGGGGGAAGGAGTTGAGGAGTTGTACCTGGATGTGCTGCACCATGTTCCTCAGCTGCACCAGGAACTCCTTGGCCTCTGTGGCCCGGTCCGACAGGATGTTAAGAGCCTGGGAGAGCTGGCCCTGCAGAGAAGAGGAGAACCAGGGTTAGAGACCTGGTTAAAGAGACAGTCTGATACGACACCGAGACTTTGTGGGTCAACAACGGCATCGTTAACGAGGGGTAAAGGGGAAAGGAGACACGGGGTCCTTGGCTTGGCAGGGAACCCCTATTGTGGGTTCCCATAAGTAATTAGTGTTGTTTTGTGTTTGAATAAAACATTTCCCAGGGCTGCTGCAACACCTGAGGGTAGACAGAGAGGGTTCTTGTCTAGCACAAGCCTACGTACTTACTTTCCATGATAGTCAGCACACACTCATCACACAAAGCAATATAATCATCTTCATGGAGGTCACGATACAAGATTTTGTAGCCCACAGCATTTTTATTGTTATTCTTACAAGCGTCCCATCCCCTTGATTCCACATGGGAGAGGGGTGACCTGAGAAGAGTGTCCTAATAGGCTCCACTTCCTGCAGATAACAGGAAATACCAGCAGCAGTCGTCGTGCTGACTCACTCACGGCCGTGTTTGGACAGCGGGGAGGAGGAGTGTGTGAAGCGGGGCTGTGTGAACGTCGAGGTCAAGGCCGAAGCCGTGACCTCCTCACAAAGCGCCGGGAGCCCCAGTCCGGTTGAGTGGATGGGAAAATCGCCAAGTGAGAAGCTTGTGGTCTTCTGGGAGAACTTAGGCGGAAAACAGGGGGGATCTACTTCATCCAGCCAGAAAAAAACACCTTGTTTCTGCCTCAAACCAGTGACTAGCTGGAGAGGAACCCTGAGAAAATAAGGCAGAGTATCGCACAGCTCTGTGTCAACCAGACTCTGAGAAGATCCTGTCAGGCTGTCTACAGGGGCCAGGCTATGACCTTTAACCCCAGGATTTGGGAAACCCTGACAACAGCTGCTGAGAGTGACCCCATTGCACTATGGGTTTGTTCTCAACGACAGCTGAGCAAAGAGTAAACTTATACTTCAAGTCTGTACAACTTCCTGTATGGAAACTTGGGACTCGCATTCCAATACTCTGCATCCCCAATTATAGAACAGGTAATGATGAAGACATTCCATAACATGAAGCCTGCACAGAGAATGGTCAATGAAAATCCTTTTCGGGGGCTTAAATCTGGCGAAGGCATTTCAGAGAGAGTCTCATTGTCCCAGTTCTGCAAATCAATCAAGTCCCTTTCAAGCGGATCACCAAGCAGCCAAGCTGGTTTAGAGATCCTGTCAATCTCACTATCCCCCTCAACACATTCTCTCTGCTCCTTATCGCTGCTTCCTCACAGACACATCATCCATCAGCCCACCTTTCCTTTCATCCCTCTCTCTTTCATACATGTTTCATCTTCCCCACGCCGTCCTCATTTCCCCCTATCTCCATTTCCCTCTCACCCTTTTCTGTCTCTCTCTCCTCTCTCCCCTGCTGTCTCTCTCTCTCTCTCTCTCTCTTTCTCTCTCTCTATCGCTCTCTCCTCTCACCCCCGCTATGTCCCTCCCTCTCTCCTTCTCTGAACCCTGGTGGGTCGTTCAGGATGCTCTTGCATTGTTAACAGTCTCTGTGTTCATCGATAGGGCAGAGCCTCTCTGACAAAGTGCTGAAATTGAACGTGTTTGATTGTCTGGAGGCATTTTTCCGCAGTGTCTGTCAGAGAGACTGCCGACAGACTCCTGGTCAAAACGTGCCATGCAAGCTAAAGCCCCATGGTTGGTTTTCACCGCTGATGAGTACTGATAGCTTGGGGAGAGAGAGGCAGAGCCACCATGAACATAAGGTCCACACAGCCCTCAGTCTATCCACATGGGTGGAGTGGTGCTGGGGTGATGTAGGAGTTGCTGGGGAGGGGTAGGAGGGGATGGGGAGGGGTTTGAGGAAGAAAGTGTTAGGGAGATGGGGAAGGAGGTGCTGGGGTGGAGAGAGATGGAGGAGATAATGGGGAGAGGGAAGAGATAATGGGGAGAGGGAGTAGATGCTGGGAGGAGGAAGGAGGTGCTGGGGAGGGGGAGGAGGAAGGAGGTGGCAAGGTAAGCTTCCACTTCACACCAAGAGATCAACTATGACTTATGATAGGGCTTCACTGGAGAACTTTAAGCCTCTTCAGAAAGTGATTTATCAAGGGAATTAGTCGTGGTTTATTGTACACAAGGTTTCATCTCACAAACCTTGAAAATTTGCATTTTTATTTCATTTAGGGGAATGCGTGAGCGTGAGTAATGGGCTCGCCACTGTCTTCTGAGATCTATGCTTTCCTGGGATCCCTGCTCCGTCTGTCCTGGCATGAATACAACATGAGTTACAGTACGCTGGCCCTCAGGATAAGAGAAATCTCCGCCAGGAAAATGTTAGACATTTTGAAGACCACAGAACATTAGGGCGCTGATGGGGGTTTTGGAATGTTTGGAACGGAACCCAATCAGGGTTCTACAGTGGGGGCCGGAGGATGTCCCTGCTGTTTGGGTTTGGGGAGTGGTGGGGGGGGGGGGGCGCACCTTGTAATTAAGATGAGTGAAAACATGCGCTCCCCATGAATAATTCAGTCCGGGACCAGAGGGTCATCCTGCATGTTTCATGTGCTGGCTGCAGAGGAGAGAACAAGCCGATCTGTCACAGAGCAGTGACACTGTCAAGAGCTGTCACAGATCCCTTCGGCTTAAAAACTCCAAACAGGAAGTGTAGGCTGTTATACAGCGCAAGGACGGTAGGGAGAGGGAGAAATAGGTGGAACGTCACCCAAAAGCCCCGTGAGGATTAGTCAAATTTTGTCTGCTCTGTGAACTCATTAAGCATGACGGTGTCTCTAATGCCTGGGTTTTAGTCAGCACGCTGGAGTACAACAGTTCCAGGGCAAAGATAGCCTTCACACTCTCATGACCTATTTTCCAAAAACTACCTTTGAGAGGGAAGAAAATACACCCTCAGAAACAAACTTTTCTTTTTTAATCCTTTCTCTACTCTCTACTGCGCTTCCAGCAAGTGAAGAGACTCTTGGTGCTTAACCAGAACATTCTAACATTCAAAACTAATTAACTTTGGTGTGTGGACTAGTTATAGAAATTTAAGGTGTTTTTAAACACTTGAGTGTGTTCCCAAGGAGGAGCATACCACATCACTGTGATGGCTGCGGGCTGTTTGCACACTCCGCTACCCAGAGACAAAACTGTTTGAAATATTCATACTTCAACAGTCCTTTTGCTGTTCAGGGAAGCCTTTTCTTGTTAACTAATTGAGAAAGCTGACATGATGAAATGCACCAGATCATCCAAGATTCAGCCCGCTTTGATACCTGAAGTTCAACAAGGCCCTTTGGAACCCTCTCCAACATACAATCCCCATGTGACTAATGCATGATTTATCTGTTTTCATCCGGTATAAATCAATAATGCACGTTGGAATCATTAACGATACGCACAGAAAGCCAAACACTCATGGAGAGGGCTCACACCAGAGAGCAACATGTTGAGGGAGCCAGGTGATGGACAGGCACCTGGGGCAGAGGAGCGGGAACTGGGACAGAGCTCTGCTATTCTGCTGAACACTGGCTCGGGCGGCCATGACAGGGCACAGCACATGGTCTGTTGACCTGATGTGCACAGGCAGAGAGAGGGAGAGAACGACAGAAAGAGACAAAGGGAAAGAAAGGACTGAAGAGAGGCCAAGAGACAGACACAGATAGACAGAGCACACATGTGGTTGCTATGAGGACGGAAGTCATGGAGACATGCTGTAGCTTGGAGCCCATTCAAGAAGATTCCCAGAACTGACTGGGAGAAAGTTCCCTAAGCTGACTGTAATCACATAAGAGATCCTTTAAGACCCCCAGCAGACCAAGATCACGAACGCTACACACGTGCCAACACACACACATGCACACACTCACACACTCCCCACTCACACAGGCGGTAATGACGAAAAATGAGGAGGATGATGATGCCAAAAACTATGAAGATGGTGGCAATGGTGACCATGTTAAGACAAGGCTCGTGATGGCAGCCCCTTGTAACATCACGCCACAACATTATTCTGGATATGGCGTCCCAGTTTTGCAGCAGGGTCCCACCAGGAGAGCATTCCAACTCAGTTCTGAACACCGTGAAGTCTCTGGGCCCACAGGACTGACAACAGGCTCGAGGTCGGTTACATTCTGCACACTCCACCTCTCCCTGGCCCTCAGCAAGCTGGAGCATTCAGCTGCTCTGACAGTATTAGCCAACGTTGTGGTAGCGGACTTTGTTCAAGAGCAGAGGTCGGGATTGTGATGCTCTGATGATGATAGAACGTTTGCTGTGTTACTCTACAACTGCACACAGTTGCACCTGTTTCTCTCTCTCTCTCTCTCTCTCTCTCTCTCTCTCTCTCTCTCTCTCTCTCTCTCTCTTTCTCTCTCTCTCCCTCTCTCTCTCTCTCTCTCTCTCTCTCTCTCTCTCTCTCTCTCTCTCTCTCTCTCTCTCTCTCTCTCTCTCTCTCTCTCTCTCTCTCTTTGTCTCTCACACCGTTTGTTAATCTCTTGACACGGTGTGAGACATCTTACCCCTCTCTGAATAACTACATTCTCTTCTTCTCTTCGTCCTCATCACTGGAGCAGCCCACTAACGATCCATAGCAATTAAACAGCTTCCTGTCTTTACCAATATGATAACTAGTTTCCTAGCCTGAAGGACAGTACTATTTATGTGTACTGACTGTGACACTATGAATAATGTAGGTCTCAACGGTCTGCAGGTCTCAACAAGTATGCAGGTCTCTATGAAGGTCTGTGAAAAGGTTTCTACGTAGCTCTCTATGCGGGTCCCCAAGCAGGTCTCTATGTAGATTTGTAAGTAGGTCTCTAAGTAGGTCTCTATGTAGGGCTCAAGAACGTCAAACAAAAGGAAATGAAAATGACCACCACAACCCCAATGCAACCCCAAAAAGGGGTATCCTGTGTGAATCCTACTGCTCATATTTCAGTTCTTCAGCACATCCACACTGCAGGAGAGCAGGAGGGTTCAAAGGATCCCTCCTTTGAACCCTGACTGACAGTCAATCCCATCACCCACTGTGGAGGAGGGGGGATGAGGCTGCGGAGGCAGGGGAGGATGTAAGGCTGGGGATGAGGCTGTGGTACAAGGCAGGGGAGGACGCAAGGCTTCCCTACATACTGGGCAGACAGAACGCCGGCAGCAGCATGTCCCCTGACCTCCTTCCACAGAGGACCTGTCCCCTCACCTCCTTCCACAGAGGACCTGTCCCCTCACCTTCTTTCACAGAGGATCTGTCCCCTCAGCTCCTTCCACAGAGGACCTGTCCCCTCACCTCCTTCCACAGAGGACCTGTCCCCTCACCTCCTTCCACAGAGGATCTGTCTCCTCACCTCCTTCCACAGAGGATCTGCTCCGAGCCCCTCAGAGGCCGTGCCAGACACACAGCAGCACTGAGGGGGAGGCTCACACATTCCCTGTATCTCTGCGTCTCTCCTCATTACATACTTTTGTATGTGGGGCACTTTGGCTTGTCTGTGTGTGTGTGTGAGAGTGTTTGTGTGTGTGCGTCGGGGGGGGGGGGCGGTCTCTCCGAGGGGCCCAGGGTGTCTGGATGAGTCTGGAATCAGTGATCTTTCTCGGGGATGGGTGGGTGTGAAGGGGGGCAGATGAAACACACAGCAACATGAAAGAGTGACAGATGAGGCAGCCAGTGGGAGGAGAGTCTCCGGCAAATTCTCCAAATGACAGGGCTCGGAAGCTGTTTCCTGCAGGAGCCGGAGAGAGGGATAAGACGGAGAAGGTCGACTGGGTTAGGAGCCAGAAACCTCTCCCAGGCCTCCCTCTGACTGTGGGAAGACAGTAAGTGGCTAATCTGTCTTTGTCTGTAATTGAAGCCAAACTAAATGAGACCCCCCCCCCCCCCCCCGACCCCGTTTCTGTTCGCCGACCTGCGCAACCGCGACCCTGCTGATCCTCAGGGCCATGCTAAGAGCTTTAACTAACTCTGCATCTCCTCCACTTAGTGTCTTAACCATCTCAGCCAGACGCCACGTAAAACACAGACAGGGAGACTGACACGGGTGTGTGGACTGGGGTTCCCCTCTGATAGACACACACCGACTCCCTCACATTTCCACTTGCCTCTCGTGACCGAAATTGACTTTGGAGACATGAAATTGATTTTGTGGCGTGGTTGACACACGGTTAAGATGGCACTGCCTGAGAGCCTGCCAGAGGAATCACAGACACCAGACAGCTAATGACATACATGGAACGTGGAGGGAGGACCAATGATGTGAATCACCACATATCTACACACACTAATGCCCCCCACACACCAATACACACATGCAAATGCAGATATATTCACACGCGCGCACACACACACACAGGAATGGAGGGAATGCTGACAAGCAGCTGGGATGTATTCCCCTGGAGATCTGATCTTGGTACCTTGGTACATCTGAGAGATGGGGTTGCTATGGCATCAGGTATGACTCTGCACTCTCTGACTCTAGAAAAACAGGAACAGGATCTGTCCTTTCTCTTTCACAACAACAACAGGAATGGTCCTGTCTCTATAACAACAGAAATAAGAACTCTATTGATATGTGTAGAACAGATATAAAACATGTATATAGATTTGAATGGTACAGATATGAGATGTATAGTTGAATAGAAATAGGCCATCTACATCCTGTCCATCACAAGCAAAGAGACTGAAGCTTTGACAGCCATGTCAAGATCAGTTAGAGATAGATGGAAGTCATCAACTTCAAATGGATTTGTGGCGTGTGTGTGTGTGAGAGACAGTGAGAGAAAGAGAGAGATAGACAGAAAGAGATGGAGAGAGACAGAAGGAGAGAGAAAGAGAGAGATGGAGAGATAAAGGAGAGAGAGGCGACGTATCTAAGAGCATGTGTGTTATGGAAAAGCCTTTCTCTTCCAATCTTCATGAGAGGCATGAGAAGGAATGCCCCCAGAATGCCCGTAAGGTTCAAATGCTGTCCATCCAATCAGCTGCCAGCTCTCCCTCTGCATGGCCATCTGTTACGACTCCATGCAACAGTTTCAGATGACAGGTCACCATGGCGCCTCGAAGAATAACACTGAAAGGAACAGGTGCCATGGAAACTAGAGGCAAGGAATCTATGACAATATTTATGGTCCTTGGAGAATTATTTCTCTCTCTGTTAGGATTGGATGACAGCAAGTGCATGTGACTGTGAATGACAGCTTTATTATGATCTTTGTGTTTTACACAAACCTAACTCCTATTCTGACCACAGATGCCTACGTATATGGAGTACTGGCTATTTTGGATGGAAGTGGTAGTTTGGGGGCAAACCGGATCTCCACTCTCTTGCTTAGAAAAAACACATTTTGTCTCCACAGTTGTGCATCTTCTTTGTTAGATATATACATACAGTGTTCTCTGTATCCATCGGGACCAACAGAGCGAGCTAGAATCCACTTCTTCTGTGGAACAACTCTCCACAGAATGTGCGTGGGTGTGTGAGTGGGTTGATGATAACGGCTATATCGAGCGCTCTCCAGACCGTTGTCCTCCCAGCATGCACTGGGAGCCGGGAGTGTGGAGGTGAGGACTGCTGGAGCTAAGGTATAGATTAACAGCACTAGCAGATCTGCCCTCTTAAGAGAGGGGGCTGGCTGCCCACAACAACCTGGTGCTTCCAAAATAGCATTGGCCTCGGAGTTAGCCTTGCCTCTCTGTCTTGCTACTGAACATCACATCGACATTACATGTGATCTGTCCTGCATCACATTTACATTACATGTGATCTGTCCTGCGTGAGTGTGTGTGAGTGTGTGTGTAAGAGAGAAATAATGTGTGCGTGTTTGTGTATGTGAGTGAGAGATAGAGAGATAATGTGTGTGTGTGATTGTACAAATTGGAAATTCAGTAAACACATGGTCAGCTGTGTGCATTTGATGCCATTCAAAACAGCTGAGAACCGAATAGAGAATGACATAGGTTTACACACTCCCTAAATAGACGACGGCCTCATTCATGTCAAGTGCTACTGAGCCCAATACTAAGTAGAGCACAGATGGGAATCCTTAGACATGTTTGGGCTGCTATACATGATAGCTACCTGATAGTACAGTCCAGACTGAGTTTAGGCTTCAGTTCAGACCTACAGCTGGGTGCAGGCAGCGTGCACTTGGCTTTCTTCGTGGACTGAATATCAACGAGAAATCCTACACTTCTGCGCGCCTCTGCACGTTACTGTGACAACTTATTACGCACTGGAGACATGGTCCCGCCGGCGTTTTGCGTATCTTCTCCTTGACAAATGTAATGCAGTTAAGTCTCACTTACAGTAGAATTGACAGTTTATCAGTTAATATCCACTAACGGACAAACAGCCTCCAATAAGTAGGTCAGTCTGATGCATACATCGAATGCGCACTTTTTAAAAACCCACTTTACCTTGTGCAGTTTCCACATAGCTCCTAGAGCCTTCACTTCATGTGTTCCGTGCTTTCCTTCCTCCAAACACTGGTAACAAACTGGCATCTTACACTGAACACAGTACATGCTTAGATTTTCGAGTTCGTGTTCTGTACAAGTGGATATCTTTCGGGGACTCGTCCGACGGCTTATCCGGCCCTGCGCTGGTGGTACCAGGCGGTGTTTGGCAAGAGGGCCGCGGGGGGGATGGCACCTTAAGCGACATGGATCGCAGTAGAACACGTCGCACTGCTCACACATCACGGTAGCCTCTTTGGGACTCTTCTCACACAGTTGACACTTCAGCGCCGCTGCTTTACTCTGCTGGTACCGATCGACCACCCCTTCCAGCACCCGGTTCTTGGGGAAACCGCGGAGCCCCCGGTCATCCAGAATTAGGCTACGATGGCACTGCGGGCAGGTGATGCAGGAATTGCGGGGGATAGGAGGAAGGGATCCGGGGTGTTGGAGCAAGTGGTGTTGCGGAGGGGGTTGTGGGACCGCGGGGGGGAAAACACGCACCCCGTTTGGGGATTTCTGGCAGGGGGTAGTCGGAGCACTAACGAACCCCCCATACGAGCCGTATCCACTGTCCGCTTCGCTATACAGACTCATTTTATCCAGGTCAAGGTAATCATAGTCAGAGACCCCGGAGCCGGAGGCACGACTGCTCTGAGGAGATTCGGCATCAGGGGTCTGCACTAAGATATTCCGAGCACAAGCCAAGCAAATGTTATGGGAACACGGCAGTATGATCGGCTCCCGGAAAAAAGATCCGCAGACAGGACATTTCAATTCTTCATCCATTTCATCCATGGCTGATTCTCTTCTTAGATTAATGTTTGCAACCGGTTAAGACAATAATTATGTAGAATGGTGTAGCCTAATGAGGCTGAATCAAAACAAGCTAATTAGGAGCACCGATAGATGTGTTCCCTGCAGCGTCTACAAGTGCGAATACAACCTTGGAAGGACAGACATCGACACAGAAGGAGGCAGGAGAAGCAAGACGACGCACCGTCAGCCAATAGACAAACAGTTTCATAAATGCCGGTAAATCCATTCTGCTATTGGACAAGGCAACTGTCAACCCATCGTTGTGGGCCAGTCAGATCTCAACAATGCTCAGAGGCGTTGAATAATAATAACCTACACGAGGCACAACATATTGATTAGCCTAGATCAAACGGACTTTATTAATCATGAAAGCGGAAATTTACTCCAGTAAATTGACAATGTGATTCTTTTTACGCCCATCAGTTGTTAATCTAACCCTGCAAGTTTTAAAATGTTGTTATTGTTGGACTATGACTATGTGACCCAATGGCAGGTCTACTGTAGGCTACCACAGAAAATACCACAGGAAATAGTTGCATTTCCATTAAACTCTAACCCATGAAATGCAACACTTTGCTGCAGAAAACAAAGGAAAGAGCCCCCTTGCATGCACCCACCATTAAGAGATGGAGAGGCTGCATGACAGTCTCAGGAAACTAAGCATATCTTTGGTCCAGTGCTACAGCCATTTCTAAAGTTTCCATGACAACACACTCTGAATATAGCCTTGGGCTTTAGGGGAGGGAGGCTCTTGAAAAAAGCGACATTTTGTAAGTGTTTACCCTTTTTGTGATTTATGTCTGTTCAAAAGGACTAGGACAAAAGACCCCCATTCCGATTGCTTTATTATATAAGTGACAATTCAATAGCCCATCAAAACGGTTATCTGTTGTTTCTGTCATACAAATTTAACAGGATGAGATAGCATTCGAGCAGTATGACCCCAAATGTTTAGCTCTCGATAAGAAAGTTTGAGTTCCACGTATTGTGGAGCTTACAGTATTGATTGAGAACCTAGTGAAAATGCTGTCATATTTTCATGTGAAAGCAATGAACCTTTTTTTTACTGGGCACACATGAAATATGCAACAACAAAAATTATTTTGGGATGTATTGTTGTCATGGTCCCCTAGGAGGATTCTGACGTGGCGTGTGAGCTCCCCAGTAGGGCCCCACTTCTCTCAGCTTCTCCTGCGACTTCCTGCTGGCTTGGTAACCAAGTAGCCAATCCCCTTCCATCTCCCGCATTCACTCTCTCAATCTTTTTTGTTGTTTCTACTGTAATCCTGCCAAAATAGACTGTACACGCTGAGCTCAGAAGGAAAATACTCCTGACAGATTTTGGCCCCTGAACATATCAGTTCCTTCCAACGCTCTTCACACGTTATTGAGGGAAGGCATCAAGAGAGAGTCATATCTGAAAGAAAGACACTCTCACACTGCATTCCGACACCACTGAGAGCACAGACCGGCCTGTTGCCGAAAGGTGACGCTGCTTTGTGTTTCTGCAAAACTCTGTGAATGACCAGTAACAAAACCTCCCTCTCAAACTCCTCCGGCTGGGTCAGATATGTCTGACTGTAGCCACACGGGAAAGGATACAGTATATATTCTCATCACGGTTCTGTTTGTAGAGCGCTGTGTTTAATTGGGTTTGCCCTCCTCAGATAAGTGAGATTGATTCATTTGTTTTCAGCTCTAAGTCTCTGTTCCTCATTCCTCTTCATGAGACGGCTGGCCGCTCTCTCCTGCAGGGAGACACTCACTCATGCCAACGTCTGATGGGGGTCTGTGTGAGATGCGTAGGTGTCTCCCCTGTCAAGCTTTAAATAAGAATGCTTTACGAAAGTGACGTCTTCCCTGAGAAAATACCCAGTGTATTTAACTGTCTCTTTAAAAGGTAGCTACTGTCATTGTTAATTATGTGCAGTGGATGTGATACAGGATGTGTTTACAGTGATGGAGTGTAGCAGGGCAGGAGTTCAGGAGATCCACTTCTGAATCATCAACAAGGACAATTTGTGGCTGCCTGTAGGCTTTGGCAAACCTGCCTTCTGGAAGAAATCTGTTGAAAAGAGGGCGTGGTGGTCTTTAGCGACCCACGACTCTAAGTTTCTGTGGATGGCATTGATCTGACATCATCATCCTGCCGATTCCTACATCAGCATGGAGCATGGAGTGCTTTCCAGAAAGTGGACCTTCAAAACAAATGAAAAAGTGGTCTGCGCATTGCTCATGAGACACGCCTCACACGCATAGATTGAGGGGTGACTGAAGGAACCATGGCAACCTCGTCATTTATTGTATTGGCTCTGCAACGTTGACCATCTGGTTTTGAGGCCTTGCGTGGCTTGTCACCAACGGGCACCTTCCATGTCACACAGAAACACATGACCCAGCTTCCAACGCTGCGAGATGCCTCCTTACCCGGGCCCCCTGCTGTCCCTTCAGTTTTAGAGTCTTTCACCATCTGTGTCTGTCACTTGTGAGATAACAGTGGCCCCTCACCACCTCCTAAAATATGCAGTTTCATGCTTGTGTGGTTGACAGGCAGAATGGGAAAAAATTGAAAAATGCTTGTCAGGTCTTATGGGACTTACTATGCATGATGTGTTGCATTCGTTATCGTTATTCATATTTTGCCTTTACAAACTTTTTGGGATGAATGTGGGGTTATGGTGTGTTGGAACAGTACCTGTTTCATAACACTTTTAAACACTTGATTATGGTAGCATTGGTAGTGTGGCTGTATTTATGGATCATGTTCCTCAGTATATCATTTACTATCACAATCATGTGGTAGACTTCATAGAAATACACAGGAGTCTGAGAATTCTCTTATTTTAGAACTTTTCCTCCTACATACAGTACCAGTCAGAAGTTTGGACACATGGAAAAAGGTGTCCAAACTTTTGACTGGTACTGTACATTAAGTACCTAGAAGAAAATAATGTCATAATCTTCTTATGTCTACATTGATAACACTTTCATGATTACTGCACAGAGTGATATTGATTTGCTGCTTGTGATAGTAGCTGTGTGTAGTGAGGGAGTCATCATTCAGCCTGCCAAGAAGCTAGACTGCGTAGCAAACAAAATGAAATCATCATCATCATATTGATCCAGAGAAATGAGTGAGCTAATGAGAAAATGTGTTAGGGCCTGGTGTTGGCTTGTAAAGATCTCTACACGTCATGTTCTGGTGTGATAAAGTAACATACTACTGTCAAGAATATTGAGGTGATGGAGGGGTATATGTATTACAGTAAAAGGAACGTCGTAATGGTGTACAGTTGGGAATCTGGTCTCTGTTAATGTCGAATTCAATGGGGAAAATTACGAACACGTTCATCTTTAGTATTCCAAACAACAAGCTTGTGAACGTACACACACACAATGATCATACTTCTTGTATACCAATGTGACTGTGTGGTGTGTGTGTGTGTGTTTGGTTGAACCAGTGTGACTGTGTGTGTGTGTGTTGAACCAGTGTGACTGTGTATGTGTGTGTGTTGAACCAGTGTGACTGTGTGGTGTGTGTGTGTTGAACCAGTGTGATTGTGTGTGTGTGTTGAACCAGTGTGACTGTGTGGTGTATGTGTGTGTGTCTGTGTGTGTCTGTGTGTGGGTTGGCTGGAACCACACAGGTTCTGTAGGGAAATTGAGCAGCAATTAATAGCCTAATGATTTTATGTTCTACTACAGCTAAGTGGGTCGGGCAGTGGTTTATATGCCCCGCTCTCCTGTTGCGTGAGAGAGAGAGAGATGGGGATTTCACAAAGATCGGTTCACCCCAGACAACCCCAGACAACAGAAGACATTGAGCCCAACAAAATCCTTTACATCATGTTTACCACTGAATCCTTTCAACTATTCAAACAATTTGTTTTTCGATACCAAAGCAGAAACCTTCTTCTACAAGCAGAATCACCGAGATACAGTGAGGTATCATAATGCAACCGAGGCACAAAAGCTCAGGATATCAACCTGCCTTCCCCCATCCTCTCGTGGGAACAGGCACTAACTAAGACATGTCAGGGAAATAGAAAGGAACAGTGTTGGGCAGAGAAGGTATAGCCTCCCTAGAGCCTCTTCAATGTGCATTCAACTACACTGAGTAACAACAGCAGCCTATTCTATTCTATTCAACTCCATCCTATATTATATTATATTCTTACACTCGATCATATATTCCCATTCATCCTTGCACTCCATCCTATATTATATTCTGTTACACACCATCATAAATTCTATTCTAGTACACAACATGATATATATTCTTTTCTACTGTACTCCATTATTTTTAATAACGTTATGTTCAATTCTATCATATTCTGTTCCTTTCTATTCCCACTACACAATAACACAATAACCTTTAGGAAACAGTTCCTTTACGGAATGTGATATTGTGTGCAGTGGTCCCAGTATAATTATCTGTGACATGTTACACGTGCCAGTGCTAAATCACTCTCCCACTCACCATTACCTAGCCTCCACCTACGTCCAAAAATTGCCGCTTTTTTTTGAAGGTCCAGGAGATTCAGTTAATATTACAGAGAAGAAGAAATTGAAGAAGGCTATCCTTGGGCTTAGCGAGTGGACGTGTGGTAGAAGCCACACTGCATTTGACAGATGAAGTGACTGGGGAAATATGGAGGGTAATGTTTGTAAGGAATATTGTCAGATCTCCAGGGAAAATGTTCAATGTTCTGGCCTTCCTAAAGTACACTTTGAGAGAGTACAGTTTCCCAGCTCTGTTGGGGACAGGTAAAAAGCTCTGGGAAACATCGAGCCACATTGAACATTTCTCAGGCAGACCCATCAGGGTACGTCAAACATTAGAAATCCTTCAGGGGAAAGGAAAACAAATAGGTTTCTCTCCTCACGCACACACGAGCCCAGGGGCCTAAACACATACGAACCCTGTCATCAAATATGAGAGATGTTGCTGAAATGTAGCCCCTTCTCCCATAAACTGATTCAACTATATAAAAGAAGCTACTTTATGCCAAAGCCTTAGCTGCATTGCCCTCTTGTTCTTGTAAGGGAGGTAAGGGAGAGTGTAGCATAATAATCTGTAATCCAATACGGAGGACCAGAGGAGGCTGGATTGCGTTTCATTTGTCCATTTGATGCACCCCCATGCCGCCCCCCCAGCTCCCCCCCCCCATGTCCCCAGCCCCCTCCCCCCATGTCCCCCCCCTCACCCACCTGCCCTCCAGTTCATCTCCTCTCATCCTGCTTTATCTTCAGTATCTAATGGATTCAAGCAAGCTCTCACAGTCTACTGTCACACCAAATCGCCCACTAATCTTTGGCATCTGGAGTGTGTGTGTGAGAGTGTGTGTGTGCGTTTCGATCGTATGTGTGTGTGTGTGAATTTGTGTGTGTGTGAGCGTGTCTGTGAGTTGGTACCTCCAATATGTATTGCAGGAGTCACACAGAGAACAGAGAAAGAGACAGAGGGAGAGAGAGAGGCAGGGAAGCACAGAGGGGAGAAAGAGAGGGAAAGGTAGAGGCTGAGAAAGGGGATAGTGGAGACATAGAGATGGAAAATGATACAAAGAGATTAAAATGGAGTGTGAGAGAGAACAACACACATAGAGAAATAGATATAGACAGAGAGGGAGGGAGAGAGATTAATAGATTGAGACAAAGAGAGACACAGAGAGAGAGAGGAGAGAGAGAGAGAGAGAGAGAGAGAGAGAGAGAGAGAGAGAGAGAGAGAGAGAGAGAGAGAGAGGGGGGGGAGGGGGAGAGACATCCTCTGGGGAGCACCAGCCTCTCTGGAGACTCCAGCCCACTAAGATCCAGCTGCACAGCAGAGGGAGAGTACAGAGCTGGAACTACCACTGGAACCAGGGCCATGGCAGTTTCAATCGAGGAAAGGTTGGCTACCAGGCTTCTAACCTTTCCACAGGCATTTTCTTGAAACCAGGTTTTACATGTACAGTATTTTCAGAATAAGTGGGAAAAAACACACAGAGCACAGTATTACCACTACAACAGAATATCCTTCTTAATCAACATAAAGACTATACGTGAGAACTACTGTTTGTACTATTAGTGAATACTATAAGTGAGTAGAAGTACTGTATTTCTTTGATTGAACGCGGCCCTCAAATAAACGCCGCACCAAAAATGATCATTGTGTAATAAATGCCGCTGCGTTTAATCAAAGAAATACGGTAAGTGGGTACTATCAGTGAGTACCATACATCATATTAGTGAGTACATTCAGTGAGTATAACTTGGTAGCATTTTTTGCTTTATATTCTCAGGTAACCTCCTCAGCCCTCTTTCCCCTCCTTCCCCTCCTCCCCTCCTCTCATCCCTCCATCCTGCTTGTCACTGTATCCCTTCTTGTGCACCTCTGCCTGCCTGCCTACATGCAGGAGTAAAAGTGTCAGTGCTGCAGAGCTTGGCTCCACTTCCAAACACTGCACACCACATTACCAAACACTGCACACCACACTACCAAACACTGCACACCACATTACCAAACACTGCACACCACACTACCAAACACTGCACACCACACTACCAAACACTGCACACCACATTACCAAACACTGCACACCACACTACCAAACACTGCACACCACACTACCAAACACTGCACACCACATTACCAAACACTGCACACCACACTACCAAACACTGCACACCACACTACCAAACACTGCACACAACACTACCAAACACTGCACACCACATTACCAAACACTGCACACCACACTACCAAACACTGCACACAACACTACCAAACACTGCACACCACACTACCAAACACTGCACACAACACTACCAAACACTGCACACCACACTACCAAACACTGCACACCACATTACCAAACACTGCACACCACACTACCAAACACTGCACACAACATTACCAAACACTGCACACATTACCAACCAAAATACAGTTTACTCCCTTGGTATGTGTACAGTACATTGTACATTTAAAGATTAAAGATTTGTATTCTATCTAAATAAAACAATTGTGAGGTAACGTATTGTTTGTTAACTCTACTCTGGTCTGCTTCTATTCCACCGTGTTCTACTTTACTGTACTATACACTACTCACAATCCTTTAGTAATGTGAAATGGTCTGGCGTAGTGTCACTGTAATTCATCTTTTAGGTTAACTTTTTAACTTTAAAAGACTTTAGACCAGACCTGGGCTTCAAAACACAGCTGGGGTTGATGCCTCTGCACCTTTAAGGCAAGAGAAGGGTTCTTCAAAGCCATTCAGAGAAGCAAAGTATACAAGAATAGAAGTGTAAACTGGGCCAAAGCAGCCAAGTCTGTTCCAAAATTCCCATTTTATGGGTTTCTGTGACATTGAAAGCCTAGAGATGAACACATTTTAAAGTTTACTGTTCACTCCATGGTCCTACACATTTTGGGGAATTGAGGGAAACATGGATACGTGGATACGCAAATACATTTCCTACAAGCTACATTTGAATTTAATTATTTTCAAGACAAAGAAATGTGTTTGTCTGGGGTGTACCTGTGGGAGCCTCACCTGGTCATACTGAATACAGTATTACACAGTACAAAAGAAAATATATACATTGTGTAGTAGGACAAAAAAAAAAAAAAAAAGAAACAAGCTTTTTTCCAAAATTTTGAAAGAGCTGATTAAAGTTTTTTCAACTGCTTAAACACATTTTTTTTACTTTTCCTATGAAAAAAAAACGTAATACACAAATCGAAGAATTGCACTCACAAAAAGCAAAATGCCTCGTATCTAAATGAAGTACTGAATTCAAACTATCACAAACACATTTCAAAAGCAAAAATTGTTTTGCTTCAATCTTAAGAGGCTTACATTGCAAACACCTTTGCCATGACATTACATTTTGGCATATGTGATATACACACAGTTATTCAAAACCTAAAACTCCTCTTTCATGAGCTCCTATGTGCATTTCTGTAATGGCAGACATGTTGACAAATTCATGGTAAACACGAAAACAAGATTGAAACCAAACTTTATTTTTTACTGTAAGCATTTGTGGTTGTGAATACAGTATTACACAGTACGAAAGAAAGAGTGTAGTAGGACAAAATCCAAACCCAATTTTGAAAAAGGTGATTATGGAATGGTGCGTGTGTGTGTCATGAACTGTAGCATACAGTAATATATACTATTTTCTACAATATTGTCAGAATGTCTTCTTACATTCACTGTACTGTTGCACAGGATGATACAGTAATCCACCAGACTGTGACCATATCATGCAGTGCATTGCAGTCAATGGATGCATGGGTGCTAAAATATATATGTGTGTAGTATACCGTGTGTTGTGCTGAAACAGGTATTACTGTATGTGTGCATTAGAACATGTGTACATAACAGTAGATTGTTACATACCTGTTATCATTTCTACAGTAAACGTTCAAATTATACCCACCACTGTAATTTGACTCCAATTAGGCTATCTATAGGCCTATTCTAAAGCCATGATTGGTGGGTGTTGAGGAAAGCAATGAGTGTTTGCACATGTGAGGAGTTAGTGTAAGGCACTGATGAATTAGTGTTGCATTTTGATTTTGTGTCCTTACAGCAAGATGTGTTTGACAATGGTTACATAAAACATGATGAGCTAAGAAGATCCAAAACCTACGTAGAAATGTAAAAAAAACAAAACAACAGGGTTTATTTTTGTATTGGGATGGGGGATTTGCCAACAATTCTGTTTGAAAGCACATGGCCCTTAGGCCTACATGTTACATCATCAAACATACATTCTTCGGAGCGACTGTGTGTGTCTACGAGGGATTGTGTGCTACCCACCTTCTCCCATTCAAGCTGTTCTTACACTTCCTCTCCTCCCACTGGCCGCTTCCGACATTCCCTCTTTTTCAGGCATCTGAAAGACAGACCGTATGAGAGCGTCATATATCCCTGAATCACTGGCTGTACATACATGGGCATACTCAGAGAACCTGGGGGTAGGGTGACTATCTTACATAAACTCATTCAGCCATGTCTTCTGTGTGCACTGTAGAGAGCAGGAAACAGACAGCGCTCTCACTAAAGAAGATTATGTTTGAAGTACAGTAGACTGATATATCTTTGTTTGCAGTGTTATAGTAAGAGGACCTGGGTTAAAGAGCCACATGGATACTGTCTCACAAACAAGAAGAGCTGATCTTGTCTTGAACAAGGGGTGTCAACTTGCCTTAAACAAAATCAATGGCTATCCAATTCCGTAAATTTGCCTGACAGAATGTTGGGGCATCTGGCACGTAAATCTATGCTCGAGACCATTGGAAAGCTGACAGTGAGCTGTGCAATAATGTGTGTGATCAACACATCCCTAAAAATAAACCAGCTGTCTGTGTTTTGTTTCTTTTGGAGTGGTCTTCACTAAATAAATACAAGATAACGGTGTATGAAAACACAGATTTGTATAAATATATTTTCTTTAAAGAGAATGTTCTTTTAGTTTGTCAGTGACACAGCAGATGATCAGTCATCCGTATATTTCACAAGTCAGCTCATCAGCTATGTCATTAACGGCAAATGAGATAACGGAAACAGCAATTATAAACGTGGTGTTTTCTTCAATGTTCCTCGTCACACATGGTTAGCACCTACAGCATTCACCTTCGAATCTGGCAACAGCCTTTGCCATTCCGCCAGGAAGCATCACGAGAAACATAGAAGTGGGTGACCGTTAATGACGTCCTTAGAGGTTCTAACTGTTACTTTGATGCCTGTCACCCACTGTCTCCACTTTGTGCTCTACGTAACGAGCTTGCTTCCTGCTAACTGGAAGGAACAGAGGATGGTTTTGGGTGTTGCGGAGTTCTGGACGTCCATCTGCCTGCTGGCTGTCACTGGTCAAGGAAATTCTGAAGACACTGTGTACTTGAATAGTCAGGATGCCGGATTAATATAAATGATTCATTCTGTACAGTACATTACCTAACAGAGCGCTCTGTGATCAATCTACCGGAGGACGTAACGTCGTTCAGTCAAGTGATAAGGACTTGAATACACACCCAGTGTCATATAGACTCACACATCTCATTCTAAACAACTGATAAATAAATACAAACACTCACTCTTATCCACAATGGTTTGTAAACTACAAAGCTACTCTCAACACCAAAAGGTCTCGACAGCTGCTTCATTAGCACCTTACTGTATGTCTCCAACTGACCCGTTTCAAGAAGTTCTCCTTAGGTCCTAAATATAGATTGTATCAAGAATCTTAGATAGAAGGCCGTATAAGATGCTCAATCCATCCGCCAGGGTCTACTGTCCCACAGGGTGGTTTAGAAGCCTTAGGTCAAACAGACATTCCTCTAAATCCTTCACCCCCTCTTGATCTAACTAAGCTCGACTCGGAACGTTCCTTAACAATGAACAAAGGAGCTTACAGTTCACCTACAGTACACCTCCATTACTGTAACACATTTGCTGAAATTAGGGCTGTAGTGTTTAAGCTGTGAGTGAACTGTGTGTCAATGAAGAGATATGTTATGGGTATGATCTGTATTCTGTACATCTCCAGCTACTTTCTATGTTGGCTGTCGGTTTCTATTAGTCTTGCTTGGTACAACAGAATGGTCAAATGTTAATGACAAAGAATCTTGTCTCCATCCAGTCGGGTCTCTTCTTTCTCACGATGGATTAACCCGCTGTCCATTTCACATCCTCTAATGATCATAATGAGCATAAAGGCTTTGAGCAGGTCTCCACTGTGGTGTGGAAGGAAGGAAGGACCAGGAAACAGAAAGTGAGACAAAAGCATGGGTTGCATGGGACGATCGGAAGCCTGCCTATTGTGGAGAGAATCCAGGCCTTCTTACACACGTGCAAATCCAATTAGAGGACCAGAGGATTGTTCTTTCCCCTGCTGTGGTCTGACACATTTATCGTTTGTGTTTTCAGAAGGAGTGAGGAAGGGAGAGAGAGAGAGACAGAGAAGGTAGAGGGAGTGGGAAGGAGGAAGGGAGAGATCCCTCCATAATCTCATACTATTAGTGAAGAATACTCCCCATCAGACAGAATCCCCATGGTTCTCTCTGCTCCACTTAAACAACCAGACACACAGGCCGGCATGTTTACAAAACACACTTCAATGATCGTTTGATCACTCCACACGCATATGCACGGTACTGTATCTGTGAAGTCACTCCACACACTAGACTATACTGTGTGTCTAAGTAGTATCCTTGCTTTATACACTAAGACCATACTCTGAATCTGTAGTATTCTCACTCTCCACACTGTAAGATACTAGCCCAAACGCTGAATCTGTGGTATTCTCACTCTCCACACTGTAAGATACTAGCCCAAACGCTGAATCTGTGGTATTCTCACACTCCACAGATGTAAGCACAAATCCACACATGAATCAGAAGCTCCTGTTGAACTCATTTAAATGTCAGTGACCTGATTTTTGAAGATCTCTGCTCAACATTCAAATTCAAATCAAAAGAGGGAACACACAGACCCAAATAATCCAGCCTGCTTTAGATAACCTTCGGAGATTCCAGTTCTATATTTCTAAGAAAGACATTCACTGGATTCAATACTGGACACTAACCTTTTGGTCAGTGCAGGGATTAAGTCTGTGTTAATGAAGACTAAAACACAATATGGTTTGTAATCTACCCATAGAGAACACAGAGAGAAATCTACACGTAGAGAACACTAATGCAGAGCCAACAGACACGGTACCATTCATACCCACTCCTACCCTTGACAAGAGTTAGGAATACCGTTACCGCTAGATTGTCCACCATTGTTTCCAACGCGCCTGTCTCTCTCTCCCTTCCCCCTACCCATGCGCTTTTCACAAATCCATTGTGTTTCATTGTATTATTCAAAGCCAAGACAACCCATAACTTCTCTGGTATTGTTCATTATATAATTACATTTTCTTAAATAAATCATTGTGTATAATACTCGCATTATCCCTCATTTTATCTGACCTGCTCTACTATCATAGAATTCATTACTTAAGATTAGACTGATTATTACAAAGGCTATTAAACAAGGTTTCATTAGCCCCTTTAAACAACTTCTAAGATGGTGATCCCAAGATACTTTATATACATTATTATTTCTATATAAGATATCTATTTATATCTTAAACGAACAAACCCCGCTACAACACAGAAAGTAATCTACCCATAGAGAACACAGAGAGTGAGCTCAGCACAATTAAAAACGACTCCCCAAACGACTATCCAACTAAAATCCCGACTCCACAAGTGATTCAGCTGGACGCTTCGCCCCCCCCCCCCCCCCCCTTTGTAGACACAACGTCTTAACACTTCTTTATGTCTTCTGCCATGGGAGTCTATGTACCGCAGTACATATATTTGTACATTCATTCACTGCCACAAATGATGATTATATTGAGACATCACTAAAAGGACCTAAAAAACCAGGATGTAAATATGTATAATATGTAAATATATATTTAACATTTTTTTTTTTTATTGTTATATCATATGACATTCAAGAAGTTGGAGCTTCAGGTCTCAGAAGACTTGCCCTGAATTCTGAGACCTCTCGTGAGACAAAACACAAAACACATTTCAGGATAACCCCGTTCAGAGACTCATCGACCTTTGACCCAGAGACATGTCTATAGAGGACATATTCACTTAATTCCATATCTTGATCTATCTTTTCTACACCTCAGCATATCGGAAAATCAAAAACACGCCCAACAACATTCCTCACCAGGAACACGGAGGAATGGGCAGCAGATCAGTTGACATGGTCCGCTAAACCCCAGTCTCCAGTCATACATCACATTCAAGACTGCTTTCTACTGTTATATGACCACTGTGCGTTCCAGTGGTCAACGATCGTTCACTGTCACACATTAATCTGCAGTCATTACATAACACACCAGATAAGGGGGAGGAGACCAGGCCAAAGGTCAAAAGGGCACATGTAATGCTAAGCATTCAGCTATTTAATTATTTGTCAGTGTAATCACCATTACAGATGATGTTATTAACTTTATGGTATTGGTTGATTCAGCAAAGGACGCTGTTAGGATACAACTGCAGCTGTGTGCATAATTACTCCTAATTGCATGTGTGGTGATGGAGGGGCTCCACCTGAAAGCCTCTTCATTGAAATGCACATTGAAACACAGGGACCACCTCACTGTAGCAGAGGCTGAGCAGCAGCTCTGCAGCTGTGTCCTTCTCGGGGACAGGCAGGGAACACAAATGAAAGGTCCTGCAGTGTATCCAGACAGCTGGCTCTGTGGAAGGAAGGAAGAGGGATATATATATATATAGAGAGAGAGAGAGAGAGGGAGAGAGAGAGAGAGAGGGGGGGGGGAGAGAGAGGGAGGGAGGGAGGGAGGGAGGGAGGGAGGGAGGGAGGGAGGGAGGGAGGGAGGGAGGGAGGGAGGGAGGGAGGGAGGGAGGGAGGGAGGGAGGGAGGGAGGGAGGGAGGGAGGGAGGGAGGGAGGGAGGGAGGGAGGGAGGGAAAAAGAAAGAGACATTAATCAATGAGCCAGAGGGTTCCAAACGCTTGACACCACTCTTGGAGACGAAAGAAAGCTACACACACGTTTCTCTGCTGACTCCACCAATGAGATGAGGATAGGCATTTCTGCAGGAGTTTCATATCCTGGTGGTGACTGGGGGGTGGGGTATGGGGCTTATGATGTGGGAGGGGGGGGTGGTAGTGGGGGGAGGGGGGGCAGCTAGGGTGGGAAGTTTTTATAATGGGGGTGTGGGGTGGGGCCTGGGGTGTGTGCATTTGTGTGAGTGTGTGTGAAGGGGGGGATTTTTAAGATGTATAACACAAAGCCCATCGCCTCTCCTTTCAAAGGTCATTAAGCACAGCAAATCATTTTGGAATCTGCCTAAAAAAAATCACAAATGAGATTAAAATGTAAAATGAGACAGGATCCAAGAGAAAGCAATAAGGCATTGTTGGTTGTCTGCAGAGACCTCATCCCTCCTGCTCTACATCCCACACGACTTCCATAATGACACAGAAAAAGGGAGTTTGTGTGTGTGGCAGGCATGTGCATACTGTATATGGGTGCATGTGTGGGGGGAAGCAGGGGTATAAAAGACTGATCACCTATCATAGTTTCCCCCTGAAGCTACTTTTGAAATCAGTTTCTGATTCAAGGAGGCTTCGTGATTGGCTGACTCACCCAGGAGTGAACATGTTGTCACCATGGCGTCGAAAACTCCGGGCCTGAAACTATTGGAGAAAGATTGGTGAAATGGAAGCAAAATTTACCGTAATGCTAAGAATATTTTGCTTCAAGTTCAATCATGACAGAAAAACTGAAGGATTAAAACAGAAAAAATCAAAAAGGTTATTTTCCGATGTGTCTGGGGTTATGATAAGGATTGTCATGTTATGAGTGCAATGGAAACGATGCCAAAAAAGATGATATCATTTGGTTACCTCGGTGGCTCAATGTCTACAGGGGTTCAATTCCAGCCATGCATGTCCTTCCCTCACTCTCTCCTCGACATTTCCTGTCATTCTACATTATTTTGGTCGAAACAATAATTTTGTAGATTTCTCTTAGGTGGTGTTGTCCTATCTAGGATATCTCTCCAGGAGAAGGGTTGGAGTGTAAACCTCCAGGAGGGTATCTCTTCAGGAGCAGAGTTGGAGTGTAAATCTACAGGAGGGTATCTCTACAGGGGAGTGTAAATGTGTAGGAAGGAAGTTCTTCAGGAAACAGGCCTTTACTGAAGGCTGAGATTTTGTCAAGATGAAATAGAAAAATAATGGGCAGTGTCCAGAAGGCTGACATTGTCTCCAGATGTAATATCAAATTAATATCAAATGTCAAAAGAGAAGATATTTCTTGTTCAGGTATAACATCAAATGAATGGGCAGTGTCCAGAAGGCTGACATTTTGTCCAGATGCAGTATCCAGAGAATGGGTCAAGTCCAAAAGTCTAACATTTTGTCAAGATGCAACATTAAATTAATATCAACTGATAAGAGAGCAGATATTTCTTGTCCAGGTACAACATCAAATGAATGTCTAGTGTCCAGAAGGCTGACATTTTGTCAAGAATAGGTTGGGCCGCCCTGATGAAGAGTATGTGAAATAGACATAGCAACATCAGACTAAATCCTCCAGGTGATTAAAAACATCCTAATGGCACCAGAGGTTGTTGGTGTCCTGTGCCAGCTGTTTCTCATCTGTAATTATGTCGAACGTTGGTGTGACTGGTCTTGTTCACCTGTTTTTCTTTTTTAGTTCCTCCTTGGTCCTCACGTCGTGAAACGTTTACCTATGACGGCTTCAGGGGGCATAATGATAAAACTGAACACCTACCCAATGGGAGGGAGAGAAAGAGAGGGGACAGATAGGAAAAGAACGAGAGAGGGAAAGAGACAGAGAAAGAGAGATAGAATGATTTTAAAAAGGCAGAATAAGAGGGGTCACTAAGACTACCTCTTAGCCTCTACACTCCCACGCTGTACCGCTTTCCACTCAACAACCTCTTACTCACTCACCGGCTCTGATATTGTTTTCTGCCTCAGTGTGAGGCAGTTAGAAAATTGTTATGGAAATGTATGGGAGACAACATCAATCATCCCCACCTGAGCAACAATAAGATGTACACAATTCTCATAATCAATGTGAAAAGGACAGGTACACAAATGTGTTCTGTTTTCGTCAATCATCTTTTGAAGATATTTCTGTAATGCTGGTATTTCCTTTGTGCAGAGGTTGCGGGTGAGACAATTACCTAAAGCATGCTGCCCTCTTCTGGTTCCTGATAGAATAACATGATCAGAAAATTGAAAGGAGCATGAGGAAGTGGTGTATGCTGGCAATAATCACAAAATAATTTCTGGAAAAAAGTAAATAATGTAAACGTAATGCAATTTTAATAAAGTCAACTGGTCCTATGGCAACAGAGGGGATATTCATACATACACACTTAGGCCCTATCAGATTATTGTGAAGTCTGCATGAAGACAAGTCTCCCATCCGGTCTCCACTGAGACTTCCCTAAGCAATGTGTCTGCACTGTATCAAGTAGTCTGACAAACCACTTCAAATTTCAATAATAACAATTTTCGCCATCGATTTTCTCTCCTTCCATGATTCCATTAAGAACACCCCCCAAAACACGGTAGTAGCCTACAATATACACATTAGCTGCAATTAATTCGGCAAGTAATAACACATTTACAATAAAATGCTCATTATTTTTGCAATGTTACGCTATTAAAACCAAACAACGAATCCCTAAACAACAATGAGAAACCCAAAAGTGAGTTCGGGTCAATAAACTTACAAAAAAGAATTGAGCATAAGGACAAGGACAATACCAAAAGATATGAAGTAGGCCTATAGTTACATTTTGGGGCACCTCAAAAATAGCTATTTATATCGATGTCTAATTACAATATGTGTGTTCGACTTCATTCAGAGAAAGGAACTACTGATTGGTTAGAGAGAATTGTAATTTCCGTAATCATTAAGCGACACAAATATTATGCATAAACCATAAACCCGACATTTTTACATAGCCACGATGCTTTTGTGGCCGCAATTTTGTTTATACGCAGGACTAATCAATTAAATGTGGCAACCTTCAAAACCATGCCGTGGTCAATTGGGGAGGTGCGGACTTTCCTCTGTTTGATAGCCGACGAAAGGATCCAGCGAGAGCTGGAGGGTTCAACGCGTAACCAGAAGGTCTACCAGAAAGTCTCTGAACTGTTGGTCGCACACGGCTACCAAAGGACATTTCAACAATGTAGGGAAAAGTTGAAAAAACTTAAAAGCGACTATAGGTCTATCAGCTACCGCAATGGACGCCGGAGTAGTTCGAGAAGGAAGAGTTGGAAATGGTTCGAAAAGATGGACGCTATTTAAGGCCATAGACAGGCTAGCAAAGTAAAGGGCGACCTCGAATCCCTCAATCAGAATCAGGATCCGCTTTATTGGCCAAGTATTTGCAGTCTATAAGGAATTTGACTTCGGTTTTTACATGGCTCTCAATGTACTTTCACAAAACATGACAAAGTATAAATAACCAACAATAGCACGTAGGCTGAGCAAATAAGGTAAACACATAAAATATACAATACAATAAAAAATCTAATCTATATACAAGTCGACTTGTACCCAATATAGAGACAACGTCAGAAGTGTCTTACCTGGGCTACGAAGAAAAACAACTGGACTGTTGCTCAGTGGTCCAAAGTCCTGTTTTCTGATTAAAGTAAATGTTGCATTTCATTTGGAAATCAAGGTCCCAGTGTCTGGAGGAAAAGTGGAGGCACAGAATATAAATTGTCTGAAGTCCAGTGTGAAGTTTCCACAGTCAGGGATGATTTGGGGATTGATTGTGCAGTATTTAAAGCAAGAGGGGACTTGACACACCTTCAGTGATCTGAATGCTAAATGTGTTGGCTTTGAGATGATGAGAACCGTGTATAGTAAATGGGATGTAAGAATAAGTAATTTGTGTAATCAAAAAGCCACTTCTTTCTGGTATCTTTCTTTCCAAGAAGACGTTTCGATAAGCAAGGAAGACCCTGATGATGCCCCATTGTCACCAGCAGCAATGACAACCTCCGACTCCAATACCACACCTCAGCAGGAGAGGAATTTACAGTTGGCCTTCGATGATGCAGTGCGAGCGAGGGAGCTGGAAGCAGCTTTGAGGAGGGAGCAGAATGCTGAAACTGCAGCCTTCCATCAGGCCTGCCTTGGTACACTGAGACAGCTGGTGCAGGTGTTGAGTGGCCGGCGTGACCCGGTTCCTTCATCCCTGGACTAGACCCAGTTCCTCCACCCCTGGTCTAGACTCCTTATGTACATAGTTATATACAGTATATATATAGTTTGTACTTTGCACTCTTTTACTTGCATTACTCTACATTTAACATGTATTTCACATGTAACTTATGTACATAGTTTTCTGTGCTGCATTTGAACAATTACTTTGTTCTATTTATGTATCTAGATTGCACATGTTTCTTAAATAGTTTTGTAACTTGTTACACTTGCATTTACATTGCACCGTGATCACATCTTGGCAGGTAAAGATGTGAATTTTGTAAAAATTCTGTTGTGTGGGCCCGAATCTCTTAGGAGTTGGGTCGTGGAGTGTGGTGACGTGGCCGTGGTTGTGAGGGACGCCGATCCCTCAGAAGCCCTCTGCTTGCTTGTAAAAAGGGCTATACAAATACATTTTGATTTCATCCTAGGCTAACCAAAACCCCGACGTTGGCTGAATTCGTGGTCGCATTCTGGGTATTCCGTGACTTCGTGTGTGAGGAGTTTGCCGAGAGGCGCGTGGAACTGGATACGTATCTGGCCATCATTGCTGACCTCGCGCTGTCATACGGGGGAGGCCTGTTCTACAGATACCACCAGGGCTTTTCCGCAAAGGCCGCCCTGCACGTTCAGCGTTTCATCCAACGCCTGTACAGGTCCGTGCTGGACCTGAAGCTGGTCAGCCGCACGTTCACTGGGCTCCGTCCTTTGTGTTGTTCTGTGTGCGGGTCTTTCACCCCTTCTACCGGGCTTTGCCCTCACACGATGGCTTCCAAGGTGGGTGGTCCCGCGCCCGTTGTGCAAAGTGGGTCTGGTGTTGCGGGGTGGCGTCCTTCAAACGCCAGGTGTCTGGGTCCGCTCCTGTGTGTATGTATTTCAATGAGGGGTCATGCTCATATCCTAATTGTAAATTTCTCCATGCTTGCAGTCAGTGCTCGGACAGCCGTCCTGCCCTCGCCGGTTCTGGCCGGGGGGGAAGGCCCCGAAATGATTAAACACCCTTCTACCCCTTGTTGACATTGGTCGTCTTTCCGGAGCCCTGAGCGGACACCCTAATCGATGTTTTGTTAAATCTCTCCTCACTGGGTTGCGGGAAGGTTTTATGGCTGGGGTTGGATGTGTGCCCACTGTCACACACATATATAATATATATACAGTATATATAATAACATTGTGCCCTATTGCAGTTGTCTGATGTGTAGAATTGTAAAGGCTAAAATTGTGAATGTAAAATGTATTAAATACAAAGGTCATTTTCTCTCCAATTTCTGCCATTTGTCTTTTCTTTAAGTTAGTGGGGTATGGGGATTTTTTACACCCAATAGAGTTATTCCTATTTACACCCAGAAGTATAGCATTAGTTATTTTCAACAATGATTGTAGTTGTCTTCACACTACACCTGGTGTTGGTGTTCCTTTTTAACATTTTATTTTAACACTAACCAGTGTAGGGTGAATACAGCACCGTCAAGTGTTAGTGTTGGTGCAGTGTTGATTTTTTTTACAAGTGAGATAGATACAGTTAGGTCCATAAATATTTGGCTCTGTATACCACCACAATGGATTTGAAATGAAACAATCTTTAATATCAGGGTATTTACATCCAAATCATGTGAACGGTGTAGGAATTACAACACATTTTATATGTGCCCCCCCCCTCAATGTTTTAGATCTAATACTTCTATCACTTGTATTGTTGTTTTTGTTGATTTTATGTAAAGCACCTTTAGCTGCAATTCTTGTATGAAATGTGCTATGTAAGTAAAGTCTTACTTACTTTATCAAGAAATGCACAGAGTTGTCAGATTCAAAGAAAGTACAATAGTTTAATGCTTGCCGGCAAGGAGACTAAATCTGATCGCAAGTTTGTCTGCTAGCAAGAGCTCTTATTTAATTGTCTCTGTAGCAGCTTCGTTTCATCCTCCATAAGCCGCTGAGAGGCTGAGTCAGGGCACAAACACTTGAATAAGGCAGTTCCACTCCATGCTATGCGTTTGGGTCTTTATTGTCCATTTGAATAAAAAAATACAACAATTCGAAACAAAATCCAGTTGTATGAAAAATACTGCTTTAAACTACAGGAAAACTGCGGTCAACAAAAAATGCAAAACCCAAACTCCCCCCCTCTCTCCCACCATGTAGGTGCACAGGTGTTTAAATAGGCTACTGATTGTCTGACCATCCCCCGTGACCACCTATAGTGATGTATAGGTAAAACAAACCATCAACAAACGTAAATATACCTGGCTCCTATGCACATGATATGCATTGGCTCCTATATTCCGGCCCCTAGTTATTATACAGAAATAATAATTAATACACAACATAGGAGACTTGAATACAAAAAGGTAACACAAGTTAATGTAGCATGTCGTATTCTTATTTCCCCTTAGAGAGTGGCCTTCACCGCCACTTGTTCCGTTGTAGTTCCGTAAAGGAAAGTCAGTGCATAAAAGTCAATAGGTCTGAGAAAATCAACTGCACCTTCTCACAAGGCTTCAGCCTCCTGCAGGAGGCAGACTTTGGTGATGGGCCTATCCAGACAGCTGGTCTTGGTCTGAATCCGTACCATTCGCACAAGCCCTTTTTTGTCTGGGATAGTGTGAATTATCCTACCAGTCAACCATGAGTTGCGAGGAGCTGAATCATCAACTGTGATGACGATATCTCCAGGCCTGAAGTTCCGTTTTCACACCTGACCACTTTTGACGCTCTTGTAGTTGCGGCAGATATTCCTCAGTTGCGGCAGATATTCCTCAATCCATTTTTTCCTAAATAGATAGGACATGTACTGTACTTGTCTCCATCTACGATGGGCATATACATCCTCCTTTATGAACTGTCCTGGCAGCAGAGATGGCAAAGTTTTCAGAAGTAAAAGATGGTTAGGGGTTAGTGCTTCAAGGTCGTTAAGATCATTGGATGCTTTGGTTATGGGACGGCTGTTAATGACACTGCATCTTCAGTGTTGAGTTCAGGACCTTTTGCACAATTCTGATCAATCTCTCCCATACACCTCCGTGGTGTGAACCAGATGGGGGATTGAAAACCCACTTTATTTCCTTTTGGAGAAGGGTGTCATGGATCCGGCAAGATTCCAGCTTTTGATGGCTTCCCTTAACTCACGCTCAGCACCCACAAAGTTGGCACCATTATCTGAGCGCAGCTCTCACAGTTGTCCACGTCATGCTATGAATCGTCAAAGAGCATTAATGAAGGAATCCGTATCCAACGATGACGCCACCTCAATGTGGACAGCCCTTATGGATAAGCAAGAGAATCTCTTCAATACACTCCTTCCACACTTCATCTTGAAGGGTCCAAAATAGTCCACTCCAACATGCGTGAATGGAGGTTAGTCCGGGGACACTCTGTCCTGAGGCAAGTTTACCATCTGCTGGCGCCGTGGAGCGGCATGTAACCTCCGACAGCCAACACACCTGGACAGGGTTTTCCTTATGGCCACACTGGCACCTGGAATCCAATATCTTCGTCGCAGCATGGATAACATGTGGTTACGACCACAATGTCCCACCTGATAATGTATGTGTCGAAGAATGATGTCTGTGATGTGAAGATCTTTTGACAGAATGACTGGGTGTTTAGAGTCTTCAGGCATGGCTGCCCTACTGAGCCGTCCCCAACCCTTGGGACACCATCGTTGAACATTGGGTTCAGCTTGTCAATGTGGCTGTTTCTTTTTACGGTTTCTCCTTTCTCCAAGCTGGAGATCTCAGCTGGAAATCTTCTTTTTTGACAGAAGCGGATTATCTCCAACTCAGCTTTCCTTAGTTCCTCTATTGACAGGTAACCACCATCAGCTCGAGCTTTCATACTCTGAATCTCCATTTCCAGAGATTGCCTTTGTCAGGCTTCATCCATGCCAGATCTGGCAAGTTCAATATTTTTTTTCAACCTTTATTTATCCAGGTAAAATCAATTGAGAACCAATTCACATTTACAATAATGACCTGTCCTTTTGCTTCCTCTTACAACTGACACACAAAAGCAGACCCTTGAGACTTAGGATCCAACATATCCTTTTCAAGTGGATCTAAGACGAGAAATGGTTGATCATTCAGGTCACTGCGTCTACAGCCTCAGCTTCAGTCTGTAACGCTGTGACGCTCCTTTTAACCTCGGGGTTCTCTTGTGAGATTTATTGCGGACCATCAGGGTTTACAGGCCACTCCTCCTTAGGTTGGACAAGAAACTGAGGCCCAGACACCCATGTCTGATTCTTCAGGAAGGATTCCACCCTCAACCCCCTAGAGGCCATATCTGCAGGATTGATATAAGTGTTCACATACCGCCACTTTCCTGTTGCATGACTTCAAGCACTTTGACAGGAGAGGTGTGACTTCCATCCTGAACCTGTTGATCCTCTCCGCTCATTCCGTGTAGAGCTCTCTTTACGTTCATGTCGTAAGAAACAGGGCCGGATTAACCCCCCCCCCCCCCCAGCTAGCTGGCGTCAGTTACATGTAAAATGCATAGATAATGTTTAACAGTAACAAACAAGTAAAAACATGTTTGAGTGTGCTAACATTAGCAATAACGTCTTGAGGTGTATGCATAGGCTAAACATTAAATTAGCAGCACATTTCCCGTATATATACAATTCAACATGGACTTACCTGAAAGTGATGCATGGGCACAATCTCGCAGTCTCTTTCTTTTTTTCTGGAGCTCCCCCAAAAGTTTCATTAGCCCCCCCAATTTTTTTTATTTTTCTTTCTTATTTTAAATCTAAATTTGTTCATTTCTCTTCCTAAAACCCACTAGAGGACACTATTTTAAATGATATTTTTTTAAAATTATTCTGGGGGAACATGCCCCCAGACCCCCCTAGTTTTGCTGGGTCACAGGAAAAATTATAAGTTTTATCTAGGGACTTAGCCCCCCCAAAAGTGGGAACCTAGATTCGCCCCTGCTTAGCAGCTATAACAGATTCCACTCTTCTGGGAAGGCTGTCTACGAGAGTGTCTGTGGGAATGTGTGCCCCTTTCGCCACAAGAGCGTTAGGGAGTTTGCCAAAGGCAAACATCAAGCCAAAAACATGACTCAACCTTATGATGCCTTTTAATGGCCTGGATCCATCATTTACTTCTGTTCTTACCAATGGAATGTGATGGGCTTTAAATGTTTCCCTTTTTTTTTTTTTTTTTTTTATTGCAAAAATGTTAACAAATACAATGACAGTTCAGTTTGAATGTTTCCCTCTAGTTGCGCACGTGTCTCTGTGATGACGTTGCACCGGTCGGTAAACGGAAGTGAGGGAAGAAGGAAGGAGACAAGTGACCTAAACATGGCGTACCCGCTGGGTAGCAGAAGTGGCGATGCAATGTTATCTTTATCGTGGCCATCTAATCATAAAATCTTGATGTGCTATTTAGTTTTGGCATTACATCTTACGTTGCAACCAGTTTTTGCCAAAAGCGGCAGCCTGAAAGAAGTCACTGATGGAAATTGGCAGGACATCTTGGAAGGAGAGTGGATGATAGAATTGTAAGTGTGAAGAAGCTAATAGCTTGCTAGTTTACTAGTCATGGATTAGTAGAGCGGGCGTGTTATTTAGCCACGTTTGCGTTGCTGGCAAAAGTGTAGCAAAGCGAATTAGCAAGGTAGCTTGTTCTTGATGGTTCTTGACATTCAAAATATAATATCACGTTGGAAAGCTAGCTAGCTACAGTATGCTTGTCAAAATGCGTGATTAATATGGGAAGCTAGCTAGCTAGCACTAGCTATCTGTAAACAAACATGTATGTACTAGCCGTAGCTAACGTTGCTGTTATTAGATGATTCACTGACACTACGAATTCCGCTGACACTTATGCTTGGAACCACCCGCCTCTTCGACAGCTTTGCACCATGGTGTCCGGCATGCCAACAGCTTCAGCCGGTATGGACTGAGTTTGCTGACTGGGGGGAGGACATGGGGGTCAACATAGCCAAGGTGGACGTCACAGAACAACCTGGTATGTGACTGACTGCTGAAGGACTTGTCATTTGAACTACATTAGAGGACAATGTTAGCCCACTAGCACAGCAAGTCAGACTAATAGGTTACAGTACATATAATAAACATAACAAACATTTAAATGATCAAGTTTACGTTTGAAAGTAGTTTGTTAGTTATAATGAAGTCATTTCTTGACATGCTAGCTTATTCTAAGTAACCATATCCTGTCTGCTTAGGTTTGAGCGGGCGATTCATCATAACTTCACTTCCGACCATTTACCAGTGAGTAAAAAAAAAAAAAAACTTACACCACATGACTTCCTGTTCATCAGTGTGACACGCTGAATGAAGATACAACCACAGCTGAAGATGTTACAGAAATACACCCTACTTGTGCTAAATACTGAATATGTGTTTGATTAAATATAATATATTTCTTACCTTTTTTAAATGTTGTGTTCTATATTTAAATTGGGGTTAGGCTTTTAACTGGATCTTGGCGTGTCTGCTTCGATTCTAAATGTTTCTGATTCAACTCTGTGTTTTCAGCTGCAAGGATGGGGTTTTCAGGAGGTACCAGGGAGCACGTACTAAAGATGACTTTCTGAGCTTCATAGATGAGAAGAGGTGGCAGGCAATTGAGCCTGTCTCTTCCTGGTTTGGTCCATCTTCCTTTTTGTGAGTTTCTTGTCTTGACTGTTATTTGGCCTGATTGAACAAGATATCACCGTTTTTATTAGTTTCTGTTTAGAGATAAGGATATGATGATTTACATGTGTTTATGAAAACAGGATAGGGCAGACACTTCTTTGAAAGTTCCAATTTGATTTAATCTCTTGATTCTCTCGTCCTTTTACAGAATGAACACAATGTCTGCTCTCTTCAAGCTGTCTATGTTTATCCGGGTGAGAAAGGACGTGCTTATTATAAAATCCAGCAACAGCAAATAGGCTGAAACTTTTGAAGCCCACCAGTTTCTGCATAACTACCTGGAAGTAAAACTTGCTGCTGTTTTTCTCTGTATTGCAGCGTTGTCATAACTACCTGACAGAGCAGTTGGGGATTCCCGTTTGGGGCTCGTACGTCATCTTTGGCCTGGCCACTCTTTTCTCTGGTCTGGTGTTGGGACTGGTAAGTTAAGTCTGGCTCATTTGTTGACACAAGGAGAATTTACATGGATGTGATTATTGTTTCTCCTCGTCTCCTCACAGTTCTTCTAGTGCAGATAGAGAATCCATATCAAGAAAGAGTCAAAGTTTCAGCAGATCCTCATTGTTCTCTTCCTCAGATATTGGTGTTCATTGCTGACTTCGTCTTCCCATCGCGTAGGTTTTCCTCCTCGGACTATTACCAGAGTGAGTGTGTGGTGGCAGGAAATGTAACCGAACCCATGAAATTACATGGAGCTATATCCTAACCCATACAATCACATGTAGCTATATCCTAACCCATACAATCACGTTACTATATCATAATCCATACAATCACATGTAGCTATATCCAAAACCCATACACATAAGACATGGTGTGTGTATTGTGTGTAGATAAGTGTACCGTTGAACATTGATTTGTTCTTGGATGATGCTTTGCCGCAGAGAAACAGTCTATGGAACAAGCCCGGCTTATCCAGCAACTAGAGGATGAACAAGAGGCCGACGGGGAGGAAGACGATGAAGAGGAGGACGAGGAGGAGGACGGCGAACAGGAGGAGGTCTGGAGGAGGAGGAGGAGAGGATCGCCCGAGGGCCGCCCAGAGCCACGTGGACAGGCCCTCCCTGACCAAGCCCTGAGGAAGAGGGTGGTGGCCAACCGGGAGGAGCAGGAGGACGAGGACATCTAGAGGCTGAGGCAGGAGCTGCAGACGCCTCCCCCACCCTACTCCCAAGGGAACAGCAGCGAGGGGTTAGTGGAGGAGCGCGGTCCTGAGTTGCAGTAGTGTTTACAGAAGGGAGCCCGGCAAGCCTCAAGGAGGCGGGGTCTGGCAACCACTTCCTGCTTCCTCCCCCGTCCCTCGGCTGCCCTGGGTGACGTCTAGACTCTCTCACGACTGCTCTCACCAGCAGCTGCCTCCCCGCGGGGGAGCAAGTCTCCCAACACCTGCTCTACATGTCTGAAACCAGTCCAAGGAGTGAGGTTTGAGTATGAAGTGCAGTACAGCTGATATTTTTCATTTTGTTCATGCTATGCATCTTTTTATTGTTATTTTTACGTTTGTCCCTCTTAACAAATTATATATTGCTTGTGTTTTGCCCTTTATTGTAAGATGTTTTATATCTAATATAATATGTTGTTTTCCACTGCCTGTACCTCAGAAATCCCAGTTCATCTTTTCATCCACTTCAAGTCTTCCCAGGCATTTCACATTATAATTGCATTTAGTTCACCGCAACACGGATCATCTGTGTGTCTTTACGCGTGAGAAATAACAATAGTAGAAACTTTTTGCTTGATCTCCGACTCCAGGAAAGAGGTAATCATTATGGGGAAACACTGAAAAAACGAATCTGGGCACTCCGTCTCTTAAATGCTGTGTAAGGGTTTGGTACAGAGCTGGCACCCAACACAAGTATCCATTTATGAGCAAAGACACCCACATGTTGACTTTATTTGAGTGTGCAGTGGCCCTCGTTCCTCTGTAAGACTGACCCACAACAACAATGGAGAGGCTGTGTGCTGTCTGAGCTTACTCCACTGTCAGGATTGCGGTGCTACCTGTGTGATTATTATAAAATATGGATGATTAAATATCAGTTTTGTGCTGTAAATATGACCTATTGTTGTCTTCACTGCGAAAAGACCTACACAATACTGAAAACCTGAGGCCTGGTTCAGACTGCCAGGTCTAAAACTGTATCCTGGTTGACGTTCCGTGGAACTAAACAGTCAGCCACGCAGTGTAGGAACCAGTGGGCTGTTCTAGATGCCGCTCTGAAGGGAATCTCAGGGTGGGTCGTTCGTTTGACATTGTTTCTAATATTGTAATTCTAATATTATTTTACTTATCCATGCCGAGATTCCATTTTCGATTGGGAACGTGCCATTGCTCAGGCACAGTGCATGCTGGTGTGGAGAGTTTTTCAGGGATACAAACTCTGGCTTCTTATGTTGGACAAACAGTGCAGTTCAGTGTGTGGATGAGGGATGTTTGATGGCTTGTCCTGTAAACAATGTCGAGAAGTGGAGTGGGTGAGAGTGAAGTGGCTGGAGCTTTTCTTCTTTTTGTTCTCTTTCCTTCAAACGTTTCACTTGCTGTTCAGTGCTGATGTGTGATTGTGTGAGGGTTTTCTGATTTGGTCCAGTAGATGATGGTGACACACATGATTGATTCTTTTGAAGGTAGTATGGAATTCAATCTCATCTCATGTCCTCATTGAAAATGATCTACAGCACAAGGATCTAGAATCAACCAAATCTAGAATCAACAGACATGCTCATAACACATCCAACCCTCTGGATCTTTCAGCTTCATAGAAACAGACTGTGATGCTCGAACCTGTAATGCTTTTGTGCATAAATGTCACTTTTAAGTTTTAAGTTTAATGATGCAGTTATATATAATAGCTCATGGTTTTTACACTTAAGTTGTGCTTTTCAGCAAGCTTACCATAGTTAATGGTGGTTTTGCAACTGTTTATCAACCTGATGTAACTGTCTCTCCTGGCTGACCCACGCTTCCTCACCTCTGCTGGGGCCAACAACTGCACAGACCTGAAACTCAGCCTGCAGTGCTTAGTGTGAACCAGACCTTTCTAAATAAAGAATTGATATGTTTGGAAAAAATACGTCTCTAAACGTTAATTGAATCTTGTCGTGGTTTATGATGGCATCTGAAGGTCTTACCACTACCAACCAGTAGATGACAGTGTTGTACCTCTTGTTACTCAAACATGAGAAGATTTACAGAGTCATGAAAGTCTAATTTGTGTTTTTTCTTTTAATGTTTGCAGATAATATGTATTCGAATCGTTTGCATCTTGTCCTGGCTGTGTATTTCAGTAATGGCACCAGGTTCCTGGTTCAAGTGTAATATAAAATTGTAGAAAAACGCAGTTAGACCAAGACTGCTGCAGATTGTTACGCTGTGATATATATACACTCCTACTTCCTGTTTTATACAAGATCACCATTTCCTGTGAAACAACCTCAGCCTCATACTGAATAGAGATCTCCCTCACCCCACCCTCCTCACCACCATCATCCACCCTCGTACCCCCCTCAACATCATCATACTTCCCTCACCACCATCATCCACCATCTTGGCCACCATCCCTCACCCTGGGTCAGTAGGGGAGCAGGCCAGGGAAGTGGATCTCTAATCAGCGCTGTCATTGCAGCTTGAGTGACCTTCTGCACACGCTCTGTTTAGCTGAAGCTTAGTCCTCCAGGATGTGTGGGGGGGGATCTGCTCCTGGGGGGGATCGGCAGGGCTCTCTGGTGTGGGTGCTGTTGTAGATGAACCCAGACGACTCTGGTGCTGTTGGACAGGTTTTCTGTCTGTGGCTCTCAGGAATATTTACTGGATCCATTTCCTTCATGGTTCTCCTGGGTCCATGTCCCTGTTCATGGATCGAATTCGATCTCATTCAATTCACTTCATTAATCCTGAGGGAAATCCTAGGTTCCATAAAATCCTACAAACAACATTGCTCAAGAACATTACGACAGCAGTTGGGGTTACTATCGGTGTTGTGAGTTATTTACAAAAGCCACATACTGTACACAAGGGAATTTCTAAGTTCCCCTATATTTACTTTATGGCTCTGTGCCAGGAGATGCAATGTATACAATGACATTGCTTTGGGCATAGTGCTGCACTTGCACTTATCCATCCTTGTCCACTTCAATCACTCCTTTTCCACGAGTGAATGAATGAGTGTGTTAGAGTGAGTGAATGAGTGAGTATTCAAATGGCTGAGTGTATGTGTCGAGTTAGTGAGTGCGCGACTGACTGACTAAGTGTGTGTCCGGGTGCAAATGAGTGTGATTGACTGAATGACTGCGTGTTAGAGTATGCGAGTGACTGAATGAGTGTTGGTGAATGTGCCAACCTGGGTGCTTGGTGCTGAACTGCAGAACAGATTTGACTCACATGTTCACATGTCCAGGCTCATTAATCCCATTGGATGGGCATTAGAACGCAGGCGTCAGACGCCCTTGCATGACATGACAAGCACTCCCCAAAGCCCCTTCTGTGGTGAAAGACGCCTGGTCCGCCCTAATCTCCCTGCCAGTTTACTGTCTCTGAGTTGTATGGCGCCTCTGTCAGGGTTGATGACAACTCACAGTAGCTAGCTAGCCGTGTAGTTGAGGGTGCTGTATAGGGAGGTTTTCCATGGATGTACAGTTGAGCGGAAGTACAGTAGAACTATATCTTAATCACAACTAATGTCAAAATCAATATATATTTATTCAAATTTGAATCGATTTTTTCAGAGTGTACACATTTTCAGTCAGCAGTAGACCAGTGGTGTAAGTACAAGGCATCCTTGTTGTGAGTGACATCGCAGAGATGTTGGCCGATTCTAGGGCGGATATTGTGAATTGTTTCCCAGTTTTCGGGGAGAGCTTAGTTACAGGGTGAAAATCTTGTTGGTGGATTAGCTGTCACTCTTGTGGAAGAACTTCAGTGGCATCATGGAGTAATGCAGACTTCCCTGACATCCTGCCTTCCCAGGAAAGGGCCAAACCTGAGTCAGATGTTCCAGTGGTGAGCACCACATCGCTAAAGGAAACACATTGTTGAATTCCTGAATTTCACATACACTGTTGGGCAATGGAGGTGCTCTCTTTCATTTGACATGTTTTAGTTTTTATCCGTTTAGCAGACCCTTTATTTCAAAGCGAAGTTACGAAGTTACAAATAGCGATTAATAATAATAAAAATATATGACGTTGTATTCCCTGTAATCTACAGCATTTAAAACTGCAGTAACACACAGTTACAGTGGTTCTATCCATGTACAGTCAAGTAAAGGAAATAAATCGTTTTTTTAAGGATTTTGTTTTGTACATTGTTGTCACCCTTGTCACTGCCCATGTCTCTGAAACATGAGACACATTTTGGGATCAAGGGAGTTTTTAAATGTTGTCCCAGTTGAATGTCTGGCCTCTGGGCTTGTGGCCAGAAGGGGTTTTCTCAAACCTCAAAAATGCATGTGAAAAACAAGCTGGAGTTACATGATCCTGACGTTTGCGAAGGGTTTCTGGACGCCAGTGAGGTGTGAGGGGTGGAGGAACAACAAGGCAGCACTTGTTCTGGGAGCTGATGTGCACTTCCAGTGGCCTCCAAGAGGTTAGTCGGACCCTCATGAAGAGGAAAGAGGCGGAGAGCTGTTTCTGGATGTGTTGAGCTGGTGTGTGACATGGACAAGCTCTGCATGATTTATCACCCTTCACGTGTCATTCAAGTGAAAAACCTAGTTCAGATCTGGAAGATATGATTTAAACGATGGAATGACAAAACAAATAAAAGCGAAGCCGGCAATTATGATCTTCCCGTCTCGTTGACTTGTGAGAGGCCGTGCCCAGGCCTCAGTTGTGTAAGCATGCCCAGGTCTCTCTGTATACACTGGACAGAAATAGCACCTTACGTTCTCACGGATAAACACAGGAAAAGGCTTCAGGCTGGGTTAGTGTAATACTTCATACAGAGCTGTATCCCTAGAGGGGGCTGTGTATCATTACTCACATCTCTTTGACTCATTAAGGGACTGGAATTCAACAGAAGAGTTTGTCATCATGACTGGGTACAATTCATGTTGATTGTGGATGGACTTTTTTTTTTTTTTTTTTACTGTAATTAGATAATGGTCAGACAACCTTGAGAACCAGCCATTTATTTATTTATATTATTAAGTGGACGTTGATTTTGGGTGAGGAACTTTGCAACCAATTTCATGTATTTGTTTTTTCCAATTGAGAGGACATGCTTGGTGTTTCTAATGATGACAAAAATGGGATGTTAGCAATGTAATTCCTTAAAATATGTTTATTTTACCCAAATGCTTAAGTAAAATGTAAACTTTTTTTGAGTCTCAAAATACTTAATAATAATCTTGCTTTCATTAGGGGCTTTCATCAGTTCCAGTTGGACAAGGAGCTCAGGGTACTGAGCCAGAAAAGAAGCCTGAGCAACGTAGTATGATTATGGTTGTATTGTTCTTGTGTCCAGTAATGAATGGAGAATTTAAAAGATTCTGTCCCCTGCAGAGGAAGGTTTCATCAGACAGAAATAGGAGAGAGAGGCCAGGGCCCTGGTTTAGAGGACCAGAGAGAGGCCAGGGCCCTGGTCTAGAGGACCAGAGAGAGGCCAGGGCCCTGGTCTAGAGGACCAGAGAGAGGCCAGGGCCCTGGTCTAGAGGACCAGAGGCCAGGGCCCTGGTCTAGAGGACCAGAGAGAGGCCAGGGCCCTGGTCTAGAGGACCAGAGAGAGGCCAGGGCCCTGGTCTAGAGGACCAGAGAGAGGCCAGGGCCCTGGTCTAGAGGACCAGAGAGAGGCCACACATATCTAAATTGGGACCATTGTCAATGACATTGCCAATGTTGTAAAAACAAATGATATTATGTTATGGTGAAAACATTGTGAATTACACTTAATCCCAGAGCAGAACCAGTTTAGGTCTGGATTCCAACAAATCTTTGCAAAAGTGTTAATTTTGATTATTTGGTGGTAAACCCCGAAATATTTTGCTACTAGTTTAAAACTTGGATGGGGGAGGGAGTTCTTTTGATATTTTTGACGTATCACTGGGAGGAGTTTTGTATGATAATTTACCTTATTCATTTTAGCTCCTTGAATGTTTGAGGGAGCATTCATATTCATAAGAAATCATGATTTTGAAAACGTGAAGGGACAGGCTAAGGATGAAACTGGGTCTTGTAGTTAACCTTTAAGAGTAGTGTACCTTTCAATAGTGGCGTGTACTGCTGCTGCTGTTACATAACCAGGCCATGCCAGTGGTGACACTCTCTGCCCCTCAGCCTTGTGAGTCATTATCATTGGTGTTATTGTAGTTACGCAGTCAGATGCAGCATCAAAAGGTTTCCTCTAAGCAGTAGTGACAGGTTGTTTTGCCCTTTGGCCTGTCCTGTTCAGCAGCATTCACTATGGCTATGTAAGAGGGCAGCCTGTTACTGAGCAGCACATGGAAGCATAGATCACGTTAGATGACAAGCAGCACCAATCTGATACCCCCTTCAAATTATAGTCTGTGTGTGGAAGGCTAGGTGTGGGCTTGTGGTTGTGTGTCGGGGCTTGATTTAGAGAAAGGCAGGTTTTTCAATGTGTTTTTTAATTGTTTGTTTTGCTAATTTTTGTTGTTGTCTGTTATTAACTGTAAAACTGCAGCATGCACAACCACACTTCTCAAGAGCTTAGGATTGCAACTGACGTACACATATCATTCCTCTGTCCTTCTCCTGCTGACGTCCTATCACTGTCTCGACATTTCCTGCTTCATAGTCAACACTTCCTGTTTATCTCCCATGCACACGATCAAGAAAGAAGATATGTTGGTGTGGAGGCAGTACAGGGCTTCAGTCTGAGTCTATGCCAGTGCTGCTGGGAGGGGGGGAAAGGAGGAAGGGGAAGATGGCCTATTTTTGTACAGACCTGACGCCCTCTCCAAGAGAAGATGCCATGATTACCAGGCGGTAATTACAAGGTTTATATGACAGGAGGGACAATTACTGCACTTTTGTCAGCAGTCTCCTTGTCCCGTGGATTGACCTTTTTAATTGCAAGGCTCAGGCGTTTGTCAACATATAGTTTGGGGTCAGTGTCAAATATAATAACATGGGGGTGTGGAGGGATGTGGGGACACTTTGTGTCTATTCAAGACAGTGTGAGTCTGTAAAAGCTCGTGTACAGGGAGACAGCGTGTGTCCTCTGTTTCATGCTGTCTTTCTGGTGGCTCTCTGGTGGCAAACACAGTTTAGCTTAGTTTCAGAACTCTGTGTTCAGCGCTACCTCGTCTCAGCTCAATAATGCTCACTGTACCGACACTGATGGAGAGGAGTGAATAGCTTTTCTGCATGTGTGATCACACATGGTGATTAAAACCAGAGAGGCTTGACGCGTGGCAGCTGTCTAGTAGGTCTGGTAGATATCCACTCACTCCTGGCTGTTATGGCTTGTCTCCCTTTGACTTTGCTGTGTAGGGGTGGGGGTGGGGGCACGAATGAGGGAAGGATCACTCCATCCGGCTCCGGGGGCAGCAGGGGAGGGGAGAGAGAGGGAGAGTTTTACGAGCTGGTTGATTAGGATATGAGGGAGGGACGTGTCCTAATTCACCTTAGTAATCGACACATCAGATGCTTAGACCATGAATCATGTTCTCCAAGGCGTACCTCTCCTAGTATCCTCTCACTTCCTCACCACCTCAACACCAGATCTGGGGAGATGAACATGTAAATGATCCCTCGGTGTAGCTTCCTCCTGAGGACAAAGTCATAGTATTGCGTCATTAAAATCTCAACTTAATATTGTGTGAACGTGAGTCCCGCTGTCCATTTTTTTTCTTAACCTTTCGAGTTGTTTCTTGTGTTTCTTTCTTTGTCTTCTTCTTACCTTGAGGGATTTTTTTCTCATCTTCTCAAGATTGATTGTGTGTTGAAGGTCATGTCGTTTTGAGGTGTTCCCCGTTGATAGGGGGTGGGAAGTACATCACTAATTAGGCCAACATCATCCTCAGCTGGAGGAATGGAATCCAAATCTCTCTACTAGAAAGCTGGTTGACTTCATTCTCCTGCTTGGTCCTCTGTATGATCCGTGACTGGGTGATCCAGACTTTGAGTCCAGAACACTGTCTTCAAAGCCTTAGTCTCCAAACAGCTGAGGCAGTGTCGGTGTCCCAGTTCTCACCGGGACCCTCTCCCCCCCCCCCCCCCTGGTTTCATTATCAACACTTCTTCCCCTTCAAAGTTTCAACCTTCAGACAGAATATGAAATGTTGAAACATTGATTTATCTATGCAGCACCCCCCTAAACCCCCCCTTCCCTCTCTGAAGTTTTGGACCCCCCCCCCCCGTGGGTCTAGACTCCTGCTATTGTTAAAGTCTGTGTGTTCAGAGGATGAGAGCCCTTTGTTTTTGCTCCCTGGCGTGAAAGATATCAGATTGAAGCGAGCACTGACAAGTCTATCATGAGCACACTTCTCATGCAGACACACTGGACTCCATCAGTCTTTGATCTCATACAGCAGTCATATGAGAGGTGCCCTTTCAGGAACCCTCGTTCTGGAACGCACCCATTTCCATCATCAAATCAGTTCACCCCCAGCTTCTTTGCTTCAGTCAAGATATTACATTTTGACTAATTTGAGGGTACAATTCCCAAAATGTGTTGTAAATATTTCACATACTGTATAGACATAATGTAATATGAAACTGAGTTGTGGTACACGAGTATGATTCGACTTGAACCAACCTATCGGGACACAACGTCATGGACACACAGAGAGGAGAAACTAAAAGCAGCCGGCCGTCTGAACAACATCCCTTTTAAAGTCAACATGTTTCAGACTACTCACAGCGGGTGGAACACAGGAGAGTTTAACACATGAGTTGAATCAGAATATTCAAGTTTTTCCCTCCCTACTCTTTCCTGGTTTGTGAGGGGTTGAGGGGGGTGGGGGGCTTCCTCTGAAGGGAAGAGGAACATCACAGGTGCCGGAATTCTACAACCTCCCAGGGGAAAACTCCGGAGTGTCTGGAGCAGAGATTCCTGAGCTACATGTGGAAGATTCATGTCCCCTGACTAACAGGTCTCACCTCCCCGCCCTGTGATGTCCAACAGCAGACTGGGGCACCCCAGGGGTCAGAGGTCATGACCCCATTCACTATGGGGTCAACAGGGGCCACTCACAAGGCTCCAAATTCTTCACTTCATCCTTCAGCCAGAGTATTGAGTTGGCCCTGGTAGCACCATAACACTATTGCATCTGGAAGGATTTATACCTTCACTGTCTTTATGTAAGTCTGTTTTTCCATGTGTGACATACACAGTCAGTGTTGCCAGAAAGCTAAACTCACAGTCAACTTACAGTGTAGCTTATAAATGAACAGTTACCAATCTGCATGATAATAAGGATGTTAATCATCGTTTTACGAGACTTTGACATTGGAGTTTGGTGTTAGTTAGTAGTTGCACAAGGTTGATGCTTTGCTTTAGCTTTACCAGAAATGAGGAAAGCAGAAAGACCTGAAATCAGATGTCAACTCTCATATGACTGCATGAAACTGAAGTACACAACAGACATAGAATACATGACACAGATTTCATGCTCCACAAATGAACACATTCCTACATATCAGATCAAACACAGAACAGGTCTTAACCTGTACACTTACCAGCTCCTCAACCCCCATCCACTGTTCTCCTCAGTTCTCCCCAGTCCTCCCCCCAAACAGTGTAATTCAATAAGGTTCTCATTCTTGTGTGTGGGCAAACTGAAACAGGCTTTGTTCTACACAGACAGCTACTATTAAATGCAGATTGTGTATACTGGCAAATCCTGTTTTCAAATGTGACCTACAGTATGGTATTTCTCTCCCAACAGCTCATTCTGTTCCAAACGCTTAAACAGTTCCTTCTCTCTCTGTTTATCTCTCCCTCCCTCTTTCTCTGCCTTCTTTAAGAACACTCCTAGGTGTCTTTGTGTGTGGAGAGGGTGTTGTTGAATCTTCTGGAGAGGCACCTGGACAGGTACTGACATGCATGCTTGACACACAGGTTCAGCAGGGCCTGGCCAATAACAAGCATACCTCCACAGCCCGAGCTGAGCATTTGAAAGATGCCGCCTGACACCGAGAGGAAGATGTGAAGATGACTGTCACAGTATGCGAGCTCAAAAGCTTAACAGTTCTAATGTTCCTTCGTTTCTCTCATTACTTGCCAAGAGGAAAATTCCCCCTTTTTCAATCCACAAGGGAAAGACAGACAGAAAGAGAGAGACAGACCGAGAGAGGGAGACAGAGAATTAACCAGGAGTTTTAAACAGATCATAGAGTTTTACAGCCAGCTATTTAGAGAAATGGATTCTGGGTTTCTCTGCAAGAGCTCCAGATGCTATTAAAGTCCCAGCGTGTGTGACAGACGCATGAGAGAATTCTGCTCCTCGCTTGCTGTTTTGTTTGTTGTTGTTCCTTTGTGATACATACCAGCCCTGTGGAAGGACTATGGCACACTCAACAGTTACAGCCTTGGTTTAACAAAAACGGTCATGGTTTCTTTGGAATGTGTAGAATTCCTGAGGCAACCTTTAGGGTCTGGTCATTTGATGCTAGCCTCTGAGTTGGTTTCATGGGTTATCCATGACTGTGAAGAACCAGCAGCAGTGATGAGCAGCAGAGAAAAAACAACTGGGCACCCCTCACAGGAGAGAATCTTTTGGTCTGGCATGAGTGTAGGAATGTTTTGTTTTGCCTCCAAAAGCAACCGTTTCTATTTCCTGTTTACACGTTCATAGTTTCTCTCTGAGGTCCTGTTCTGTGTTGTTATTCTATTTAGGTTTTCACATTTGTTTTTCCTTATTTTGGTACTTTTTGGGTACTCATAAATGCCTGGCAGTTGCCAAATGTTTTTTGTTCACTGCATTTTGTAACCATTATAACTCCCACACAATATCACCCACAATGTGATTTTCAGTGGTGCAGATTTATTGTATGGTGAAACTTCATCGTGCAGTGGCGGTTCTAGAGTAATTTTACTGGGTGGGCCAAGGGGGGCCAGTGTTTAATCAAAGGGGCACAAAAAAACGGAAACAAATAATATTTAAACATTCAATACTTTAATTTTGCTTTACATTAAAATCATACAAAATGCTCTGGCTCTCCCTCTTCCAGCTCCTCAACTCTCTCAATACCTTGATATGTATCTCTAACTTTTTTATTTACAGGGGCAAAAACTGCTGCAATGTCTCTTCCCCAGTTTGTGATGACTACTAGAAGAAGAAAAACGTGTAAAAAAAAAAAGAGAAGAAAAGGTAGAAAAAATAAGATTTGTTTTTGTCAGCTCAGGGGGGGCCAGGGACATTTTTACAGGGGCACTGGCCCCTGTAAGCCCCCGTGTAGAAACGCCCCAGTCAACGTGGGAAGAAAGCAACGTAGGTGCTGTGGCTACAATGATGATGAGGTGGAGTTGGTTGAGCTTGTTGAAGCAGAGAACCAGCTCCTGAGATGTAAACGCTACCGGGCCTGGCCACTGAAACTGTGTGACTCTAATGGATTGTTTGCAGCCGGCAGCCAGGGGGCTGAGAGATGTGCATCAACATCATCGGGGTTGGGGGAGGAGGGGAGGAAGGGAACATTTGCCAAGCCACGAGTTGCGTAACGCACGCAGCCCAAGAGTTGTGGCAAGTCCCTAGCTGGGTGGAATGGATGTGGCTTTCCACCGGGAGAAGAAGGCTGGCTCAGTCAAGCCCTCCCTGAACTCAATGTTCAATTCTTTTCGATAAATCATAGAGGGACACAACATCCCATCCCCCGGAGGGACGATCTGTTTGCATCATCGACAAATGCGAGCGCTCACCATAATACTTGTCAGGTGATTAGATGACTTTGAGGAATGTGCAAATCTGTTGTTTTCACAGAAAACATGGACACCGTGGAGATTAATCTTTCAGTGCGGTTCTCCTTCAGACACCCCCTCTCTCCAGCAACCTTGCCCCCCTTCTGTCTGGTTTCCAGTTCCAAGATAAGCATGTCCCGTCCCCCCCAAACAAAAAAAAAGACAGGCAACATCGTCTTGAATCTGAAAGCTAATGACAGACATGCGGTCAGTGACCTCCTGGAATGGTTGAACAGTAAAAACACCCTCGTGCCTCATCGTCTATTACCATATCTCACTTATGAAGGGGATTTAAGAAAAACTTCCTTTAAGGATGATGTTGTAATTACACATTAGGATCTGCACAATGTGTTTCTAAGGAACTTCTACTTTCCATTTATGTTTTGGAGTTTCCACTGACTGCTTTTCCCACTGATGCACAGTATCCATCCATCCCCTCCAGACCCTCGTGTTTTTGCTGCGTTTCCACAGTTACCCTTCCCCGTCCCTCACTCTGGACCTGGGTTGGAATGTGTTCTTGTGTCCCAGCCAGCAGACCCTCACCAGAGCCCAAATCCCCTTGTGGAGAAAGTTCGACCCCAGACCAGGAAGTTTCCGGAGGAGCCAAACATGCTGAATCACTGCCAGTGTGAACCCTCCCATAGGGAGAACAGGCCTCCTAGTCTCCTCACAACTTCAAAGGAACACTGCACAGTGTGAAATGCCTTGTTGGCACTTGTCAGAAGTGGAGGTTCCCTTTGAATGAAATGCATACACTTTAATATAGGCCCCCGGCACAAGACACAGGAACAGAGATATTTTGCCATGACCAAACAGGACTCCTTGGGTTATTCAGATCAGATCAGATCAGATTAGATTAAACTTTATTGTCATTACACAAGTACAGGTACAAGGCAACGAAATGCAGTTTAGGTCTAACCAGAAGTGCAATAGCAGCAAGTATTAAGCCCATGTCTGCAGTATCAACAGCACTGAACTCCTTACCTCCGTCTACAAAGTCCCAAAATATGCTGTCAAACACGATGTGCAAAACAACTGTAATGAAAGGATCAAACAATAAACAGAATGAGAATAAAACAATAATGGTGTGTGTGTGTGTTTTGGGTGAACTAACCCTTTAAGTCTGCCTCAGCGACAGTGGTGCTGAGCTCCGCCCACAGCAGGATCACAGCAGGCCGCAGGTCATGGCTGCAAAGCCATCTGGTTCTGTTTAGGAGCAGTGTTTATTCCACGCTTAGTTCCAGGGACTGTTTGTAATATGTTCCTGTCTCTGTCGAAACAGGAGAGAAGCGGTTTCTGAGACTGGGGGTTCAGCCATGAGATAGTGAAGTTAATACCCTGCCTTTCCTCAGTGCAGTCTCCATCCACATGAACCCAATCTCTCTTATCCTTGGCTGTTAAACTGCATTATTTTCCTCAGCCCTTCCTCTTTGGACGCTCCAGCAAGGCCTGTGGGCCTACTTCACCTCGTCCTCTGCTCGGAGCTGTGTTCAGACTGCGTTCATGCCGCGGGTCTGCTCCAGGGAGCCGTCGGGCCTCACACTCCACATCTGAAGACAGCCTTTTTGTTTTATGTGGCGAAAATTACACAGGCTGGCTCCAGAAATAAAGTGGGAGGGAAGGAACAGTATAGCGCCAGTTCTCTCTGTTGCTTGAGAGTTTTTGTGAAATGTTTTGTATTCCATGAAGAGAAGGAAAAAAGTGAAATCATCTATCAAGTGATTCATGCGTGGATAGTATCGATTGTACATGGATGAAACATGGTTCATCTGCGTGTAATCTGGCTGGTCTATTGCTTTAGTGTATGATTGCTTCTTTACTGACTGACTAACTGCAATTAAGTTTAGGTGTGAAAATATGATTTTCAGCTGTTGCACTCATCCCACAGAGAACCAGACCGGACCGGTGGTACAGTATGAGAACCAGGTTGTTGTGAAGAGAACCAGGCAAGGCCCCAGCCCTAACTCCAGCTCCATCTTAATCCCCAGCCTCAGCCTCAGCCCCAGCCTCTGCCCCAGCCCCAGCCTCTGCCCCAGCCCCAGCCTCTGCCCCTGCCCCAGGCCCGGGCCCAGCCTCTGCCCCTGCCCCAGGCCCAGCCCCTGCCCCAGCCCCAGCCCCAGCTCCGACATAATCCCAAGCCCCAGTGTGGCACTTCCTGAACCTTCTTATCACGGCTCCCAAAACAATTCTCAGACAATCAGTGGGAAGTGACCTCAGACAGCCTCTTAGTTGAGGTCAGACCCCATGTTGTTTACCAGGCACCGCCACCTGACAGAAGCAGCAGTGGCTGCAGGAACACAATAACATATAACATATCTACAGCTGGGCAGAAGACAAGGACTGTTTATGGAAGCCTGTTGTCCTCCAGACTCTGTGTTGATCCTGCTGTAGCAGAGACAGACTTGTATGGAGGTCCAAGCTGAGAAAAACGAGCACACCATTCCATGCCTCCACACATACAATGGGATTGTGAGATCTCCTCACACTAAGTATGTAATCGGTCACATCGAAAAAACTGATAAAAAACTGATGTGTAGTCTGGATTATGTCAAACAATTCATATTACATCACGTATTAATTTCTATGTAAAACCCCTTCACCCTGAAAGTTAACTTGCGTGAAAAAGGCTAAGGAGAAATAAAGACATGCACATCTGCTTATTCTGAAGGATTAGGAGTATTTGCATATATACTACCAACCATATACTGTACCAACAGTACATTATGTAATCTACTTGAACGAAACCTCATTCTGACAAAATCCAAACTGAAGAGCTAAAAGGGTTTTGTAGAACAGAGAACCTTTGAAACATGTCATCAAACTAAGACTAAAAGGAAGGAGCTAGACGTTTTTCAAACACTGTCATAATCAGCCCTGTTAAGCTCCTACTTGACTATCAATGAGGGGAGAACAGAGAGGGTGGGAGTAATTCTTGGAGGAGGACAGGAGTGTTTGTGTAGGCTGTTTGGGCCACTAAAATCAAAGCCCCGGGTAGCACGTGGTATCGTTTTTTCCACCGAACATCAAAGGGTAACATTAACACATGAACACAATTGAATACAAAAGAGAAAATAATACACTGGCAACAATCACATGTGGTTTTTACCTACAGACAAGAGGGAAGAGCACTCAGGTAGAGAGACACAGGAGGGGAGGGAGTGTTGGGCCAAACCACAGGTGCTTTGAAGCGGCTCCTTGATTAGGCAGGAGTGGGGGCTGTCTGGGGGGCTGGGAGGGGGATCGAGCTAGCTCAGTGGCAGACCAGATAGTGAGAGCTGAAAGTTGTTTCCCAGGGAGAGACCTTTGTCAGGCCTTTCGGACCAGTCGATCATTCCTCCCCGTGCTCCAGAAAGAGACACTAAAGGGTTTCGGTTTGGCTTGAGCTTTGGAATAATCATTATTCGAGAGAAAAAAACTGAGACTGATGTGTCCTCCCAATATTGCAAAACGCTCAACAAATGAGAGCCATCCTCCCCCAAAAATAAACAGATCTCTATGGGTTAATTGTTGTTAATCAATGCTGATCCTTTGGCATCTGTGAAGCCCCATGTAACATTGCTCGTAAAAAATAAGTAAAAGGGCTGTACAAATAAAGTTTTATTCAAGTTCCTCAGCCCTGAACCATTGAATGGAGTGGTTACTGTATCTGTCAAAGTGGGAGCTCTTCTCATGTCTCCATGTTGTTTTTCCCTAGTGAATTCTAGAGGATTACTGCAGAGTAAAAGTCCTTGGCTTCCTGTGTGATATGATTGGACGCCCTTGTCGTAGTCCTGTGGGTTTGGGAGCGGCAGTTTGTCATAATTTAAGACAGGCAGTATTTCTACATGCACTATTCAGGACTACTTGAAGTGATTTATATGGAAATGATGAAGGGGCAAACAATGTCAGAAAACACACACTAATTATATCAGTTTTTGTTTGTATTTTTCAAATAAAGAAATATTATGGAAATACCTAACTGCTGGATTATCCTAACCTAACCCTAAACAGTCTCTCCCACATTTGAATGAACCCAGGTGAAATGATGAACCAGTGATACTTTGGCGTTGTGACACATTCTTACGCATTGTTTTCTGAACCAGAAGCCGAGACTGAACTTCCACTCACAGGGTGTAGTTTACAGCGTGGGTAACAAGGTGGGTGGCATTGCTGCGGGCTACTGTTCTCCCTAATTGCCTATTATGGGATGGCAGAGTAGCAGTCCAAACTTTTAATAGCTCGCAAAATTCCCCTTTGTAGATCTCTGTGTTCCTACAATGGCAATCCCTTCAGGTGTCGTTAAACCTTTTTATGGTAGAGGTCATTGCAGGGAAAATACGCCTCTAAAAACAACAAATAAACAGTGACCAGGGTCCCGATCAGAGTCTTTCACACACGGAAATGGGGTTTTATTGAACATAAACAATAGCCGATTCATCTGAGGACCTCGTAGAATGTCATGAACAAATGCTGTCACAGACACCTAGAGATCACTGTTCTGATCTGGGGGGTTGAGGAAAGAAGTCCTGTTGGAAGGAATGAGGTAATCAGGCGTTACATCAAAGAGACTAAGAATGGAACTGAATTCCACAGTTGTTGTGAAACAACATTTGCAAAGAGGCCACAGTAAATCATATTCATTATTGTGGAAAAGGGGTGCGGAAGGGGAGGGGTGGAATCAGAATACGTTCCTTCATGCCCTGTCATGTTCAGAAAGGTCAGACAGATGAACATGCAGGTGGGGTATGTCACTGGCATTTACATCCCCAACAATCAATTGGAGCCCTGAGATCCACCTGACTAATGCATGACTGACAGGAACACCCCAGACGTGACATCCAGAACATGAACTTCCTGGAGCATCACGTTAGTTACCGGACACAGTCTGATTATGCACCTCATTGGCATCCTGTGTTTGCAAAATGGGATTTTCCTCAAGATGTTGCCCCACCCCCGGTTTGTGGATTTTTTTATGGAGACACTCAATGGAAGTATACCATCTTGAGACACTGTTGTAACAGTGACGCTTTACTCTAAAAGTAATAGAAGGCAATCCATACTTCCATACTACAAGACCACTAAGCTTTTTAAAAACAAAGAAAACGAAACCAGAATTTTTGGGCTGTTAAGCTGTTAAACCCCACTGCTAAAGGCAGTACAAGAAACTCTGGCATGTCTCGCCCGCAGTATTCCAAGAGGGAGATTACATCACAATCCGATAGTGATGTATAGATGAACCCCCCCCCTCCCGACACCTTGGACAGTGGAGTGACGAGGTCAGCTCAGCCTCTGTTCAGCCTCTCACTAATGTACAGGTCACAATGAAATAGAACTCATAACAGAAAAAATCACTATAAAGTAGAACTCACAACAGGGCTGGTAACAGTTAAAGTACCGTATTTTTCGGAAAATAAAGCAGCGGTTTATACCCCGATTTAACATTTTTCTTGTGGTGGTGAAGCGTATATTTCGAAGCGGCTTATAGAACGTTTTTATAACAAAACAGAGAGACTTGGGGTGTCTGAACATACATTAATTAAGCAGTTACTTTCGTTTTCGAAGTGTGTTGCAGCGGCATGCTGTAAGATTGACTACACTTGTGCATTGCATGGTATCATTGTTCCCGTATGAAGTGCAGCATATATTCCAGTGTGGTTTTTATTCAGATTTACAAACACAAAGCTTCCATTCCGGTGGGGTGCGGTTTATAAAAAATGTTGGCTTATTTTCCGAAATATGTTAAAACTCACTTCAGTGTTGGTCACAAAAAGTAGAACTACATTGTGATCCCAATAAAGTAGAACCCATTAAACAGCAGGTCACAATTTCGTTGATTATCACTACCAGTGGAGTTTGAAAACGTGATTCAGATCTGTAGGCCCACCTGCAAGTACTATCTGTTCCTTGAGTACCTTGTGGTCCTGGTGAGCCTTAGCGTAGTGTGGCACGTTGCATTGAACAAGGTCCTCATCAGGGGTCACATAGAGCCAGCACGCCTCTCTCAGGAGAAATGTCCTTACATTTAGTCATTAAGCAGACGCTCTAATCCCGAGCGATTTACAGTAAGTACAGGGACAATCCCCCGAGGCAAGTAGGGTGAAGTGCATTGCCCAAGGACACAACCTAATTTGTCACGGCCGGGAATCGAACCGGCAACCTTCAGATTACCAGCCCAATTCCCTAAGTGCTCAGCCACCTGACTTCACCCGTCCTTCTCGTGTTGCTATTTCAGGCGTCTGCTTTGTCTGTGTGGGATGCATTAGATGAACACACGAGATGGTAGGCAGGACGCGCACCAGAAAGCAGACTCAACGGCGTGGTGCACCACCTTTACCCAGAGTTCCCTGTGGTGCAAGGAGGGGGGCTGTCTGGCCTCCCTGACTTCAGCCTGAGACCTGAGGAGTTCCAGACACTGAAGGACAGTCCCAATGTTTATCTTGAAATCGTTATCATCGCAAACCTTCCTATTAGCACCATGTGGTGGTCTCTTGATTCTCGCCCCGCTTTCTCCCAGTCTACACCGGCTCTTTCTAGGCGAGTCGAGAGATCACTCTCTGGGGCTGGGGAGGGGAGGTGGAGAGAGGAGGGGCTCATCTCCTTGTCTCGGATGGCACTGAGAGACAGCAGAGCTTTCCCAGCCTCTGTCACTTGTGCCAACAGGACTTAATCCTCAGAGAACAGGAAAGGAGATAGAGAGATAGAGAGAGTTCACGAGTGGCAGAGAGGTTGAGAGAGAGAGGGAGAGCGAGGGAGAGTGAGAAAGAGAAAGAGGAAAAGAAAGAGACGAAGAGGTGGACAGAGAAAAAAGGAGAAAAGGAGAGAGACTGTGAGCGAAAGAGAGAGAGGAGGGAAAGTGAAAGGCTGATAGAGGGAGGGAGAGAGAGAAACCAAGATCCTCGGACAGACGTCTTTTTGTCCGCTAGAATGACACACACATGCAGGAATCCAGGTCAAACAACACCTGGATGTAGATTGCTGTCATGGAATAACTGTCCTGCATACTGAGACTATAATCCAGTTTCTCTGTTAGTGTTTCTCCAGTCTATAAGAGCTTAGAATGGAGCAGAGGGACAACTCACAAACCCACTCTTCCCTTCCCATTTTGGGGCTTCAGACTTTGGACTAAACACCGAAACCCAAACACTTGCACAGCCAAGTCAATATTGACTTTACCTTTTTTTACCTTTTTCCTTTCTCCACAAATAACAATAGTTTACATGGCACACATAGATTTTTTGAGAAATCCTTTCCTGCTCTCTCTGCCTGTTTTAGTCATCAGGTGAACGTTGTGTTTGACATGGCTTGGATTTTGTTTTACAGTATAAACCCAAGGACTTTAAGCCTCTTAAAATAAAGCACTGCACAGATAAACTCAAGGTTATGGAGAGATGTTGTGACCTCACATTTACTGTGCCCCTGGGATCGTTGTCACCCTGCCACAACCTTGCTACATATATTCAACACTGTGAATTAAAACTCTTGAAATGTCACTTATGCGACTGACATATTGAGGGGGATGCTGAACAAAGCACAGTGTGTTTGGTGCCGCACATTGATGTTGAGGGGGTCGACGGTTCCAGCTGGTGTTCTTCAGATCCAAATGGAGACTGTGGGATCCTACCAGCCTTACTTTTCACGTCCATAATTTTTTTTTTTTTACTAGTTACTATATAAACGACAATTTGTCTGAAATCTGCTTCTGTCCATCAGGATTTCCTCTTCTTCCTCCTCAGCACCCCCCCCCCCCAACTGCCTGAGAATGTTTTAACTGCTGTGAAGGGTGGGGGGGCGGGTTGGGAGTGGTGGGACTGGGAGGGGTGGGGGTCAGAGACAGGGTCTACCTCACTGCTCCACAGGGCAGCCTAGTTAGCTTTCCTCACCAAATAATCAAGCCGTCACCTTCCTGTTCTCCTGAAGCGTGTATTCAAGGATTTACTGCCTCCGCACACATTAACTGCTCTAGAAGGAAACCTTCATGCCTGAGGTAAAGGGGCAGGGCCAGATTTGGGCACTACAGCGCCTGTGGCTTCGGGTGGCTTTGGAGCAAGGAAGAGCAAACAAACACTCACATTCCACGGGGGCAGGGAGGAACTGTGTGTTTTTGTATACGTTTTTGTGTGTATTTGTGTGTGTGTTTGTGTGTGTGACTTGGTGACCTGTGTGTCAGGGAAGGATTAGAATTACAACCAGCACTGACCAAGTCTCCAATACACACGCTCCAACACGCTTGCACACACGAACACACACGAACACAAACACAGAAAAACACTACAATACACTCAAACACAAACAGGATATAACCTTCTTGAAACACGCACACACACAAATACTCACACAAACACACAAACACACAAAAACACATTTACGCTGTGTTGTGTTCTAGAGAGAATACACCAGGCAATGATCGGGCTGAGAAGCGTCCATTCAGACAACGCTGATTTATGACCCAGGAACTAGCAGTGACCTGTGGCTGGTCACACAAAGGCCTGTTGACGGAAGCCTGCTCTAGGAGCCTCAGAAACAGTACACCCACTAACCTGGCCCTTTGAGCCTGCTAATGGACTGTGGAGGGCCTGCTCAATATTCAACTCAAAACCATCAACATCGCCCCTCAGTCACCTCAGTCAACTTGCCCCTAATCACCCATAACCTGCCGATCCTCAAGAGATGGTAAAACCGGACCACATTCCTCAAGTTACCTAGCAATGTAACTAAGTTAATATGCTTGGTAACTAGGCTAACAGGCTAAGTAACTAAGTTACCACATCTTCAATGGTTAAATACACATACGCAAGTTCATGTAACAGATAGTATGACCCCAAGGTAAATCTTTTTACCTTTTTATCTTTTTCATCCATCTTTTTTGACACTCCAGTAAATCAACCTCGTAAAGCAAATTGAATGTAGAGCAGGGGGCAGGGAACTGGACAGAGACAGACATCCAGCAGAGTAACCTTGCACCAGGACACCTCAGCTGCTGAAGCCTGTCTTACCTCAACGTGACCCTCCGACCCATGGTTGTGCCCTATGCTGGCACAGAGGATTGTCGTGGATGGTGTGTATGCGAGTGTGTGCATTTCTGTGTGGGCTTTACTAGACAAAACAGTTCCTAATCGTTTACCCCTTGTTTGAAGAACAGTCCATTAACTACATGACTGTGATCAATACCCCCCACACCCCCCACACTCTGGCCCTCCATCCCTCCACCCCCCCCCCCCCCCTCAAGCTAAAACAGTCAGAAAGTGAGGCCATGTGCCCAGCTCACATGGGCTGTCAGTTACCATACCGTTCCACAGAGTGGAACATGGTTGGAAAGCTATGTTCAAAACCAGGCCAAGTCTGGTGGGCATGTGGTTGTAAGTGTATAGACTGAAGAGAGACTAATAATAATAAAATAATAATAATAATACATTTTATTTATGAAGCGCTTTTCAAGGTACTCAAAGTCGCTCAGAAGTCGACTAGAGAGACAAGCTCTACAGACTGTGGGGAAACAAAAGAGAGACCAGCCTTAAAGACTGAGGACAGACTAGAAAGACCAGCCTCCTTCTTCTTTTCACTGAGCAGCACGTGCGAGTGCTGATGAGGTGCCAGGCAGGAATGGGACCGGGGAAATGGGGACAAGGCCTAGTACGACAGCTGGTGCTTAGGTCAGGCTCCTCGTCCGACACACAGTCACCACAACGACCTCGCGTCGGTATGCCAGCCACCCCTGACACCTTATCGCAACAAATCTTCTTTCTCTCTCTGTTAAACAAACAGACGTTCGACTGATTTCTCTCCTTTTCCAGGAAACGTTTAAGCATAAAACGTATAATAGATATCTAGGGCATCATCATCTTGTGGTTGAGTTGTGTGTAACAGAACTGTGAAAAAAGGGTTTGTGTGTGTGTGTGTGTGTGTGTGTGTGTGCTTGTGTGTGTGTAGGAGGGGGGGGGGGTCATGATGACCTAAGTTTACTGTACTGATGCCTGAGACTGTTCTGGTACTGTCTTGCATGTGCCCTGGTGTGGTCTGGGATGGGGACTGGTATGAAGTTGCCATTGTGTTTTGTCCCCCGTGTGCCATCTGGTGCTGGGCTCAGGGCTGTGCCAGCCTCCAGCGCGAGGCCCTGGAGGAAGGAGCGGACGACCGGGCTGAGGCACGCGTGCCTTGAGAAGGCCTTGCTGTCAGCGCCTGACCCTTTGTGTTGGGTTACACAGATGGAATTGTCTTCACCTCACAGTGTTGGACGTGTCGAGGTGTTTGTCGTCTCGCCTCTCCTTAGTGTCTCTTTATATGAGCTGAGACGAAACACGCCTCGGTTAAACGTTCTTTTTTTATTAAAGAATTTAACTGAGGAAGCAGCACATAAAAACAACGCTATGCATATAAACTGATTCATAATGATAATATGGCAGGAAATTATATGTGTTAATGGCCTTTTCAAACAGCATGTTTCCTTTCTGCATGTGTTTCATCATTTGGGCTTAATTACTTATTTGCATTAAAATGCCATCCCTGCTGGAACAGAGCTAATGGCAGCAGTATGGATTGTTGCGACAGCAGCAGAAAGAGGCTTTGGCACAATGACTAAAATCAATTCATTCTCTCTCTCTCTGTCTCTGTCTCTCTCTCTCTCTCCGCTCTGCAGGGAAACTTCTGCCTTTTGGAAATAAACTTCTATGATGCCCTTGAGAACAAACATGTTCATCATCTATTCCTCTTGGTCTCATTGTAACAGGACCCTCTCCATACCCATACCCATACCCCCACCACCCAAACCAAAGAAATCTACAGCACAATTTGAGAGACCTGCACAGTACTGTTTAATGAGATGGCGCGTCTCTGTTTTCTATGAGTATCATCCCCTCGTCTCAGTCCTGGCTTCCCCCTGAAACTAGTCCCTGAGGGGTAGGGATATGGGGTAGCCTATATGGGGTAGGGTAACCCAGCCAGATGACCAGCCATCTGCCCCATATGCTGTACATGGTTTCTACTGAGCATAGACACTATTTGTACTGTCTTAGGTTTAACCTAGGTACACATTTTTTGGAGAGGATACAATTTGGTGTAATATTGCTTTTTGAGCACACAGGAACCTTATGATAACTTGTTTGAAGTAGGAAAGCATGGGAAACACATACAGCAAATCCACCCAAGTCATAAGGTGATCTGCTTGTGCAGATGTGAAACTAAGCCAGCTAGCAGGCCAGTCCCATCCAGCACTAGAAGATCTGACGTTGAAGTTTAACCTGCCATCCAGATACACATGGCCATTAAATAGTTTCTTGATCCAGAGTCGATGTAGAGGAACTGCATGTTTCCTTCCATGAGAGATATTCCAAAGACCGGTGATTACAGACCATCTGCCGGCCCTCACTCATACACTTTTCTTCTCAGGTTTCAAAGTCAGCTCTGAGGGTTCGGGGAACCAGGTGCCCGTTGTCCAAGTTGGAGAAAACATTCTATGAGGATTACCACTTCAGGGCAATGACCAAACGTGTCAAACAGTACGGTGGAGTCAATAGTCATACTTCAAATGGCCACTCTGAAGCTTTGTTGTCAAAAACAAAAGTAGGAGAAAGAAAAACTATCCTTATGAGTGTAAAACATGCGGTACAGATGCATTCGACTCTTGGAGAGGTCCTCCACTTAGCTTCAGGAAAACAGTTAGTGTACACCAAACAATGGGTCTAAACATTATGTTGCTTTGGATTAAAATGTAATTAATACAAAGTAAAATCTAGAATGAAAACATGAAAGTGACAATACACAGTGACGTGGCAGATGACATGGACAGGTATAAGGGCTGCTCGGAAGAAGCAGGCTGCGTGGGGCTCATTAGGCAAAAGACCGGGCTCTCTGCGAGGGCTCTTCATAATGACTGAACCCTCATCCACTTTCCCTTCTTCCCTCTCTCCCTCGGGAGCAAAGCTAGCGAGGAGTCATTTCAATTAGGTTGATTTCACCACAACAAAAAAGCTTGCTGCCACTCTCCCTCTGCCCTGAGACAGCTAATCTAATCCAAACTGAGGCTTCAGACAGACAAAGGCATGGGGATGGCTCGCTGGATGCCTGGTTGGATGGCTAGATGGATGGCTGGATGACTGGATGCTCCAATATCTAGTGCATCCGGAGGTCTCATCACTGACATAAAAAGACTACCTCCTGAACCTGAAGAAGGGGGATTCATGAAAGTAATTTTTAAAACTTTGTAAGTGATATATCCAGTTTTATTAGCCTTTCATCCTCTTTTGTCACAGTTCACAGACATTTCCTTCACAGGTATCATGTGTGCATGTCACACTGAATATAGTTAGCAGAAGCAGGGAACAGAAATGAGAGATCTGTGCAGTTCCTGTAGTTAATGGTTTCTCATGTTCTTTTGTTCTCATGCCACACATCAAAGCTGCAGACGCAGGGCTTGGAGGTTGGGGGGTGGGGGGGCTGCTGGAGGGTTAACACAGTCTGACCGGGCACACTTCCTGATCTCTGTTTGCTACTCTTGTTTCTCCCTCCTCGACAGGCAGTCCACTCTGGGTCTGTATGTGCCCCTCAAGCCCTAATCGCAGGTCACCATGTCAACAGGGAGAGGGACACCAGACCCTCTGTGACCATGGCAACGATCTTTCATCCTGTGACATCACAAAAGAACAGAGGAATCTCCCAGAGCAGATCATCTAAGCCTTGTGTTGGGGTCACACTAAACCAATCCCATTAGTGAACTAGTAATAAAACATACTCTGTCACACTCAGTGGCCTTTTCCTTTTAGGTTTAATTAAATGCTGTGTTTGAATTTAAATGATAATGACTTTATAAATATGGGGAACGTGTTTCTGTATTAAACTCAAACAACAATAAACAATAACCTAGCTGCTATTCTGGGCATGCAGGACAACATATTATATAGGAATGCTCAGATCTCTCCGGAATACTTTCCCCACTTTCTATCTTATATCCAAACTCTAATTACGGTTCTGTAACATGCACTTGCACAAAGTGAGCCATAACTTGACTTCTTTACGAGCGTGCTACGGGTCTACGTGAGACTCCGTTACTATTCCAACAGACCAGTCTTCCAAAATTATACTGCACTGCTACAGACGGGAAGAATGGAATGAGAGGCAGCCGTGGGCGCTACCAAATGTCCGCCTTGGGGGAAGGCTGCACTTCAGTGACGCCATTATTATATTGATATATACGAATAGAATAACACCGTTTGTGGATAGGTACATATCAGAAATAATAAGTGTACCAAGAAAGTGTAATTAATCGATTATAAAACCCCTTTTAAGGCATCATTTTAACGGCATGGATTCAGTTCAACCCCCACCCGTCGTTTGGAACTTCCAGCATTTGCACATGTAGGCTATTCCTACTTGTTACAGTTGTGTTCCGACGGGATAGAATGTGGATCGCGACGCACGCAACTCTTTCTCTGTTCAAATTAAAAACTTATTTTTGCTTCTGACAATTTGGATTTACGTAAACGGCCGGACACTTTAATACGTATTTATGGAAAGGATTATACACGCTTGTTTTTTCATTAACGGTGAGTTTTGCTTTAGCCCACTGATTTTTAAGATTTTCTTAGTAATTTGCCTCTCACTAATTCCTTCACTGTGGACTATTCCATCCACTATGCGTAGATTAGGCTGTTCCGCCCGCTTCAAAGCAGAATTTTGTTTTCAAACATACCTACGCCTTTCACTAAATAGCCAACATTGTAGTTCAACATTCTTATAAACAGACACAAGTTTAACACAGCTCTGTTCTTATAACCATCGTATTCGTATTCTTCAGATGGATGCTGTCTGTCAACATCTTTTAATACCTTCGGTAGGTTTAGTCACCACTGTTAGCCACCAAAACGGAGTGTTTGCTCGTGCGCATATGAGTTTTTGTGCGATTTTTCCACAAAATTGTTCCATAACATCTCTGAAGCTTTTAAGGGGTAATACTGTTTCTAAAGCTTACATTTTATTTTACCTGGTTTCAGTTATGTTCACAAGTAAGATCGGTTAATAGGATTTCAGAGATATTCAAGGATGTCAATGTATTGGTAAGTGTTTGAAGCAAGTCTTTCAGTGGTCAGAATGCGAGTAGATTTTATCGTTGATTTTATTGTAGGGGACTACAAGACCAGTTGGTATATTAAAAGATTGACTACAAATACCTTCTTTTGTGGTAAAACAGCTAAGCCTGCACATCAGTTACTTGTGTTTGCATCCCGGGGACTTCCCCACCTCCTTGTCATCAGTTCGGACAAACTTACATTGTTTCAGTACTCAGGAATGCTAACGATTGCCTCTCTTTCTTCGTTTTAATATTAGACCAGTGTTCGTTATGACAAATACAGTGGAAGTCCAGTAACCGTGATTCGGAGCGTTTGATGGTTAGAATCCCTACCTACATCAACAATGTCATGGTTTTCAGTGACAATTCAATTGGATTACACCGGACCCTGTCTCTCTCTCTTGGTCTCTCTCTCTGTCTCTCTCTCTGTAAGTTGTTCAGTCTTTGGGTAATGTTACATTAGATTAATACTACATAGTTTCCTTCATATGGACTCATTAGCTACCTTCCTAAACCACAGGCACATGCCAGATTTTCTATTGCTGTTGTGTAGTAAAATGGAGGGAAAACAAGTCATGCTTTTGTGATTATTTCTGTTGCTGATCGAGGGAGCAGCAGGCTACTAAAATACAGGGATTTGAGGCCCAGATACTTGAGTTAAACGCTGCAAGTGCTGTCTGGACAGGAAGTCACTTCTCCTTCAACAGAAAATAAATGAGAGACAAGTACAAAGACAAAGTCCACATAAAAACCAAAAACCCAAAAAATTCTCTCAGTCAATGCACAATTCAATCGGTGCATATTGTTGCTCAGTAAATACTGTATCCAAGGTCCCAACATGCAAGACTTGGCCTCGGAATCTCCTCCTATTGTTCTTCAATGTCCTGGTCAGTACCAGACATTCCTCTCTGTAGACTTCCTCTTCATTTCACCCACATCTGTGATGGCTGACTGTGCACTTCCATCCCACCATGTATTCAACGCCGCTGGCGCACCAGTACACCCTCCATCCCACTCTACCTCAACCAGTGCATCATACTCTATGGCCCAAGGCAACTCCTCAACAGACAGCTCCTCTTTTGGCAACAACTCATTGGACAGCTCCTCTCTCGACATCACTGGACAGCTCCCAACAGTACGACATTATGGATGCTGGTAAAGGGCCTTGTCTGCATGGGCCTTTCTGGAATGGTGAGATTTACAGAGAGACGGAGAGAAAGGGGGGAGAGCAAGAGGGAACCAGAGAGAGAGAGAGGGAGACACAGAGAGAGTGGGAGACTAGAAAGCTCTCCCAGGATTTGCATTCAAGCCTAAGCCTTTTATCCTATCTCGTACTGGACTACTAGGCTCTTCAGGAATATCCAGCTCCTCTTAAACAAACAACTCCTCAAGCAAAATGCTTTCTCTGACAGAGTCACTGGCCTTTGCTTTGTAGCCATGCCCAGCTCCGCCGCCGAACATTCAGCCTATTACTTGCAGGGGTCTGCGGATCTCCATCGTCATGTGAAGCATTGTTGTCCTCGCGACTTTGCCTGAGAAGCGTTCCTGACGGATGAAATGTCAGAAGACTCGTATTCTTGTCAAACGACTGTATGACACAGCGGTGCGAGACTGCAGCCACGCCGTGAGAAAGGATGAGATTACCGTTATCCCCTTTGACAAGGAGAAACCCAATCTCTCCTCCGTTGCTGGCCTTATCTCCACGTTTGCAACGTGGATGGGAGTTTATGCAAAAGATCCCTCAGGTGTGTAAGTCATCCAGATGCCCGGGGCTCCCAGATCAGAAACATTCTCTTCTGCACTCCTCGCAGCACTCTGCTCATATCCCTGTGTGAAATATACCAGAGAGCTAACTCAGAAGGAAAACAGATCTCTCTCTTTCTCTCTCCCTCGTCCCCGTTCTTTCTCTCTTTGCCGCTCCCCTCTACCCCCTCAATCTCTCTATTGCTATCCCTGTTTCTCTTTCCTCCCTTTCTCTTGCTCTCTCCCTCCCTCCATCCTTATCCCTACCTCCATCTTTCTTGGTGTGTTTTGCCACTGTCTACGTGGCTTCCTGTTCCGTGCTTGCTTACTTCCAGAGAGCTTCTCTGCTCATTTCCAGGATGTTGACTGTTGCCAGTGACCCCTGAAGACCGTACCACTATAGCTGTGGGTCCAAACATCCAAAAGTATCGCTTCTAGCCTATACAAAGAGTGTGTATAACATCCTTCACAATATGTATAGCTTGTTATGACATTTTCGTCGCTGACAGAAGGATTTGTCACAAACAAAACCACCGGGTTGGGGTTGGGGTTGGGCTGATTGCAGTCTATTTCTCAAACCCTCCTCTTTTGGGCCACTTGTTCTATTTTGAGTGGATATAATGGCTGGGGTGGTTGCTGTTCTGTGTATGGGACTCGTAATGGTAGTTTGGTAACTTGTGTATCCTGAGCTTAAACACTGCTGAACTGTGTGTGTGAGAGTGTAAGGGGGGTGGGGGGGTTATGAGCAGCAAGAATGACTGCTGACTCTGTTCAAACATGTCGGGTTGCACTGGCGGTTTGAGGTGTGTGTGCGTGCATGTCTGTGTGTGTTGTACTGTATATTCCACACTCCCTTCCTCAGAACGCATGGGAACCAGTTGGTAATAATGTTGGATTCGCCATTTAAAGCTTCCCATAAAGGTCGGTGCAAAACTTTCTAAAAGGTCATAACGGCTCTGCCTTTGATCTGGGAACCTCCACCTATGAAAGCGCTCGCAGGGTTTTTCAAACTGAGTCCCACACTTATTCTACCAACAGTGACAACTCTTACCATGGCTCCAAATTGCATTATGAGATTTCATGGATTTTATAGTAGTTTATAGTCAGGAGTTAGCTACAGAGCTGTCCTTTAAAGAGAGGTTCTCATAGTGGTGCTGTGTGTGTGGCTCTGGCCTTGACTGCTAATGACCATGACATCTGATCAAATAATACTCCAATGTATTTACCCTCTCAGTCCAACATCTTTAGGGTGGAAACGGATATTCTTTAAATAGTCCCAACAGTAGATCCACGGTCAAACACTACTAAATACAAATAGTTTAAGTGAAATTAGGGCATAAGCATCAGCACAATTACAACAACAGTATGAATCTAGTAAAACAAATATATTCCTTTCTTGATAGTTGATGCTTGATAAAACCACACAAATTAAGAAATAAATGTCGCACCCTATTCTTTTTTCTCAATGATCAAACAGTATGCAACAATGATCAGTGGTCTCTCCAGCAACCCGCACACCATTGATAATTCCAATTCCATTCCAATTCACCAAAATGTACTCCCAGCTGTGTAAACAGATGACTGCATTGAGACCAAGACCAGCTGGAAGCTTTATTTTCATAAACACTTTTCTCGTTCCAAGGAGAAACCCCATTACACATTGCAGTGCAGGTTACACGTGTCGGACTCTTTACCTCCTTGCTCGGAGGACATCCAGTATCGCTGCATTCGTACGTCTCTTCCCCCATGCATGTGTGCAGACCCCACAAGGCCCCTGGTGCCTCATGGTTCTCTGTGTTTCATGGCGCTGTGGGGTATAAGGACGCAAAGCAGTGAAACTCGTTGAGTCAGGGGAGTGTACTGTGGCGGTAGATGTGGACCAGGGCAGCAGGAGATGGTGGTGGTTGAGTCAGGGGACCGGGGGACCGGGAGACGACCAACAGCAGAAATTGTGTGAGTCGGGAATCAAAGCATCCATTGTTGGAATGGGAAGCAGATGTTAGTTTGGAATTTTCCTGACTGCAGACTTTTTTTTTTCTTTTTCATGGCTGAGCTTCGAGCGCTCCATCTCTCACTCGTTCTCACTCATTCTCTCTCTCTCTCTCTCACTCGTTCTCTCTCTCTCTCTCTCTCTCTCTCTCTCTGTCTTTCTCTCTCTCTTTGACTCTGTCTTCTCCTCTTGCTTCCTCCTATCTCTTCCTCCTATCTCTATCTCTCTGCCACTCCCTTATCCTCTCTCTCTCATTCGTGTATGTCCCTCCCTGCTTGTAGCCAGTCCGGTTGTTCTGGCTCCACCACAGCCTCGGCCTCACTCCCTCTCCAGTCCAGCACGGGGGAGCAGGGCTGGCTGGCTGTGCCAGAGGCGCTCTCTCTCCGTGTCCCAGCGCCGGGTGTGGTGTCATGATCCCCCTGAGGCCTGCCACGTTGACAGGACGTGGGACGGTCCCTCTCCCTGGATGAAGAGCAGGAAGTGGTCCCTGGCTGTCCGGCTTGGGACAACAGGGTTGCATCACCGCTCGCTGGCCTTGAATGGGTTCTAAAAGGCAGCAGTAATGTCGTGATCCAGGCCTCTGGAGCCCCCCTGGGCTGTCTCATAGCTTCGCGGGCAAAGGACGTGTCATTCAGTTCCCTGCCCAGGACAAGCATGTGGACAGTGGATAGCAATGACTTAGGTTTGGTTTGGTGGAGACAGACATTGATTATTAGCACCCTATAGGCTTAACCCTACCCCAGCTCTGCTACTAAGTGTTGGTGGGGATGTTTCAACGGTCTCTTGGCATTGGTCGGGACATGTCCCTACTGTCTGCCTCTATCCCACCCCTGTAGTGGATACACCCCACCTGGGGGAAGCCCTGTGGGTCAGGGTTAGATCTGACACTTTGACGCAAATGCTTTTATCCAAAGCTATGCAGGAGGGATTTGAACCCAAGACCTCTTGATCTTCAGGGAAATGATCTTCCACTGAGCTATACCCTTCCCAGTCAACCCATGATGGTGGTGACAATGACAGTGGTGGTGATGGTGACGACCATGGTTGCGTTTCCCCTCCTGAACGAGGAATCCTCTTCCACATCACATGACATGGCCAAGCTGTAGTAACAGCACACAGGCCGTCAAGTATCACATTTCCACCTGAACACGGAACACGATACGACTCCTGTGGAGGTCCTTTCAGACACCATCAGCCCTCTACAGCAGACAGAGGGACAGGGACGGATGAAGCTTGAGTGACTTCTTCACCTGCACACCACGCGTTTGTAAACACCAACGATCAAACCCCATGGTTATCTACCCAGCCCAGACAGCTACTTAAGGCTGGTTTTAGATTACGTAACTTTCAAACAGCAAACAGTGCTGTTGACTGCTGCTGGATAGTACACAGCAGAGTAGTGGGGGGAATGGCTCGGTGGTTAGAGCATTTGACTGATGATTCAGAGGTAGCAGGGTTAAACCCCTCATATCCTGTATGTCACAATGGATTATAGTGTCAGTTAAGTAAACCCATTAATGATAGCGAGAGCTGGTCAGATTCATCTTTCTTACTGTATGTTGAGTTCTATTCTCTTTTATATACTTTGTTACTTGTCTTCATAACTTTATGAGCACTTTATCAAGTGAATACAAAATATTACTTTATTATACAGTCGGGGAGAGAGAGGAAGGGATAGGCCTGATTCATCTGCTGTATTGACTTTGATTCACTTTGTCTACTTCATTAACACTTAAGTACATTAAAAAAGGAGATATGGAGGGATAGGTCTGGTGTAGCCGTAGAGATGGCGGGATCGATCTGACGTGTCTAATACAGTAGAGGAGTGGAGAGAAGTGGAGCAAGTGATCCAATGAAGTGTTTCTCTCATTCCCCTTGCAGCGATCACACGCCCCAGCTGGGCTGCTGGAGCTGGTAACATATGGTGGTGCACTCCAGCTACCAGCACACAAAGACACTAACACACGCAGATATGCACTCCCCCCCCCCCCCCACACACACACACACACTAACACACAGTCCCACATACATATACATGCATACATTCACCCCCCCCCCCCACACACACACACGCATACACCCACTCTCCATCCCACACACTCACTATCTCACACACACATACATGCACAAACACAAGTACACACTCACACATATGCACTCTCTGTCTCTTACACACACACACACACACACATTCCTTGTATGAAGCAATTCAGGGTTGAGGGTTGAGGGTTCCCACAACAACAATAGGGAATAGAGAAGGAGAGGACAATAGAGACCTCACAGCAGTAGAAGTTTAGAAGACCTACCTAGAATGGTCATTATGACAACTGAACGACAAGCCGTCAACAGCAGTTACTCTGTTACCCTGGCTATGACCTTTCACCCCAGTCCCCATGTTCAGGGACCTGAACCCAGATAGAGGCTCCTGTTCTGCATCAACATGTCTGCTGGGAGTACTTAATGATAAGTTATTCACCGCAGACAAATTGAAGGCTGTTATGTTTATGAGTTGCATTCGTTTTTTATGATGATTCTCAATTTGGATAGTCGGGTACATCTAACCTGAAATGTGAACTGTGATTCAACAACTGCTTACGGTATGGGTTACTTTAACATTTGTTCATAAAGCATCCAAGGCCATGCTCTCATAGTGAGCATATACAGACCATCTACAGATGCCATTTGCACAAAGTGTCAACACCTCGGATAAACAAGTCATTGAGTGGACTTACTGTGGAACCTGTTACATCTCTATGATAGAGTTGTTTCTCATTGTTGGCTCACTTTGCTGATTCCAACAGGAAGAGATCGTTAAGCATTGATTGTTTTCTAGCGTCCTTGTGTTTTACCCTTGAGCATTGATACGTCAGGAAGATGTGTGTGTGTGTGTGTGTCCGGTAAGAAACTGAGAGGCCCAGGCGAGGGCCTTCATCCCCAGAGATAGTCCTTTACACATGCCCGATGCATGTGTGTCTGTATGTGGATATAGATAGATTCTATCGTAGATCTTCTCCAGTGAATATTTTAGATTCTATCGTAGATCTTCTCCAGTGAATATTTTTAGCTGGAGTCACAGCTTCTAACGTCACGATCCATACTGTGGCGTACCTAGTATTTTTGTTGCTGTGTCTAATCAATCATTTTTGGGTATGTGAGTAACACCCTCCCTCCCCTCCCCCCGCCCCCCCTCTTTCACACCATCAGAGCATTCTTTAGAGATTCTCTTCAGACAGATGTTCATACGTTCTCCAGGAGTCAGCGACAGTCTTTAGATCAGACACACGAGGATGAACAGGAATGCTCCCTTCCCCTCCCTCTTGTCCTCACTCCCTAGGCCCCCATCCTCCTCCTCCCACGATTGTCACCGCCACCAAAACTTCTCTCTCTCTCTCGTTCGTGTGTGTGTGTGTGTGTGAGGCCGAGATAAGAATGCTGTCTGTAAAGCAAGACATCTTGAGAAGTTGAATGCTCCTTGGCTGAATAATTTAGAGTTTTAACCAAACCTCCATTTTAGCTCTTTCCCCCTTTCCACATGTCTACAGAACCTCGTATTCTTCTTAGACAGCTGTTAGCACTTGATATTCATTTAGTAACGTTCCAGTGTCTTCGTATGTATTAACACTAATGTATTGATACTTATGTACCCCAGTCTTTCCAGTTTCTGAGAGTTCCTCTCAGACAGTTGTTGAAACTGGATATCATTCCAGAGACGTGCCCACATGCTAACGTGACACCTCCCCGTCTTGCCCCCACAGTGTCTGAGGGTGGCGTGCGCCCTGCTGACCTCCATGCCCGGTCCGGCGTGTGCTGCCTGCCCCTCTGAGCCGCAGGGAGCCTGTGTGTCTGGCTGTGCGTGGGGCTGGAGGAGCAGCTGAAGTAGGGTCACCCAGGAGCTAACCAGGGGTCACCGAGGGACCACTCAGGGGCCAGCCAGGGGCCCAGAGCCCAGACGCGTGGGCCAGTCCTGTCCCAGCCACAGGAAGATGAACAAACTGAGCTTCCACAACAACAGAGCCATGCAGGACCGCCGCTGTGTCTGCGTGTTTCTCCCCAACGACGACACGCTCAACGTCATCGTCAACGTGAGCGCCGGCCGTTCGACTGCACCGCTCTCCCACTAGACTAACCTCCATAACCTGCGTGAGCTCTGACCCCTCCTCCTACTCTCTGACCCCTCCCCCTCATCTCTCACCTCTGACCCCTCCTCTGTCCAGGTGAAGACCCTGTGCCAGGAGCTGTTGGTCCAGGTGTGTGACCTGCTCAGACTGAAGGACTGTCACCTGTTCGGCCTCAGCGTTATTCAGAGTAAGAAGCATGGCTCTCGTTACCATGGTGTCTCTCTCACCTCTCTGTGACGGCTGACTTGCCAGCGTCCCGGCCTCTATTGGCCAGCTTCTATTGTTCTGGCACGTCACTGTTGTTTTATGAGAACAGAGAGGTTGGTGTGTGTGTGAGTTGGGGGGGGGGGGGGGGGGGGGGGGGGCTGGGTGTATGTGTAGGATGAGTCGTCGTCCCCCCCATCACGTAGAAGCAGGCTGGCAGTGACAATGTCGAGCAACTGCAGAGGACAGCAATTCGCCTGGGCAGTGTTGTCAGACAGCTGCCTCCCAGACGGGCCAATCAGACACGGGCAGGCCAGTAGAACCGGAGCCAATGGTCCTGGCTGACGGGACATTCCTTGACTGCTTGTCTAAACAGCATGAAATCCCCAGCCAAACAGCGGCCACCCACCTCCAGCTTGAGCCCACATGACCCTTTCCCCTGCCCCCTCTGCCCCAGGATTCTGCCCCCAAGCCTCCCCCTGCTCTCCCTCCAAACACAGCCCTAGTTGGATCCCGAGTGCCAGGCGCTCTGTGTGGTTCCCTCTCGCAAGAAAACTCAGTCTGAAAGTCTGTTTTGTTTCTGTTTCGCACGGCTGCAAGGCTCACATACTTGCATGTCAGGCCTCTGGCCCTCATCTCATTGGCTAATTTGTTATTTCGAGTCTCTGAGGGCTTGTGTAGAACGCGGCAGGCCTGGTGGATCATCAAAGCAGCTCAGGACATGCTAGGAGAGAAGATTAAAACATGACAAAGAGACAGGCAGAAAACACACACACACACACCTGAGGGAACCAGAGGCTCAGTACAATAAAGAATGCCGCCAGTGTGGTGAAGGGATTTTTTTTTTATCTCTCACTCTCTTTGAAGTTGTCTCTTACTTCAGGGACCAGTCCAGGCACACGCGCACACACACGCTTCTGAGGTGACAACAGAGCAGAGGTGCTGTCTTACCGTTGTTAACCCTTTCTGGCCTGTTTTTGTTCCCTCCAGATAATGAGCACATATACATGGAGCTGGGACAGAAGCTCTCCAAGTACTGCCCCAAAGAGTGGAAGAGGGAAGCTAGCAAGGTATGTATAGGGCATATATACCACAGAACAGGGTACATATCACATATCAGGAGAAATTCATGTAACACTGTATGATAAGTGTGTATAAAACATTACTGTCACATTACTAACAAGCATTTGTAAAGAAATAGTGTTAACATTTCAGAACGAGGTGCTTGTAATAAGCATGAGTTAGGTCCTCAAGTTAGTTAGTAAGTCTTATTAACACATATTAATGTTAATAAGCATCTTATTAGGGCCTTATTATCTATTTAACTTAAGCGTATTGCAAGCACCTGGATAATAAAGTGTCACCAAAGTAGTTTAAAAGTTCATTCATAATATATAAACATGATACAACCATGAAATCCATATTCATGTGTGTTTGTGTTCCAGGGCATAGACCAGTTTGGGCCACCCATGATCATTCACTTCAGGGCCCAGTACTACGTAGAGAATGGGAGACTAATAAGGCAAGTAAAATCACTGAACGTTCCACACTCGTTAAACAACCATTTGCCTTTAACACTGTGCTTTCTATTATCAGTTACGTAATGGATTGACTCAGTGGAAACCTAATTCATTATAACTCGGTGATGATGATGAGACTCTTTTGGAGTGCATTCTTATTTCCCGAAGGGGGAAGATGAGAGACCATCAAACCCTATTGTCCCTTTGTAGCACAAGTTAAAGCACAAAAAGGAACTCGGACTCAGCATTTAATTATTTTTACTCTCTGTCTCTCTTCTTCTATTTTTTTTGTCTCTCTCTCTCTCTCTCACTCACTCACTCACACACTCACACACACACACACACACACACACACACACACACACACACACACACACACACACACACACACACACACACACACACACACACACACACAGTGACAGGTCAGCCAGATACTACTACTACTGGCACCTGAGGAAGCAGGTGCTTCTGTCCCAGTGCATTCAGAGAGAGGAGGCCTACTTCCTGCTTGCTGCCTTCGCCCTCCAGGCCGACCTGGGCAACTTCAAGCGAAACAAGCACTTTGGGAAGTACTTTGAACCCGAGGCCTACTTCCCTCCGTGGGTGAGTAGATCTGGACTGGATGGTGCTAGGTTGGGCTGTATGTGGTCTCTATGCAGGACTGTGTGTATGTAGGTCTGAGCTTTAGTCTGTCGTTAATCACTGAAGCCTCTGAGGCTCTCCATCATCCATCCAGGAACTGGGACACTCAGTTTTATTTCTGTCCTTGAAAGTGGCACACTTAGATAATTTGGTCTCTGGACGAGAGAGTTGAGCGCTCCTCCTCCTCCCTTCATGGTCATGGCAACCCCACCCCGTCGATTGCCTCTGCTTCCTGTGATTAGCCAAGTGCTTCACTATCACTGCTGTGGAGCCCCGGAGACGGGAAGCGACTGTCTGATCACGAGTGTGTCGACGCCCCGAGCGACTCCTGGTCCCTCTGAGTCACTAGTGGGCACCATGACCAGCGTGACCATGCCTCCCTCGTGGAGGTCACTGTGGCCAGCTGCTGTGTTTGGAGGCCCTCCCGGCTCCTGCTCCACAAATGAGCTCAGTGTGGTTCAGAGGAGACATCTGGAGCAGGGCTCTTCGTTAACCTCACGGGTAGTCTCTCCCTGGCCTTGCTGCCAACCTCCATGGACTAGAGGCAGACCGGGGAGTCTCCACCACTCCCTGGCCTAGCTAATGACCCCCCCCCCCCCCCCCCTCTCCCCCCTCCCCCCACCCGCCCGTGTGTCGTCCAGGTGGTCTCCAAGCGCGGCCGGGACTACATCCTGAGGCACATCCCCAACATGCACAAGGACCAGTTTGCCCTCACCGCCTCCGAGGCTCACCTCAAGTACATCAAGGAGTGCGCCCAGCTGGACGACGTCACGGTGCACTACTACCGCCTGTACAAGGTGAGGCGGGAGGGGCTCCCGAAAACGTCTGCATGGTAGTCGGATGGTGATGTCACAGAGGTCTTTACAGATGTCCACAGATCAGCAGCGGTAACCAACCTAAACCCTCGAGGAAGACGAGAAAAATGAATCCAGCTTATGGAGATAAGGAGTGTGTAGTTGAACATACCCTCGGATGGGTCTTTATCTGACTAGCATAAGTATGCCTAGTAGGTTCCAGTAACCATAGCCCTTTGATTCCTGGTATTGTTTAGTGGACGCAGGAAGCCTAAATAATATTTAATGAAGAAGGCACTCGCACAGGTATAGGTAACTCATAATTTGCACAGTCCCGTCAATCATCTCTAGTGTAAAACAAAGTGTAAACTGCTTCTCTGTGGATTTCCAATATAGGTTTATGGTGAGTTGATAGTCAAAATGTGTTCATGGTTATGGTGAGTTGATAGTAAACATGTGTTCATAGTAGGATCAACTGCTATTGATCCATGTAGAGTCAACAGATAAGACTTTATTTGAATAGTCTATCTACAATTACAGTCCAAGGAGTATGTTATCTTAAGTGGTTGGTACTTGTGATTATCTTAATGGGCTCTGTGTCGACTCAAGAGGATAACAAGGTCCCCCTCCAACTCAGTAGACTTTGATGTGATGGTCAGTTTGTTAAAGCTCTGTATTGATCAACACGCGTTTCACAGGACAAGAAGGAAGTGGAGGCATCCATGACGTTGGGACTGACCTTGCGTGGGATCCAGATATTTCAGGTACTGCTTTAGAAGGCTCCTTGTGTTTGACATAAAGTGGCCATTGATGTCCACATTTACAGTAGGTGTTGTATTTTGATTTCCTCTACTGTTTGTGTCTGTGTTTTAGAATGTGGGCACTGTCAGACAGCTTCTGTATGACTTCCCATGGACCAACGTGGGCAAACTGGTGTTTGTGGTGAGTAGAGAATCTCATAATTTCCCCAAAAGTCCCCAAATATATATATATATATATATATATATGTTTCCCATTGACTGGTACTGTGTATGTATGTGTGTATGTGTGTATGTATGTATGTATGTATGTATGTATGTATGTATGTATGTATGTATGTATGTATGTATGTACAAAATTTGGACCTAGTTTCCCATTGACTGGTACTGTGTATGTATGTGTGTATGTGTGTATGTGTGTATGTGTGTATGTGTGTATGTATGTATGTATGTATGTATGTATGTACGTATGTACATACTTTTGACTGGTACGTACGTACCGTACCAGTCAAAAGTTTGGACCTAGTTTCCCATTGACTGGTACTGTGTGTGTATGTATGTATAGCAGATGTCTTTAGACACTAGGTTGGCCTAGAACCGTGTTTCCCAAACTTTTTAAAATTCTCAAAATTTAAATTCTCACAACATTTTAAAACTCACAAGCCTTTGCGACCCAAGCCAATAGACATTATTCGTAAATCCCAAACTAAAGGTGGATTTGATCATTATTGGACATTAATGAGGATATTTTATTGCTTTTTAATTTTTTAAATTATATTTTATTGTTATTTCAGAACTTGTAGGCCTACTGCCACTGTCAACAATGAAAAACAATGCAATTGAACCAGAAATATTAAAATAAGGTATCCAATAAGTGCCTATTTGGACATTAAATGTAGGCTATAAAAAAAACATATAGCCCATTTTATCTTCTTTTCAACATTCAATTGAACCAGCATTATTGGAACAAAAATATGAAAAGATTACAAATTATACAAAACACGTACAAAACATTATACTTAACATTTCAACATTGCTAATGGGATAGGTTTGCCTGTCTGCGTTTTTGTAGCGCGTTCCAGTCCGGGTGCAGGAGGAGAGCGCAACACACATATCAGGCGCAGCATTCAGTCTGTTTCTGTGCTTTGTCTTCATTTTTGTGGGCACAGAAAATCCCAATTCGCACATATATGTAGTAGTGAAAGGAATAAGCATAGAAATACTGGCCCTACTGAGGACAGGATATTCTGACAAAATGCTCATCCAGAATGATGATAAGTCCACAGATCCATAACGTCTTTGCAGAGTGCGATCGCAGCAGAGCTGCAATAACTCGGTTTCTTCTGCAGGACTAAGCGTCAACTCAAGCAAAGACTCAGGACTCTCAAATTCCAATGGATTTTGGATCCACCTTTTATCATTCCGAATGGCATACCTCTTTGTTGGGAAATAGCAATTAAAGTTCTCAATAAGCGCAGCAAGATGAGTTTGAATAACCGCAGAGAAGTGTTTCATTGTGTGGCCGCAACATCATGTTTATTCTACGTGCTGCAACACAGTGGCATGTAGTGACTTGGGTCTGGCCTTCTGAGTTGTGCAAGCCCCAGCTACAAGGGCTTTTGGAAAGCCTGAACATTTTTCCAATTAAGGAAAACGTTGTGTCATCCCTGTAATTTCAAGTTCAGTTTGTTGAGGGATGAAAATATATCGGCCAGATAAGACCAATTGAGAAGCCAATCATCAGTGAATAATTTGGTAAGAGCGGATCGTGACAAGGCGACCCCCAAAAAATCTCTTGCGACCCAACCGAGGGTCGCGACCCAGTCTTTGGGAAACAATGGCCTTGAAGAATCATGTTGGAGAATGTCCATACTTGCTGTTAGAGAATGTTAAGGCCCTGGCGTGCTGCGGTGTGTGAGAAATCACCGCTCTACCAGTGCAGGGAGGGGGAACAGTGACGCAGGGCTACTTTCCTCCACGTCTGATTCATCATGGCTCCGCGACAGCCCTCTGGAACTAATCAGAGATTTAGAAAGACTTCCCTGGGCCAGTAAATACACACACACACATCTTATCAATGAAGTAAATCGGGAAAGAGAGTTATGCAATCAGTAGAATTATCTTAATTGTGTTTTCCAAGGTCTCACCCCCCAGTCTTCCTCCCTTCCCTGCAGTTTGGTTGGAAACACAGAGGTTTTATAAAGCCCTATAGGAGAGACGGTCATTACAGTAAATCCACAGGTTATCTCCTGACTGAATGGGTCTGTCTCTAAGCTGAGCACAGTTGAATGTTGGAAACCAAGAGCAGCAGGCTGTCTCTCTCTCTCGTCAGGCTGGCATCGTCATTCTGCTAGACTGTAGATGTCGAGCCTCAGCCGGCTGGAGGAGTGCAGGGCCGTGTGAGAGCTCGTACTTGGGGTGGTGCTCTCGTCGCGGCGATGGACAGGCCTGCTGTGCGATCAGACATCCTGCGAGGACTCT